>NW_027411644.1:80995443-81190147 GCF_047663935.1 Musca autumnalis
TTTTGGCTTTCTAAGACAACAAAGGTAACTCATCCAAATAATGATTTAAGATCCCAAGGGTCTACAGAAGCAGCCTTTTTTCAGAAAGGGTCTATAGAAGCAGCCTTTCTTTCAGAAGGGTCTATAGAAGCAGCCTTTCTTTCAGAATGGGTCTACAGAAGCATCCCTTCTTTCAGAAAGATTGTATAAAAGATGGCTTTATTTCAGAAAGGGTGCATAGAAGCTGCGTTTCTTTCAGAAAGAGTCTATAGAAGCACCCTTTCTTTGAAAAAGGGCCTGTAGAAGCACTTTTCTTTCAGAAAAAGTCTATAGAAGCACGCTTTCTTTCAGAAAGGGTCTGTAGAAGCACCTTTTCTTTCAGAAAGGGTCTATAGAAGCACCTTTTCTTTCAGAAAGGGTCTATAGAAGCACCCTTACTTTCCGAAAAGGTCTGTAGACGCACCTTTCTTTCAGGAAGGGTCTATAGAAGCACCCATTCTTTCCGAAAGAGACTATAGAGGCACCCTTTCTTTCAGAAAGAGTCTATAGAAGCACCCTTTCTTTTAAAAATGGCCTATAGAAGAACACTTTATTCAGAAGGGGTCTTTCTTTCTTTCAGAAAGGCTATAAAGAAGCACTTTTTCTTTCATAAATGGGTCTATAGAAGCAACCCTTCTTTCAGAAAGGGTCTAAAGAAGCACCCCTTCTTTCAAAAAGGGTCTATAGAGGCAGCTTTTCTTTTAGAATGGGTCTATAAGAAAGGGTCTGTAGAAGCAGCCTTTCTTTCAGAAAGGGTCTATAGAAGCAGCCTTTCTTTAAGAAAGGGTCTATAGAAGCACCCTTTCTTTCGGAAAATAGTCTTTAGAAGCATCCTTTCTTTCAGATCCTTGGATTCATTGGTGAGGAACAACGTTAGACGGCCCGTGGCCCACGATGATACCATCTTCCGTGGTGTCGGCAAAGACTAATAGCCGGGTAGGATTGATTGCTTAGGTCAATTTTAGTTTCAACCTTGTTTCGAAAGTCGCGACCCGTCCTGGGTAACCAACGGAATGCACGGACAGCTCTCTGGAGCGGTGATTAGAAAATTCTCTGAACCCTTATCACTCAATTTTTTCATGGATCAGAAAAGTATAGCGGTCAGAGGTTATGAAGTCGAGTGGCTTGTTAATGAAGACAAGCGAAATTACAGATTGCCAAGACACGTTATACATGAGACCAGGTACCACAATGATAATGTCTGGTGTGCTGTGGCAATGTCTATGCCCAAAAGTGAACTCCCCTACTGCCTGACGTTTGACTTTGTTGCTGAGACCGTTGAAATAGCATTGCACAATCGAAGCACGTTTTGAAGAAATATTCCTTCGTTTATTTGATGACCTTAGGGTTCTGAAGTGCTTTCGGGCCATTATAGAAGTATAGAATTGCCCTCGGAGAATTTTATATTGTTGTAATTAGGACTAAAAAGGCTACGTTCCGTAAACATTTTAAAACATTACTCGGAAAGGCCATAGACTGAAATTAAAAATGAGTATTAAATGTTCGTAGAGAGTAAAAGAGAGAGTGATTTGGAATCCTCCTCAATATTTACAAAATAATATTTAGGCAACCTTCTACACCCAACAAAAATACTTTAAATATATACCCACCTTTACCGATTTAGCTTCTTGAAATAAACTAATTGCTAGCATAAAAGTGGAATAAAAATGATCTGTATAGGCAAATATTAGTCCGGGTTAAAATTAATCCAATCTCATTACCCAATGACATCCAACCCTACCTAAAAAATCTAATAACCTGAAATTTATCAACAAAACCCCTTTAGGAATTTCAATAAGCCATCACCAATCCTCCACTTCCATGAATAGGAAAATAATTAATTTCGGAAAATCTTCATTACGAAAATTTAATATAATTAATTTGTATCTTCCGACAATACGACCACCTTCAAATACAAAACGTGTTGAAATAAATTACAATTTAATTAGAAATTTTCAACACATAAGGTCGTTGTTCGTGTTGTTTTGTCGCCAAAAAGGCTACGTGTTACAAAAAAGGTGTCACATTAAATGTCCCCCGCCCCTTTTGTACGCGCACACATACAACAACACTAGCTAAACGGTGTGGTTGTTTTGAAAAACCAAAACTTATGAATTATAAACTGAAAATCATCTTCAAATACCTTAGAGTATAGTTAAGAGGCAAAACGAACACAAGTGATATAAACAACAACGACAACAACAACTAAAATGGAAACAAGTGTATCAACAACATTTTATGGCACTCGCCCTTGCACACACACACACATATCATTCTCTTCCCTTTGTAAGGCCTGTAATGCCGTAGTCAAGTCTCTAATGAGTCGACTCTTAAGAACACTTAATATTAATTTTACTTCCTTTGGGACAACTTTTTGTTGTTGTTTTTGTTGCTACTGTTGTTATCCCTTTTGGCAAAACACTACGCCTGACCGCCCACGCCTTCCCCATATGGTGGTACCAACAACAACAAAGTTCAGTCTCATGCTCTATTTTCTGTGTTATGGGTGTCTTTTGTTTTTAGCCACCACAACAAACCAACAGGCAAAACAGCAGCCGGCAGTAGAAACAAAGTTTTCCCATAACCTTTTTTTGTTGTTGCTTTTCATTTTTAAACAGCAACAACAAAAACATTAAGGAAACATGGACTATATAATTTTAGGCCAAATTGTGTCTACTTTCTATACACTTGTCGGTGGACATGGTGGGCGGTTAGCTTTTCTTTGGAAAAAAGGGTTTATTTGTGTCCAAAAGAGGACTAAAAGGCAAAGGATGAGTTGAAGTCAGTCCTTTGTTTTTGTTGTTGTTTTCCCTACTTTTCTGCTCTTTTATTTTGTTATTATACAAACATTTTAATTTGCACAATTTTAATTGTTGTTGTATAGCAGCTATCCAGTCTTTCCTCACCACTTATGTGAAGTGGGTATTAGTCTGTGTCGTCGTACCGTTTTCTGGCATCCTTTCGAATGAAAAAAATCTTTGAAGACTTTTGACTTTAAATGTTTAGGTACAGTGGTATGAAAAGAGGGCATTATCATTTGGAGATTTTAGGGACACAATGTGTTGGCCGCGACAAGAAAGTAGGATTTGTAAAGATTTTAGAATGTTCAAAAACTATAAACTTGGGTATTTTAAACATTTTTTCGGAAATACGAAAAAAAATTTAAAACGTGGATTTTTTTAACATTAGTGAGAGTCATTAAAGAGATTGTTTAAAGATTTTTTGGAGACAATAAAAGATGTGCGTTGAAATTTTTTTTTTTTTTTTTTGGTTGCCACCATGGTTCATTGGTATGCACACCCGCCTTGCACTCAGAAGGTTTGCGGTTCGATTCCCAGGCCAGGCAACATCAAATTTCCAACGGTGGCAAAATACCCCTCAGTAATGTTGGCAACATTTCCTGAGTATTTCAGCCATGTAAAACTTCTCTACAAGTGGTGTCGTAAGACACGCTGTTCGGCGATAAACAGTAGGTCCCATATCATTGAGCTAATATCAATCGGGGTGCACTCATTGATATGAGAGAAGTCTCCCTTGTCCTTTGAAGATTTTTTCCTGAATGTAATAAACGTTGATTAAAAAAAAAACAATTTTGTAAATAATAAAAGCGTATTTTTAAACTTTTTTGGAATAATAAACGTGGAGTTTTATAAAAAAATTGTAAACCATAAAAATGTGTATTACTATTTTTGTGTAAAATTATTATTTGTTAATATTTAATAAAAAATATTTTTGAAAGATTTTTGTGATAAAAATATTTTCAAAGAATTATGATTTTTGAATATATGTTTTTGTAAAAAGTTTGGCGAATAATGTCAAAAAATTTCCACTAATAAAATCGTTGTTTTAAAACAAAAATTCAACAGCTAGCCCAATAAATTTTTTTTAAAAATATTTTTGAAACTTTTTAATTGATCTTATAAGTATTTTTCAGGCAATTTTGCCAAAATATTAAAAAAATTAAAAATATTTGTGAAAAATACTCGACAATTACAAATGGAATAATTCGAATTAGAAATAGAATTCTCGAATTAACAATGAAATGTTACGAATTACAACTAAAATATTTCGAATTACATCTGAAACAGGTGTATATATTCATGGGAAAGTTTTTTTTTTATACCCTATACCACAATGTGGAAAAGGGTATTATAAGTTTGTTTTGGTAAAAATTCATGTAACACCGCGAAATATTCGTCGGAGACCCCCAATGTGGTATACCAATCTTCATATCTCGACGAGATAAAGCGATTTTGAGATGTGTGTCCGTCCGTCCGTCCGTCTGTCCATTATAAATTGTAAACACGCTCCAGGCCACAATTATAGACCGATCGTCACGAAATTTTGTATGGAGGTCGGGTTCAGATCAGAATAGATCCCTATTGTTATTGGTGATGATCGTGAAATATTTAGCGGGTGAAATGGACCAAAACATAATATTTATCCAATTTTCTAGCGGCTCTGTAGGTCTCAATAATAGTCCGATCAACGCCTAATTTTAAATGAGGTAAGAGTATATCACAAGGGAGAAGCTTGCAATTTGAGATGGCGATCGGATAATATTTAGAGGGTTAAATGGACCAAAACTTTTGTGTGAAAATTGTGAAAATTTTCAATATACAGCTTATATCTTAATTCCTGGAAGTGTCATTCCGGACAAGTGAGATATACTTGAAAGTGGAACGCTTGACCTTTCAATTGATGCCAATTATGTTGGTGTGCATGATCAGATAACAGAGTTACAGCCTAATATATTTCTTTATTTGTTTGTAGTGTAATAATAAACTCGCTAGAAGTCGCAATTATACATCAATAGTCACGAAATTTTGCAACGGGTAAGAATATAGGTCGAAAGAGATGCCTAAAATTTTTAATGATGATCTGATATTCTTTAGCGGGTGAAATGGACCATTACTTTTGTATGAAAAATATAAAAATGTTATTTTTGGTCGATATTTTAATTCCTTGAGGACATATATATTTCGCAAAGTAGCCTACATATGGGAAAAAACTACTGACCTTTTCTCTGATGTAAATTGCAATAAAGTGTTTGCTAGATAACGGACCTACTGCCTAATATATAATGGGTTCTGTGTGGAGAACCACATTTTTATCCCATGCTACATATTGTCTCTCCAAAAGTTTATGTAACACCACGAAATATTCGTCCTAGACCCCTTATTTGGTATGCCAAAATTCATATCTCGACGAGATAAAGCGATTTAGCGATGTGTGTCCGTCCATTAAAAATTGTAAACACGCTTAAGGCCGCAATTATGGACCGATTGTAACGACTTTTTTAAGGAGGTTGGGTGCGGGCCGGAATAGAAATGATTAGTTTTTGCTGATGATCGTGAAATGTTCAGGGAATGAAATGGACCAAAAACAAAATTTTAACCAATTTTGTAGCGGCTCTGTAGGTCAAAATAATAACCCGCAAAAGTTTAAACAAAGTTTGAGTTTATGATGAAGAAGAAGCGTACAAACCAACGTGAAGATCAGATAATACTTAGCGGGTTAAATGGACTGAAACTTTTGTGTGAAATTGGTAAAAATTTCAATAACGTAGCGGTTAAATAACGGAAGTAGTAGTAATACATACAGTCTGTCGCAAAAGTTAGTATACACCGTTGAAACTAAAATGTATTAGGGATAAATATCACTACAACTTATTGAAAACAACAAACAATTAGTTTTATTTGTAGACAAGAAGGTTGTCTTCCGTAATAAGAATTAAAAGTGCGCAATATTTGCATACATTAGCAAATGTGTCGCAAAAGTTAGTATACAACGAAGAATCCCCGTGGAACTGTTTAAAAAAATCTTGATATTTTTGAACATAATGAAACTAAATCTGTACTTAAGATCATAAAGAGTATATTAATTGGTTTTAATGGCAGTTATAGTACTTATAGTGACAAGTCCAACGCACACTGGATCGTAAAATCCACAAAAAGTGGTCATCTACAAATACAACAAGTGTAGCGACAAAATTCCAGGTGTTATGTCCTGTTTATGAATTCTAAAGCCACGAAATGCCCAGAAAAGCTCTAAAGTTTCAATATGGCATGATCTTGATCGAGTTTCAACTTGTCCTTTTTTGGAAAAACGGGAATTTCCTGAAGGAAACCCATACTTTTGAGGCCGTTGTCCTTTTGAAACACGTAATAATCCTTAATCCTTACACATAAGGGCTTTACTTTTCAGTTAATTTTCTCACAAATTATGTCTTATTTCACATTCCCACCAAAAACAAATAGTAGGAGAACCTCAAGTTCTGGTGTAAGCCCTACAGTGATACTCCACCACCACAGAAGGATATGATAGCTAATTTAAAATTTTAATACAGAGCTTTCTCTGTTGTTATAACGCATGGATTGTGCAAAAACGTTCTGAAAAGCTGTGTTCGCTTCACTTAGGACCAAAACACAACTAAATGAATCAGTTAGAAGTTGTTCATTAGACATTAGTAGTACATTAGACACTAGGGACACGAGAAGAATGTCCGATACTGCTAAAAGGCCGGTAGAGCAGTATAACTGTAGGGCTTACAACGGACCTTGAGGTTCTCCTACTATTTACTTTTGGTGGGAATATGAAAAGGGGCAACATCTGTGAGAAAATTAACTCAAAAGAAAAGTCCTTATGTGTAAGGATTAAGGATTATTACATGTTTCAAAAGGACAATGGCCTCAAAAGTATGAGTTTCCCTCAAGAAATTCCCGTTTTTTCAAACAGGACAAGTCGAAACTCTATCAATATCACCCCATACTAAAACTTTAGAGCTTTTTGAGCATTTCATGGCTTTAGAATTCATAAACAGGACATAACACTCGGAATTTTGTCAGTACGGTTGTTGTATTTGTAGATGACCAATTTACGATACAGTATACGGTGGATTGTCACTATAAGTACTATAACTACCATTAAAACCAATTAATATATTCTTCATTGTCTTAAGTACAGATTTGGTTTCATTTTGTTAAAAAATATCAAGAATTTTTTACACAGTTTCACAAGGATTCTCCGTTGTACATAAATGTTGGTCTTTTTGGGATTCGAACCGCACATTTGCTAATGTATGCAAATATTACGCACTTTTAATTCTTATTACGGAAGACAACCTTCTTGTCTGTAAAATAAAACTAATTGTTTGTTTTTTTTTTTTTTTCAATAAGTTATAGTGATATTTATCCCTAATACATTTTGGTTTCAACGGTGTATACTAACTTTTGCGACAGACTGTAAGTGGGTTTCATTACATTTTAGTTTGTGTGAACTAAATTTGCCTTTCCTGCTACAAAAATGTCTTTGTCATGCTAGATAACTTTTTGGTTTTGGTCATAAGTATTATACATTACATCTCTGATATTTGATAATTAAATTTTCACAATCATTGAAAAGAAGTTCCGTGGAGAGCGATTGTCCAGGGATAGTGGTATAGGGTATCCCATGGTCGGCTCCGTCCGACTATAGACTTTTCTTACTTGTTTAATTTGAAAAAAAAACAAATAGAAAACGGTTTTAATGATTTTTTGGACCAAATAATTTTTTAAGATTTGAAAATTTTTTTATTTTTTTTAAAAAATATTTTTGCGAAAAATTGTCTTACAAATTTTTGAAAAATATTTTCAATTTTTTTTTTTTAATTTTTATTTTTGAAAAACTATTTTATTCTAATATTTTTTTAAAGATTTTTGTGACAAAAATATTTTTGAATAGATGATTTTTAAAGACTTAAATATCATTGAGATAGAGACCTGTTGAGAAATATTTATGAAAAAATTTAAACATTTTTTTAATATTTTTTGTAGACATATTTTTTAAAAATACGTATTATAAATTTGTTTGAAAAAATATTATTTGAGGACACTATTTTTAAATATTTGAAAAATATTAAAGAAAATGGTTTTAATGATATTTCGTAAAAAAATATCTTTTAAGATTTAAACAATTTATTATTTCGAGAAAATTTATTGACCTTTTATTTCTTTATTTTACAGTCTTAAACATTTGAAATTTATTATTTCTTTTTCAACGATTTTTTTTTAAACTGTTCTTTGTTTAAAATACCTTATTTTAAGATTTTTTGAACTATATTGAAATTCTTTTAAATATTTTGTGAAGATGTTTAAATTTATATTAAAACATTTTTTTAAATATTTTATGAAAACATTTTTTTAAATATTTTTAAGAATATTTAGAAGAATATTCTTTACGGTTTTTTTGCAAATCTTTTGAATTTAATATTTTATAAAACAAAAATGTATATAAAAATTTAAATTGTTTAATATGTTGTTAATATGACTTTATTACAGTTGTACAAATATTTTACCAAGATATTTATTCTTTTGATTTTAGTTCGGCTGTATGCCCTTGTAATAAAACAAAGAAATTTTGTTTTATTTTTATTATTTATTTCCAATATTTCGGCCGTCTCCGACGGTCATCATTTGGGATTTTTGGTATTATTTAACAAATATGACTTGTCAATTCTCCATCACTGTCGCTGTTCAACTGTCGACAGTGATGGAGAATTGACAACTGATATTTATTAAATAATTCCAAAATTTTCTTATGATGACCGTCGGAGACAGTCGAAATATTGGAAATAAATATTAAAAAATAAACAAAATTTCGTTGTTTTATTACAAGGACCTACAGCCGAACTAAAATCAAAAGAATAAATACTAAAAATCGAAGGTCGACAATAAACAAAAAACAGAATTTTACCAAGATTTTCTGAAAATTTTTTTAACATTAAAAATACATTTTAAATATTTTAGGAATAAATATTAACAGTTTCGTTTATTTTCCAGTTGCTACACAAGTATTTAAAATTCTATTATAATATGTTCTTGAAACTTGATTCTCCTGAAAATAATGAATGTGTATGCTAATTATTACCTTATCCGTGTAATTGTAGAATGCGTTTATACAAATTATTTTTCGTAAATTTTATAAAATCAGACTGAACGATATGTTGGGAAACTATCAAAATATTTGTGTTTCAAAACCAACACAATAACAAAATATTTGTGTATTGGTATGAGCAGGCCTGCTTTAGAAATATATTTTTTTTAGAATTTACATTTTAAAAGTACAATATTTTGTTTTTTTTTGCAATTTTGAAGGATCGAAGGTTAAAAATAAACGTGGATTTTTTTTTAAATTTGAAGGATAATTATTGCCGCCGATTTTTCAAGCTAAAATAGGATCGGGTGCCACCGTGGTGTAATGGTATGCACACCCGCCTGCACGCTGAAGGTCGTGGGTTCGATTCCCTGACCAGGCAACATCGAAATTTTCAACGGTGGCAAAATACCCCTCGGTGATGTTGCGACATTTTATGAGTATTTCAGCCATGTAAAACTTCTCTCTACAAGTGGTGTCTTTGGGACACGCCGTTCGGACTCGGCGATAAACAGTAGGTTCCATATCATTGAGTTAATTTGAGTCGAGGTGCACTCATTGATATGAGAGAAGTCTCCCTTGTCCCTTATGGGATGTTTGTGGAACAATTATAAAATAGGATCAAGACTTGGACTTTGCAGCGGTTTGTTGAAATACAAATTTTTTTAAAGGTTTGTTGAAGGAATTTGATTTGAAGTGTAGTGATTCAAAGGATTGTTTCGTAGGAAGTTTTTTTCCTAAGTTACCTGACTTGACGCATTAACCCAGTTGTTTAATGTTAATTTGGTTGATAGTTTTCCATAACTTTCCACATTTTAGCCCACTACATATACAAGATGGCTCCTCAGGTGTCTATTTCCCTTACACCACCTGTTTTATTTAAAAAATAAACAAATTCCCTCTTAACCACTGTATCTTATGGAATTTTACCTTATATTTTTTGCCATTTGGTTAAGCAGGCTTTTGAGAATTAAATGAATTATATTTTTATGTTTTTAATGAAAAGTAAGTTGCTCTTTGAGCCTTGTCTATGTCGACAACAACTATACCACTACCTACCACTTGTCTTCTTGTAGTAGACTTTGAAAATCTCTCCATCTCTACGGTTTGTAGCAACAAACAGTTACCATATACCACATACATACATTCGTCTATTCATTAATTTAAGCTTTCATTTATTTGTAACTGACAGCAAAAACATACCGGCCACTAACTAACTGACTGTTGCTACTCGGTTGTGTGTGATGCGATGTTTGTCAGTTGTTGTTGATGGGTTCCTGGTTCGCTGTTCGTGTTGTCAGTGCGTTCGTTCTTTGTATTAAATTAAAAATTTGCTATGCCTTTCGGTGGTGGCAAATTAAAAGGTCTAATTTGGTAGAAATTTGTTATTTTTAATTGCCAAAGTAGCAAAGTGTGCCAAGCTGTCATTTTGCCGCACAACCCCTCCCGCCCTAAGGCTTTAACATAGATAATAACCTAGACATGATGGGAACTATGAGGATATTGTTTATTTAAATATAAATCCTTTTCCTTTTATTTACATTTAGTTGTTTTTGCGCTCAGAGGCTGGCATTTAAAGTGGCTTGAAAATGGAAATTTAATAGAATTATAAAGAAGTTGTAGTTGCTCTGCTACTTTGTGTATAAATTATGTATAAAAATATCTTTTTTCGTTCGCAGAGGATATAATTAGGACAACATTATTTTTATTATTTGCTTGCTTTTCCTCGTTTTTCTGCTTTTGTGCCTTGATTCAGTTTAGAGAAAAACAAAAAACAACATATTAAGGCTAGGAATATTTTGCTTTGTCCTTTGGCTTCTCTTGTCATCTGCGTAATTAGAATTTAAAAACAAAATGTTAGAGGCCTTATTTGCTGTTTCATTAGCATGGAAAATTATGTGGCATACATTTAGCAGTTGGATTTTTAATTAGTGTTTTGAAAATATGTAATATTTGTTGTTTTTTATATCATCAAATAATTTGCAATATATAAAGCTCAAAGTGAGGACCTAATAACAGCAATAATTTCATCAAAGTTAATAACATCAAAGAGTTGCTGTAAACAGAAAATGCAAAGCAATTGTTTTACAACAGATCAAAGTGTTGTTTTAGTTTTTTTTTTGCAAAATTATGTAGGGAATCACTTTAAATGAATTTTTAAAAGAGCTTGATTTTTTAGATTAAATATAATACCAATCAGTAGTGCGATTCTCTAGCACATTTTTGAAGTTACCGACAAAAATCGGTAACATTAAAATGCTTATAATTTCGATAATTAACGATATTATTCGGTAAATTAGCAATCAATAAAAAGTAGTATTAAAGTTCTACCGATAGCAACAGTGCTGTCAACTTTACTTGATAGCAACAGTGTTGTCTAAAGTCGCTTTTGCGGGTTTGTATAAAATATGGAGGTCCAATCAACTAAGCACCAAAACAAAGATACGCATATTTAAAAGTAATGTTCTGTCAGTTCTGCTTTATGGATGCGAAACCTGGCTTGTGTCCAACGAGCTCACGAATAAGCTGCAATTTTTCGTTAATAGATCCCTGCGATTTATTCTCCGCCAAATAACTGGATATCAAGAAATAACCTTACATCCAGGAAATCTATCTTGGAATAATGTTAAAACTTTAAGTTCAAATAGAAATGATTGGAATAATTTTGTATTGGCACTATGCGCCCACGACTTGGCGTAAAAGCAATAAATAATAATAATAACAGTGTTGTCTGCATTAATTTGAACTTTTCATTCTTAACTTTCCGTTTTAAAGTTTCCGATCTTTGTTTGTAACTCAAAAAAAAAAAAATGAGTTTGTGAATCGCAATACAGGCATTTAATAGTTAAACGACATATTACAGCGTTATCGACAATCTGACATAACACCAGCGACAATCTGACATAACGCCCAGCGGAGGAAAGGCGCCTACACGGAGGAAAAAAGACCTCTCTAACATATGTCCCAAACTTATTTTGTAGCAAACATATATATGTTTGCAACCAGTCCCAAACATAACATATGTTTGGTTCCTGCAAACCTGGGTTCCTGCAAACCTGGGTGCAAACAAATATATATTTAGGTGCAAACAAATATTTGTTTTTGGGTGCAAATAAATATATGTTTGTTGCCTTTCTCGCAAAAATAACAAAAATAATTCATACTAGTTTTTATACCCTCAGCATTTATGGTAACGGAGGTATATACACTTTCATACTGGCCTCATCGAATGTGCCTCATCGAAATAAAGGTTTTAGACCACAAGTATGTTTGGACTAAATCCGGTTCAGATAACACTGTACAATACAAAAAATAATTACAATATAGTTTGGCCAGATTATGAAAGAGGACCGAAAAAAGAAGATACGTGTATCGGCGTTTTGAAAGTTTACGTCGGGAAGTAACCTAAATAGGCGTGGCAATTTCCGCCCAGATCTACAGGTTTTGAAATATTCGATATCAGATTCCTTGGAATCCTTGTACTTTAGGTATAAAGTGTCTTTGGCAATATTACTGACAACAATGCGGGATATCTTTTTATGATGCGAGTCACTAAACGGGTCTTTTTGTTCCCTTTTTTTCAAAAACGTTAAAAAACTCCTTCAAAATGTTATCGTATCAGATCAAAATATTCTACAAAATTATTTGTCATAAAATTTTACTATAGGCCCCCGAATACACCAAAACTCTAAATCGAACCTAAACGACAGGAACCTGACAGAAGTTAAATCACGTTTTAGGGTTAATGTTGTACTTTATCTGAGTTTATTAAGTTTTGTCCCACAAAACTTCACTCTAGATAGAAGACGTCAAAGACAAAAATATTCTCCATCAAATTTCAGTATAAGTCGCAGAATAAATGAAATATGTATTTACAATATATGGGCAAAACTGCCAATTATTTCATATTCCATTTCCCTAAAATTGAATTTTTTCTTTTCGCGCTACATCAACGATTTTTGGTACATAGGTTAAGAAAAAATTCCCCTGTACAAATCCGCTCGCGAGCAAATTTTTGGTTGTTGCGGACAAATGTTATCGCGGTTTTACTTCTGCTTTTAAGAAAAAATTATTTTAAAAACGCTAATTATTTTATTGAGCACAATTGTCACTAAAAAGTTATCACGAAGTGACGTCATTAAGTAGATTGCATAATATTTGTAAAATGTTACTCAGCATTCGTGGAATTTACAAAAAATTGACAACATTTTTAATGTAATCCGAATTTTTTGAAAATATAGGTCCATTTACCCGTCAAAAATTACCAAAAAGTAACAGTTTTAAATAAAGACATCAAGGGGAATCAAATGAGACCAAACTTATAATCATCGGGATAGTAGTTAGGATATTATAGCCAAAATAAACACATATTTGTGTTACAAAAAACAAACTTTGGTTTGGAATAATAGTTTTCACATGCATTCTAGAGTTGAAAATATTGGAAAAATTCTATAGGAGTACTTCTTTTATTTTTCTTCAAACTCCCAAAGAAAATGGGCGGATTTTGCTTTATCTACATTCACATAGAAGGTTTCCCATTGAGGAAAGTTATCGGGTTGATGAAATAAATCATTAGTCATTTTAAACGGAAATAGAGTTCAAATAAACCGCTTTTACATATATGCATTATTAAAATATGTGTAAATCGCGTAATTATCAAAATCGTTTTGTCCGCATGTGATTTTCATGTACAGCAAGACCATATCTTTTAATTTGTATATATTTTTCGAAATATAATTTTGACGCTAAGATGTAGCATCGGCTGCATCTTAGCATTAAAAAACCTATAAAACATCGCTAATTTGCGCAAAGTTCATACAATTTCGTTCCGCATCAGGTTTTAGTGTCACCATGAAAATCTGCATCGATATATACCTATTTCAAGGCAATCAGTCAAGAACCGTGGATGTAGCATCACACACTATTTTTGGGATAAAATGAATGTAGTTCCCTTATCAGTGAAGTTTTTAAATCTCTGTTTCCGCAAAAAGGAAGATGCTGCACTAGTTTTTTCAGAGCTGTGCAAGCGGCCCCCGGAATACGCGATAAAATGCGCGATATTTCCAAAAACAATATTAGGTGATTTTCCTACCTTGGAATTTCTCCTATCTCGCGTTTTAGTAGATGGATTTTAACGAGTATTGATTTGTTAGATCCGCAACGTAAAAATCCAAAATTTGCAATCATGCACAAGTAAATCGAATGCCAATTGTACAAATTAGACCCGAAATATTTGATTTTTAGAAATTTGTTCGCACAAAATTTTCGTATTTGGATACAGATTTCTCTGAAGCTGTGTAGGCTACATTCACGACACTTATATCAAATAAATCAGAATCGTGAGTTCTTCATTCCTGTATATGATTTTTTGAAAAACCTGTTTGCGGAACGAAATTATAAGAAAATTTCAAAAAACACTTAAAATCTGGCTTCAAAATGTCAGCATCATTTAATGGTAGACGCAGATCAAATTTTGAAAAGTTATACATTGGTGGGATGATCCTTATTTAGTTGACTTCTACTTTCACTTTGACAGGAAAATCGGGAAAAATGTGGTTTAATCACAAATCGAGAGAAAACAAAAAAAGTCACGTTGGCTTCAACCCATTTTTACCCATTTTTTAACATAAATATAGCCACAGCTTCCGCGCAAATCAACTTTGAAGGCCAATATTTTTCGCCAAGTCTAAAAACATTTCATTTTATCCAAATGCATTTAAATTGTACAATATACAACCACTATTCGCGAGTTATAAAGGGGTAAACCTTGGCTTCAACGATGTTAAATTTTCAATAATTTTGCCCATATATCAAGAAAATATATACATCAAATTTGCCAACAAAACACCCAAATATTTTTTGAATAAATTTGTATTGTTCTTTTTTCGAGTTGATGCATGAAAGTAACATAAAATTTAGTTTTAGACGAAAGGTGTTAAAAGAAGAAATGTTCTACACAAAATTTCACTGTAAGTCCCTGAACAAAGCAAATACCTAAGTAAAATACTTTGTTAAGAAAATTACGTTACAAAATTAGATAGTATAGGTAGAAATTGTTAATAAACTTTTAGACTTTTAATTAAAATTTATTCCATACTGAGTCAAAATCTCCTAAAATATTTCACTTTTTGGGGATTGTGTTAAAAGAAGAAATGTTCCAAATCAATTTTCATTATGAGTCTCTGAACAAAAGAAATTTGTAGTTATAATAATTAACATCTCCAGAAGCTTTCGCTTTTTATATATCATTTAGGACCATATTCTACCGTTTTTGTTCACATTTTCGTTATCTGCGGTCACAAAATATATTTTATTGATGCTTTTTCATAATAAATTCTTTCAGAAGGTTATGTATGCTCTATCCAAACTGTTTTTGAAATATCTATGGTGAATATATATAGGGACTAGACGTAGACTATCCCCGCATTTTCACATACAATATTAGGAACCTATGACTTATCCTGATGACGTTATTTTAGTTTATAGTACTAAAATACGTAATTTTTCAAAGATCCGATCTGGGTTATCAATATTTTCCCTATATATATTCACCATAGATATTTCAAAAACAGTTTGGATCGAGCACACATAATCTTCAGAAAGAATTTATTATGAAAAAACATCAATAAAATATATTTAGAGTATGGTCCTAAATCATATATAAAAAGCGAATGCTTCTTCTTCTGAAAGAATTCATTATGAAAAAACATCAATAAAATATATTTTGTGACCGCAGATAACGAAAATGTGAATAAAAACGGTAGAATATGGTCCTAAATCGTATATAAAAAGAGAAAGCTTCTGGAGATGTTAAATATTATAGATACAAATTTCTTTTGTTCAGTGACTCATAATGAAAATTGATTTGGAACATTTCTTCTTTTAACACAATCCCCAAAAAGTGAAATATTTTAGGAGATTTTGACTCAGTATGGAATAAATTTTAATTAAAAGTCTAAAAGTTTATTAAAAATTTCTACCTATACTATCTAATTTTGTAACGTAATTTTCTTAACAAAGTATTTGACTTAGGTATCTGGTTTGTTCAGGGACTTACAGTGAAATTTTGTGTAAAACATTTCTTCATTTAACACCTTTCGTCTAAAACTAATCTTCATGTTACTTTCAAGCATCAACTCGAAAAAAGAACAATACAAATTTATTCAAAAAATATATGGGTGTTTTGTTGGCAAATTTGATGTATGGTAACATGGGCCGCCTTCGCCTCGTTTTTGTTCAAAGTGTTCTCATACCGACACCGTTGAAGTATTTTCAAATATTATTTTTGGTACAAATATTAGCGTATCTTGACTATAAGTTTTGATATATAAATGGTTCTAATTCTGTTTCTAAAATATTATTTTTGAGAATTTACAAAATGTCTAAAAAGTGGCGAAGCCAGCGGACTCTAAAACCGTAATTTACCATACTTCTTCCTTAAATATCAACATTATGCAAAAAAGGAACATGTTTTCTATTGAATAATCAAAAATGTTTTTAAAATTCACAAAAAGAAACCGATTCTAGCGGTTAATTGAAGTAGGTACCTTGAATTTAGGTACAAAAATCATAATATAACTAAAACATGATACGTTTAGGATAATATTTGATTTTAACTTCACATTATAGTGTGGTATAACTATGGTATATAGAATTTAAGTTAAACGTTACAAATTTCTAACATTAACCCACCACGCCCCTATCATTGCGTAGGCACCCCACCCCTTACATATTTCATAATATTAATATATTGACATTTGCAATTGCTTTTTTTATGCGAATTATTGGGATTTATATTCTTCAGTTGTTGTCTTCTAACGGTATAAAAGGTGTTTTTGATATCACAAAAGATAAAGAATATATGACAAAAAATACCTACCATAATTATTTTCCCAATGCCCTGAAAACACAAAACCGCGTGCGTCCGTTATCATATCTATGACGCAACTGCCAACTTCTGGGAGATGATAGATCATCATTAGACTCACAATTTTGGCCTTAGCGGATTTTTCTAGCACTTGTATTTTGCAAGAAAATCGGCGCTGGCGAAACCGCCCCAGTGGCGAAGGCGCCCCATGTTACCATATATATTTTCTTGAAATATATTGCAAATACACATTTCATTTATTCGGCGACTTATATTGAAATTTGATGGAGAATATTTTTGTCTTTGACGTCTTCTATCTAGAATGAAGTTTTGTGGGACAAAACTTAATTAACTCAGATAAAGTACAACCGACGATTTACAGTTTTGGTGTATTCGGGGACCTATAGTAAAATTTTATGACAAATAATTTTGTAGAATATTTTGATCTGATACGATCACATTTCAAAAGATACCCTGTATTGTTGTCAGTAATATTGCCAAATACACTTTATACCTAAAATGCAAGGATTCCAAGGAATGTGATGTCAAATATTTCAAAACCTGTAGAAATGGGCGGAACTTGCCACGCCTATTTACGTTACTTCCCGATGTAAACATTCAAAACGCCGATACACGTGTCTTCTTTTTTTCGGTCCTCTTTCATAATCTGTGCGGGTTTCTTTGTAATTTAAAAAAAAAGTTCAATTTTGTTGTACAGTGTTATCGACAATCTGACATAACGCCCAGCGGAGGTAAAGCCTCTTTAACAAACATATTTTGCAGCGAACATACAGTGAGCGTCATAATAAAGTTTCCACCTCTCAACATGTTTTTAATTACATTATTACATCGATATAGAGATATTATACGTATCTATATATAAAATAGAAATATTTTTGTTTGTATGATTGTGCCTTATAGACTCAAAAGCCGCTGAACAGATCTTCCTGAAAATTTCAGAGTATATTACAGCATAGCCTGAAATTAAAATAGACTATATTAATATCACTATGCAACACTGAAAATGCAAACAACTTCTAGTATGCATTTTTTGAAAGTACATATTTAGACAACAAAAACCCTAGTAGGGGTTTGTCCTGTCAGATCCAGTTCGGATTTTATGGCCTCATCTAAACCGGGCTAAATCTAAATTTTTTTTTGAATTTATCAGGCCTTTATCTCAGAAACGGATAGGAATTTAATCTTGCTGTCTTTAGCAATATTGTAGCCCTAAACTAGTAGAACTTATCTTTTGTAAAAACCGCATAAGAAAAACTCCATCTAAACTATTGGGAGTTGAACCAAGTAACCTTTTGCAAGAAACTTCCAAATAAAGTTCTCAACAATTCTTTAGAACATTCTGAAACTCTAAAATGCTTACTTCATGTTGTTTCAGCGGTATTTTGCATCATATCTTTTACAACACGTATTTCAAACACAGTTCAGACCAACAGTTTATTCTCGCATTTCGGATTTCACCACATTTTTGACATATTTATTAAATCGTCGTTGACTGAAAACAACGGGATACAGGCATTTTACAACAAAAGACATGTTCTGAAGAGTTGTGCATTACATTCCAGGGAATATTTTTCTAAAAGAAAAATTAGCGGTTTTGGAGATACGGTGCGAAATGTATAAAAATTGTGGAATTTTTGCATATATTTTGAAGTTTGAGGCAATAAATGTAGTTTTCGAGTTCATTATTTCTCCAAGTATTTTATCCTTGCCCTTATCTACAAATTTGCTTCAGAGGTCAGAAGAAGGTTCGCATTTGTTTCAAAAATATAGCCCCGAATTTCTTTAAAAACTCAATATTTAACCATGTTTAGATGGGGCCATAAAATCCGAGCTGGACCTGACACAACAAAACCCAACTTGGGTTCTTGTCGTTTGGGTCTGTACTTTCAATACAGTTCGAATTGTTTGTACAAGATCACCTTAAAAATGTTGCACAGTGTATTTGAAATTCCGCGTTGATTTGGAGATATAGCATTACATTCGGAGGTACCTCCAAAAAATTTATGTTTTGTACGCGAATATCTATAGAATGACAACAGATATAGTCTCCAAATTTTGTCACAATAGGTGGGAAGTAAGTACACGTCATGTCTTACAAAGTAAGCGGTATGTGGTCAAGGGGAGCAGTTTTCCCTTTGAGCAACTAATATCAAATATCGCCTATTTTAATTTTATATGCCAATATTTAAAAATAGTAACAGACATAGTCTCCAAATTTTGTCAAACTTAGTTGGAAGTAAGTAGACGTCATCTCTTACAAAATAAGAGGGGTGGGGGATAAATTCTCCCCTTTGAGCCACTAATACCACATATCATTTATTTTAATCACTATAAGCTTGAAAAGTTTTTAACTCATGAAAAATTAAGGTTGTGTCCTCCATATCCCACCGAAATGACTGACATTTGCTAGTTAGTCTTCGTTGGGGGTATACAACTTTCCACTCTAAATTTGTCGGTATAGGCCCACGCCTTGAAGGTTGTGACCTCAATATCCCATCGAAATGATTGAAGTTTGGTACTTAGTCTTCGTTGAGGGTTCAAAACTTTCCACCCGAAATTTGTCGGCATAGAACGGTACCTCCCGACTTTCGGTACGTTGAAGATTGAGGCCTCAATATCCCACCGAAATGGGTTTAATTTTGTATTTAGATTTCGTTGAGAGTACCAGTAAGCCGCCGAAGAACGGTAACTCCCGATTTCCGGCATTTTGAAGGTTGTGGTCTCAATTCCCCACCGAGATGGCTGATATTTGGTATTAAGTCTTTGTTGGTGGTATAAAACTTTCCAATTGAAATTTGTCGGTATAGGTCTACGCCTTCATATACATTTGGTAGAAGATGTACAACTTTCCACCTGAAATTTGTCGGCATAAGTCCACGTCCTCAGATAGCCCCCATAGAAACGTACATCCCAATTTCCGGTATTTTGAAAGAAGCGTACTTCCCGATTTTCGGTATTTTGAAGGTTGTGCCATCAATATCCCATCGAAACGGTTGAAATTTAATTTTTAGTCTCCATTGGTGGTATTAAACTTTCTACATGCAATTTTCCGGTATTGTTCCATCTATTTATATAGAACAGTCCCTTCCAATTGTCGGTATTTTGAAAGTTTTAGCCTCATTATTCAACCGGAATAACTGAAATTTGGTATTTAGTCTTCTAGTTACAAAACATTCCTCCAGAAATTTATCGGTACAGGTCAACGTTATCGTTCCTATCCAAATCCAGAATATCCAGGTTTAGGTCTAGCAGGTATTGCCCAATTTTATGTATGTATTTCGCTCAATTCGGAAAATTGTAAGTATTGGTCCATGTTTTGGAAAGAATAACGATGACGTCCTGGGTGCCACCGTGGTGCAATGGTAAGCACACCCGCCTTGCACACTAAAGGTCGTGGGTTCGATTCCCCGGCCAGGGAACATCAAAAATTTCAACGGTGGCAAAATACCCCTCAGTAATGTTGGTGACATTTCCTGAGTATTTCAGCCATGTAAAACTTCTTTACAAGTGGTGTCTGAGGATACGCCGTTCGGACTCGGCAATAAACAGTAGGTCCCTTATCATTGAGCTAATATGAATCGGGGTGCACTCATTGGTATGAGAGAAGTCTCCCTTGTCCCGTATGGGATGTTTGTGGAACAATTATATATATATATATACATATATATAAATATATATATATATATATATATATATATATATATATATATATATATATATATATATATTATATATATGTATATATATATATAACGATGACGTCCTATATGAGCTGTTTTGAAGGCAGTTGGGATATATGTACTACTCCTGCAATAAAATGAAGAGTTTAGTACTTTCAGAAACAAAAAAGTTCGGCCCGACTGAACTTACCGCCGTTCTTACTTGTTAATAAGAAAATACTATAACAAGGGGAATTTTAAACCCGTAACCGGCTTTAAGTCTGTCTAAGGGTCAAAGTTGAAGGTCTGCAATTTACAGAACATTTGAATTCACAGTTGATTATAAGGTCAAGGAGATTCCACACGCGTAGCCAACTTTATATTTGTCCAAGGTCGCATAACTTAAAATATGGGCAACGCCCAGAAGACCTATTTAATTTGGGCCTTGTGACCATTGATAGGAAGGTCTTGTGCCCACATTTATTTTTGGGTGTTATATCAGGTCATTCCATTATCTTTTCTCGTTTTTAAAAGAAAGGAGAAACGACTATCTTGGCCCAGTTGCTCGAGTATCTCCTACGCAAAACTTTTCTCAAATGTGCCGATTAAGGACATGGTTCGAATCGTTTTGATTTTTTTTCAACATATTATCCTGCCCGTTCGGTGTAATATAAGTGATATTTCCTGAGTATCACATTTATGTAAAACTTTGCTACAAGACACGTCTTTCGGACTCGACGATAAACGGTAGGTCCCATATCATTGAAATAATATGAATCGAGGTGCACTGATTGATATGAGAGAAGTCTCCTTCGCCTCTTCTTGGATTATACATACATCCTGCCCTTTCCTTTCTTGATGGTACAAGTTTTTTCAGGGGCAAGTCAATAGTTCCTGAGATAATGACCCAAAAGCTATGACCGCACTCATATAATGACCGAATACCATGAGCATCCGATTTATCAGAAACTTTGCACATCATAAAAATGCTTTCAAACATACATCGAGTTCCAGGAAGGTATAAATCGGGCAACAACTTGTGGGACCTAGTAGTCCTATATTATTTCCCAAAAGCCCAAGGAAATGCTGCGGTGCGCAAAAAAATCCTGCCGTAGATTAGGACAAAAAAGTGGTTTCTATAGTAAGATCCTATTTATAAAATTCAATTTAAAATTTGCGCTATGATCCAGTTTAAGGCCTCTTTTCGGATCGCGTTGATTATGACTACAACATTATAAGTTTGGGGGAAGCCGATATATCCTGAGATATTGGCCCCGAAAGGTCCCAATATTAAGATGGATAAGATAAGATGAATATATTCCATTCTTGTATGCTTATTCCTGTTTGCTTTATGACTTGAGAACATCAAAAAAGTTATAAAAATCGTGTAAATTTGAGTCACAATTTTCTACGTTATTTGTAGTCGAAGGGCATTCTTACTGACCAATTTTTGAGCATTTATGATACCTGTGGTCAACTGTGGTGGAGTTTTGAGCATGATAATGCTTAAATTTATTCTTCCAGGATAGTTAAATAATGAAACTTGGGCCAATTGATCCCTTTTTTGATACATTTTTATTATAACAACGATATTTTCCGAAAATATTGCAACTCAATTATGATTTTTCTTGTGAATGTTGGCATAATATACAAATCTCAAAAACTATATAGTATAGATCTATAATCCATACACAGCTGAAAAGACCTTAACATATAAAAAGAAAAATGTTCAAACCTATTCAGATGAGCGGGAGTGTATGTTTATGTGTGTATAATGTCTTAAGAATTAAATCGCATAGCGTAGCGAAACAAATCCCCTTGAAATTTCAAAAGTTCAATCATTAAATAAATCCCTATAAAATGTTTAATAATTTAATGAAATTTTTAAGATGCTATTATAAGATTTATTTTACATACGAACATATGCACATACATATGTGTGAATGTACGTATGTGTTTATATATGTGTGTACTTAATATTACCATGTATTTAGCTTAATAGGCATACAAAACATTTGTTTCTAAAATACTTAACATCGAATTTGATGTTCGAAAAATTTAATTTCTTGGAATTATTTGAATCTAAATATGCTATTATTTGTAATTGATATTTTAAAATAATCCCCTAAAATAGGCTACAGCGTGTGTATGAAAGTAAAAAAAAATCAAAACATGTTTAATTAAGCAAAATAAAATGCCATGTTCACACACACACAAAAACACACACACGGTAAAATTTGCACAAAAAGTTATCAAACATATTAACATGAAAATAATCTCATTTTTTGTTCATTTTCTATGCAATTAATTTTTCATATTGCAGAAAATTAAATGCCACTCGTTCTTTTGAATGGATTTTGTTTTGTCGGTTTACTGTTGTTGTTTTTGTTTTTCTTGTTTGTAATATTCTTATATATTTTGATTACAAAACAAATACCGCCTTTATGTTTTTCTCTCCATTAATTTAAATAATAGACACACATAACACCTTAAAGTATGCAATGCATTTAGATTATAAACATAATCCCCTATAAGTATGCTATAAAACTCAAAGCTGTAAAAACAATTTGTTATGGTGGTTGTTGGGAACTTTTGGAGGATGTTTGGTGGGTTGTTTGTTTGGTTGGTGGTGTGAATCATATTTATTAAGAAATTTTAATGACATTTTATTTCACAAAATGAAAAGCATGACTTGGCGCTATGCCCTTTTTACACAGCTCGTTGCCATTGGTTACTGGAAAAAATTTTCACTTTAAGTAGGCTTTAATTTGTTCTTGGCATTTTCAACTTAAGTATATTAATAATAATTGGATTATGTTTTGAGACAGCTGTAGGTTGTCTCTACATTAATTTCAATTCCATTTATTTTATTTATTTATTCATTTATTTATTTAAGGTATTGAAGTGATAACCTAAAATGACTGGAGAGAAGAAAAATCACGAAAGGAGTAACGAATTTTGCAATTCGCAATACTTAACCGTCCTGGGGCCTAATTCTCGAATCCGTTATCGAGCGAGTTTTTGTTCGAAGACAAATTACGAATGATCGAAATTTTTGGATTCCCTTGTACGATCGAAATTATTTAAAAAATTTATCGATACATACGGTTATCGAACGGTGAATCATATGGTAAACACAAAATATTACACACAAACAAGTTTTTGTGCGGCAAGTTTCTCGTAAAATGAAATGAAAACATGAACATTTTATAAAATAATAGAAAATTGTGAAAACTTAAAAGTAATTGTGATCTGAAATAAATTCCACTATGTGAAAATATAAAAATCGCATTCTGGCATTGGAAAATATATTTTTAATTTTTAAGAAACATCCCGTTTTTGTCTATTTTTTACTCATTGTATTGAAAAAAGTATTTAGTATGTGATTTTGATTAATTTTATTGCAAAATGTTTCATTAAAGTTAGTTTTGTGCCACAAAAATAATCATTTCGACAGCAGATGTGTGGCGGGCAAAAACTCGCAAGATTCCACTCGAAAGTGTATTCGACAACGGATGCCGTAATCCAAATACTGAAAATATCGATCGAAATAACTCGATCACGTATGCGAGAATTAGGCCCCTGTTCTTCGCCGTGTGCTTTGACTAATTCCACTTTAAAATTTCACAATTTTGCTTAAAACATTTGAAGTCATTCCTTTTTTACTTTTGTCGGCAAAATTGATTTATACTTCCTACCTTGTTACTACGAAGATCAAGCTACTTTACTTGTGGTTTTCGAAAATGTCACCGTTTCATATCTAAATCATATCCATATTTGTTATTTCTATTTGCTAAAAGACGTAACCCAATTTAAATGAATTTAATTTCATGCTTCATGTCCACTGCTGCCAATCATTTTATTAATAAAACTAAATTTCAATCTTGTCCTGGTTTTCTGACATCTTTCTGGAACGCACACACATCAAAAGAGAATCTTTCATTTTTCTCTTTAGTGCTAAATCTAATATTCAGACATTTTTCATATTTTTCTGTCTTGCTAATGGGATTCATAGAAAAAAAAAATACGGAACATAAAAGGTAAACTTTGCAAAAATCTATGTGCAGTGCTACAATATTACACGCAATATTAAGGGGGAAGGATAGCTTATGGTTAAGCTAAAGCTACAATCAGTATCGTAACGACTAAGAACAGCATTAATTTCGGTCGGGCCGGTAGACTAAATACCAAGTTTTAGCCATTTCGTTGCGATAATGAGGCTAAAACCTTTAAAATAGCGAAAATCGGAAGGCAAGTTCTATGGGAGCTATACCAAACCGTGGACTTGTACTAACAAATTTCTGGGGAAAGCATTGCCCCAAACATGAGCCCCAAATACGATCAAATAAAAATTTTCAGCCATTTCGGTGAGATAATGACGCTAAAATCTTTAAAATATCGGAAATTGGGAGGTATCGTCCTATGGGGCATATATCAATACGTGGACCTGTACTAACCAATTTCTGGCGGAAAGTTTTGTAACAACAAGGATGACTTAATACTAAATTTCAGCCATTTCGGTGTGATAATGGGGTTAAACTTTTAAAATACCGAAAATCGGGAAGTACCGTTCTATGGAGCTACATCAAAACGCGGACCTCAACCAATACCAAATTTTAGATGCACCAAATATGTAATTTTAAATATTTCTGTACGATAATAAGGCAAAAGAGCAGTGGAAAAGTGGAACTGCTTAGGTGGCTTTAATAAGGTGTAGAACTGCCGAAGTAGAGTTGCTTAACGTAGACATGCCGCCGCGTCACAAGGTTATAGGCTGAACATAATTTCGCTTTTGAAAGGTCATAACCGATTGGTCTTGGGGGTCATCAATGCTCATCACGAGTTGTGGCAGTGGATCCTAGGTAATGCACACAGCCGGGACGGCAATTGTTGAGCAGATTCTTAGCTCTACATTTTGAAAGGTCAATGAGGACGCTGCAAACAGAATTAATGTAGAGTGCCACATTTCGCAAACCGTAGTTTCTGCTTTGGAAATTAGCTTTGTCTTAGGCCTAGTTTCAACCCTAGTTTCGGAGAGTTCACCAATCATGGCTTCAGAGAACTGCACAACCCATACTGATGCGGCAGGTAGAAAGGAAAAAAGCTGCAACCGTTCGCCATATAACTGCTGATCGAATACACGAAGTGGGACCAAATTTGGGACTAGCAAATGAGCACTATCCGCTTCGTCGATCCAACCCCAATGACCCCAGAGTGATGGTGTTGACACTGTAAGTTAACAGGTTGGTCGTTGAGCACTAGTGGTAACATTTGAGCCGAAATAAGTGAATTGTGGGTATTGGTTAAGCCACTCTCGAACCGTGGGAAGAAGGAAGATAGGACCCTCAGCCTCGTTTGATGATGTTAAGCAGACTGATACGAAGAATTGCGAAATTACATAAATCGACAAATTGCCGAGAATCACGTGACTGAGAAAGGTAATACGGGGCTAAGAGAAGAGTACTATGTCACTCTAAATCTCTTCCTGTCCTGGAGGAACAACCACAATTTACAATAGATGATGTTGTAATGGTCATCAGGAACGCTAAATTATGCAAAGCGTTGGACCCCGACGGGATCTCCATGGTAGTGTTGAACGGCTGTATACGATTAAAGTTGAGTTTCTTACCAAAGCTTACAACCTGTCGCTAGCCACTCACATCGTGCCCGAAGTCTAAAATATGGCCAAGGTGGTTCCGCAGCTGAAACCAGACAAGGATGTCAGCACAGGCGTATCCCACCGGCCGATTTCACTTTTGTCGTCCGTAGTTCAAGTTGAGTTTCTTACCAAAGCTTACAACCTGTCGCTAGCCACTCACATCGTGCCTGAAGTCTAAAAATTGCCAAGATGGTCCCGCAACTGAAACCAGACAAGGATGTCAGCACAGGCGTATCCCACCGGCCGATTTTGCTTTTGTCGTCCGTAGCAAAGACTCTTGAGGCTTTACTTCTCCGCTTCGTCCAAAATAGCTATCCCGTACAATGGGTTCCGTAAGCAACACAGTACTGCCACAGCGCTGCACACCCTCTCGACCCGAGTCAAACAAGCCAAGCGATAGGTCAGTTTTGTTGGCACTCGACTTATCATAAGCCTCTGATACTCTCACGCAATCCGCGCTGTTTGAGGCATAGAACATACTACACTCCGGCCAAGTTACTACACTCCGGACCAAGTAGGCGAAGCACCGTAGAGTGAAATATATAGTTACCGAAGGTGAGGCGATTTCTTCTGAACTGTTTAGCCTAAAGATTCCCTGTATTCCACCCCCTCCAGAGGGGGTATGATATTGGTGTCACGTATCTTTGTACCTGGCATTTGTAAAAACCTGAATTCCGATTTGATCCATAATACAATCATTTTCGCGTGAGGAATATTCAAATACCCGCCACAAAATTTACGGCCAATGTCCTGGTCGATGGTAACAGAATTTCGACCACTAACTTTTCCAAGATTTCAAATGTCATATTTGGCAGTATGTTTACGTCGTCCGGGCATAACACAGCTATTTGCGACAAGCTGAGATGTAGGAATAAGGTATTCAAATCCCTAGCTGGCAGCACTTGGGGTGCAGATAAGTAAGCAATGTTGGCCACATACATATAATGCGGTAGGTCCCCCTGTGGTAAGCTATGCGAAGCCAGTGTTGTCTGCGAATGTAAGTGCAATGGAATGGAAAATTTTTCACACCTGCCGAAACGCCGCCCTGAGAATTTCAACAGAGTGCCTCTTCATGTCACTGACCATCAGCATGAGGAGGCGAAGATTCTTCCAGTACGTCTATATAATGGCATGCTCTCTTTGCAGTACTTGCTCGAGTGTTATCTTGGTCACAATATGGTGGATAGGTCCGTGGCATGTCAGGAGAGATTTTCAATGATCTAGAGTGGGAGATGTCCAACGTTACAAGAGAGAACACTTAAATTGGCAAGCCTATCAAGCAGGTATGAATAGCATTCACATAGATGCAAACGCAGATGACATATAAAACTATCGCGTGAATGCGGTCTTCGTAGAACAACCCCCCTATATCGCAGCTGAGGAGCGACAGCTGCCACAACAAACCAGAATATTTTTGGCCTAACTAGGTTCACAATGGTACAGCCGTCTTAATTATAGGGCAAGGATTGATAACAGCGGTACAGGCCCGCACTACACACTGCAGCTTTTCAACTGTCTTGCTAAATCTAATCAACTAACTCCATTAGCATTCTGGTTACAACCCATCGAAGCAGCCACATTTCTACAACTACATACAGATCCAGATCCAGATTAGATTATCTAGTTCAATGTACACCGGTCGTTTGTATGAACAAACTGCGTCTAGGTAATATCTCACGTTAGTTTGTATGACGTTACTAGGACAGTGAACTAGGTCGTTCAATTGCCCAACTCTAATCCAGATTAAGTGGAACAAGCAAAAATGCGTTAAGTTCGGCAGAGCCGAACTTTTTGTACTCTCCACCATAAAACATTCTGAACTAAAGCGGAATAATTATTCTCTTTCTTGTCCACAATTTTAGGCGGAGATATTTTGTGACCACTGATACCTAAATAAGGTAAAAAAAAACATAAAAAATGGTTTCAATAAGTCGAGAACCTTATGTATGTTTTTGGTGGAGAAGTTTTTTGACCACTGGGAACCTCAAATGTTGAACTTCAGATACTTGGGTCAAAAACTGTAGGTTAAATTAACAAACAAAAAAAAAACCGAAAATCGGGAGGTAACGATGCAACATAGGTCCATCGTTGCCTCCCGATTTTCGATTTTTCGAATTACAGATAGTTCGGTCACAAATACCGAAAATGGGGAGGCGCCGTTTTATGGGGGCCATACAAAAACATGGACATATATTGACAGTTTTAAAGATATTGTGTGACCACTGGGAACCTCAAATGTCGACTTACAAGTAGTTCTGTCGCAAAATGTAGCTAAATCCTTCAAAATGCCGAAAATCGAGAGGTACCGTTATATAGGGCCTATACCAAAATATTGACTTATATCGACAGTTTTTGGTGGAGATGTTTTGTGACCACTGGGAACCTCAAACGTCAAAATATAGCTACAATCCTCAAAATGCCGAAAATTGGGAGGTACCGCTATATGGGGGATATACCAAAACATGGACCTATGTTGACGGTTTTTAGTGAAGAATGTTCGTGACCACAGAGAACCTATTACATATTACAGCTAGTTCGGTTAAAAATTGTAGCCAAAATTCTAAAAATATCGAAAATCGGGAGGTACCATTATGTTGACGATTTTTCGTGACCACAGATAAAAATTGTAGCTAAAATTTTCAAAATACCGAAAATCGGGAGGTACCGTTATAAGGGGGCTATACCAAAACATGGACCTATGTTGACGATGTTTGGTGGAGATGTTTCATGACCACTGAGAACCTCAAATGTCAAATTACAGCTAGTTCGGTTAAAAATGTTAACTAAAATGCTTAAAATACCGAAGATCGGGAGGTACGGTTATAAGGGGGCCATACCAAAACATGGACCTATGTTGACGATTTTTGCTGGAGAGGTTTCGTTGCCACTGAGACCTCAAATGTCAAATTATGGCTAAAATACCGAAAATCGGGATTTACCTACCTATGGAGAAAATACACTCGGGTGCAAAAATACAGCTCTCTAGCCCAATTATCCTGATCAGAAATATATATACTTTACAGGGTCGGAAATGTATATTTCAGTGCCCGGACATAACTCCCACGGACATAACTCCCAAATGATTTTGGGCGTTATGTCCGCTTGGCTTTGCGGACATAACTCCCAACGATTTTTTCTTAATTTCAAAATTATTTCTATGCTTAATTTTGAAATTTATAATTATAAAATTTGATTTAAATTATAGATTAGAAGTTAGAATGTAAGCGCAATTATACATTTGCCGAAGTATCCACAAAATCCTCCTGATTTCATAAAATTATTTAAGAACGAAATTATGCCCAAAATTATGTAAGTAGCAGTTCTGAGAAATTTTGCCATACTACGTTATTCGACGAAGACATTTTGTATACATGATAATTATTTGAATTTTTATACCCTCAGCCTTTAGGCTAAAGACGGTATTTACACTTTGATACGACCAAAAATGTGCCTCATCTAAATAATGGTTTTAGACCCCAAGTATGTTTGTACGATATCCGTTTCAGATAATTTTGAGTAGATCTAGCAATGTCCGTCCGTCTGTCTGTCTGTCTGTCCGTCTGTCTGGCTGGCTGGTGCGCACGATAACTCTCGAACGGATCAATCGATTCGGTTCAAATTTTGGGTATCGAAATATTTTGTCCAGATTTGATTTAAGTTCGAAGATGGCCCATATAGGTCCACTCCTTCAGGTACCTCCCCCACAAAAGTTCCAAAATGTTCGGAAAATTTGTGGGCACGATAACTCTTGAAGGAAGTAACCGATTTGGTCCATACTTTGCACATCGTGAAATTTCTACCAGACTTAGATGAGGTTCCAATATGGACTTAATCAGCCCACTGCTTCGGGTACCTCCCACACAAAATTTCGGATAAGTTCAGTTTAGCACTTGCTCTCGAATCGCTTTGATTTTTGTTTTTTTTTTTATTCACTTCCTACCATACGAGGGTACAAGTTTCATCAGGTGCAAGTCCATATTTCCGGGTAAAATGGCCGGAAAGGTGCAAAAAGCCCCTATGACACCTTGTGTAGTGGTTGGAGCGCAAGATAACCCTCCAACGGATCTGTCGATTCGGTCCAAAATTTGGCCTTCGTAATATTTTATAAAAACATAGTTTAAATTAGAAGATGGACTATATCGGTCCACTTCTTCAGGTACCTCCCCCACAAAAGTTCAAAATGTTCGGAAAAATTGTGCGCACGATAACTCTTGAAGAGAGTGACCGATATAATCCATACTTTGCACATCCATAATATCTACCAGATATAGATCAGGTTCGAATATGGACTATATTTGTCTACTCCTTCTAGTACCTCTCACACAAAATTTCGGATAAGTTCACTTTAAGACCTGCTCTCGAATCACTTTGGTTTTTGTTGAAGTGATTTACATTCGCTACCTCCATTAAGACGGTAATAGTTTTTTCAGGGGCAAGTCCATATTTCTTGGGAAACAGCCGGAAAGGTGTAAAAAACCCCTATGTCACCATATGTGGCGGTCGGAGAGCACGATAACTCTCGAACTGTTCAACCGGTTTGGTCCAACATTTGGCCTTCGTCATATTATATCCAAACTTAGTTTCGTGGGGCAATACCGGTCCACAACTTCCGGTACTTCTCCCCAATATTTAAAAAATTTGGTCCAAACTTTGGATCTCCAAATATTTTGTCAAAATTTAGTTTAACTTCTAAAATGGCCCATATCGTTCCTCCCTAAGGGTTCCTCCCCGACAAAGGTACAACATTTGTGTCTTAGTGCAGTTAGTTCTTAATCCACATTTTTGTCGGCAAGTTCAAATGTCCAAAATGGGCCACAAAATTCTGAAGATACCTTAAATACATTCGATCTGTCCGTAGGTGAAAATTTCACTTCACATTGGCTGAAGGTATATATCGGTCGGCAAAGCCGACTGACACTTTTTTACTTGTTTAATATAGACATTTAAATATAATTATTATAATTTGGAGTAGTAAGAAAAAATATTTTTAATGGAGCGATTTTCAAATTATTTGCATATTTTTACAAAAATATTGTATTTAAATGTTTGTTAAGAAAATCGAGCGATTTTTAACCATTTATTTTCTTTTTATCTTCTTAAATTGTGAAAATGATTTTTAAAATATTTTTGCCTGCAGCGCCTTTTATTTTTCAGAAAGTTTTGAATATTTTTATAAATACTTTTTAGCTTCTTAAGTCGTGAAAATATTTTTGTAAAAAATCGCGCTACTTTTTTGAAAAATATTTTCGCCAGCGGCGCTTTTCAATTTTCAGAAAGTATTTGAATAATCTTACTAACATTTTTATCTTCTAATGTATTTTAAAATTTTAACAAAAACTTTTTATTTCTAAAATAGTGAAAATATTTTTGTAACAAATCGCGCGATTTTTTCACAAATATTTTCTTCAAAATTTTAACAAAAACTTTTTATCTTCTTAAATAGAGAAAATATTTTTGTAAAAAATCACGCGATTTTTCAAAAATATTTTCTCCTGCAGCGCTTGTTGTTTTTCGGAAAGTGTTTGCAAATTTTAACACAACTTTTTATTTTTTTACTTTATATTTTCCTGGAGGCAGAATTTTTCATTTAAAATAGGTTTGAAGGCAAATTTTGAATATAGTTCTATATGTATTGGCTACTACAAACTTATTTTGTATTTAATTTTCTTAAAAATTTAAAATCAATTAAAAATTACATATATTAAGAAATGATAAATGTGTATGAACCTCAAGCTATTTTTTAAGTTTCTTATACATTTGAAATAAAAATTGTATTTAAATAAAAATTACTTAAATTTTAAACACGGACATTAGTCCCATTGGGACTTATGTTTGCTAAAGGGGGGTCGGACATAGCTTCTAAAAAATTTGGGAGTTATGTCCGCAAACTTAGGAGTTATGTCCGTAAACATAGGCGAAATCGTTTTGGCACCATCACTAAATCACGGCACCTTATATTTGAATGCCCTCGATACTATTGTGGAGGGTATAAAAATAGAGAATGAAAGAATATGTTAAGGACAACTAGAAAATAACTGTAGCTTCTTAGTATATTATTTGCAGGTTTTAAACATGGAATGATTCTTGGCATCATCATTGTGAATGCCAATTACATTGATCAAAGTTTGGGAATTTATATGCCTTGGACTTCTTATACAGGTTTTAGGCTATGTTCGTAGTCTATATCAGTTTCCAAACTTTCCCAATTAACATCATAAAATACATTTTTTCTTGTTCACTTTCCATTTGGGGGAAACCTTCTCCTTTCCATCTTTAACAAGTAGTTCTACCCCTTTGGGTAAATGAAAAAACGTGTTGATGATTTTTCTTCATCTTCCTTGGAAAGTCCTGAGTTTTGTGTGCTGCACTTTTTGGCCCCTTCACTTTTATTTTACCTTTGTAAAAAATTATGTGAATCAAGTAGGAAAAAGGAGCTCAAAGCAACAATAGGAGAAAGAAAAAAATCCTCAGTTTGTTAGAGGATCGTTGCTCCTTTACTTACCGATGCAGGGATTTTTCGAACGAAATGCAAAGAAATTTCAACTTTCAAATGAAATGTGACAGTCGTTGTTGGTGTTGTTACAGCTTACCTGTAATTAAAAAAGAAGAACATATAGGAAATAAGTAAGTTACAAAGATATAGAACAAGAGAAAATTCTTCTTTTTTGAAAAAATCTCTTAGCTCCAAAAACAAGAAAATATTGTAGTAAATTAAATTTGGTAATTTAATTAAACAATAACACCTAAGATTTAAACACAGATGACAGATGAATGTGGTAGTGGTGGTGGTAGCTTGTATAAGAATGAACATGACATGGCGAATGGAAACATACAATGTTGTCAAAGAGAACAGATGACAAATTGATTAAATTTAGCACTGAAAAAAATGTAAGAATGTAATGGAACCTTCCAATGGAACTAAGAAGGGAAACGAGAAACTAAGACCATATGAAATGTGATAACGTAGTAGGTGCTTCAATTCAGTTACATCCAATTCTTTACAGCAATTGAGTTCAGTTCAGTAGTTCTTTATTAAGTGCTGATGCTAGTCAATATGTTTCATCCTTATTTCTTTTTGTTGTTGTTCTTCTTCTCCCATTTATTCTTTGTTAGCTAGCAATCAATCATCTAACGAACAACTCAACACCTTATTTGTCTTCTTAAAAAGATCCACATGTGACATTCATTGAAGAAGGTCATGTGTGTGAAATAATGCCATCGTCATCAACTGGAAATGTAATCGAAATTATCTACAAAAGAAAGAAAGAAATGTATAAAGGCTTTTTCAAGGAAAAGTGGAATTAATCTTAATTGGAATGGGATTTCAGTTTTTATTAATGACTATTTTCTTTGGAATGTTGTTAAGCCTTAAAACATGAAGGTGTGGAGAAGTTTTCCCAAGGATGTTTTGGTGTGAATGCAGGCTAAAAGGTCCTTGCAAATAACATTCTTTAAATATTTTGAAGATGGAGGAAAACTATTCTTTAAAAATCTTCACTTATTGGTTTGATGATGGTCGAAAAATATTCTTAAAAAAACTAAATTTTTTAATAATATTTTCGATCTCTTTCAAATCAAAAAGCGTGGATTTGTTTTTAAATATTTTTCAATAAGCGTGGATTTTTAAATATTTTTTTCAATAAGCGTGGATTTTGCAAAAATTCTTTTCAATAAGCGTGGATTTTTAAAAATTTTTTTCAATAAGAGTGGATTTTTAAAAATATTTTTCAATAAGAGTGGATTTTTAAAAATATTTTTCAATAAGCGTAGATTTTTAAAAATATTTTTCAATAAGCGTGGATTTTTAAAAATATTTTTCAATAAGCGTAGATTTTAAAAATATTTTTCAATAAGCGTGGATTTTTAAAAAAATTTTTCAATAAGCGTGGATTTTAAAAAATATTTTCCAATAAACGTGGATTTTTAAAAATATTTTTCAATAAGTGTGGATTTTTAAAAATATTTTTCAATAAGCGTGGATTTTAAAAATATTTTCCAATAAGCGTGGATTTTAAAAAACATTTTCCAATAAGCGTGGATTTTTAAAAATATTTTCCAATTAGCGTGGATTTTTAAAAATATTTTCCAATAAGCGTGGATTTTTAAAAATATTTTCCAATAAGCGTGGATTTTTAAAAATATTTTCCAATAAGCGTGGATTTTTAAAAACATTTTCCAATATGCGTGGATTTTTAAAAACATTTCCCAATAAGCGTGGATTTTTAAAAACATTTTCCAATAAGCGTGGATTTTTAAAAACATTTTCCAATATGCGTGGATTTTTAGAAACATTTCCCAATAAGCGTGGATTTTTAAAAATATTCTTTAAAAAACCACGTTGTTTGAAAAAAATATTCTTTAAAAAATCCACGTTGTTTGAAAACAATATTCTTTAAAAAACCACGTTGTTTGAAAAAAATATTCTTTAAAAAATCCACGGTATTTCGAAAAAAAAATATTCTTTAAAAAATCCACGGTATTTGGAAAAAAATATTCTTTAAAAAATCCACGGTATTTCGAAAATAATATTCTTTAAAAAATCCACGGTATTTCGAAAAAAATATTCTTTAAAAAATATTCTTTCGAAAAAAATATTCTTTAAAAAATCCACAGTGAAAAAATATTCCATAAAAAACCCACGTTGTGTGACAAAAAAATTCTTTAAAAAATCCACTTTGTTTGAAAACATATTCTTTAAAAAAATCAAGTTGTTTGAAAAAATATTCTTAAAAAATCCACCTTGTTTGAAAAAAATATTCTTTAAAAATCCACCTTGTTTGAAAAAATATTCTTTAAAAATCCACCTTGTTTGAAAAAATATTCTTTAAAAAATCCACGATGTTTAAAAAAATTATTATTTAAGAAATCCAAGTTGTTTGAAAATATATTCTTTAAAAAATCCACTTGTTTGAAGAAAATATTCTATAAAAAATCCACTTTGTTTGAAAAAAATATTCCTTAAAAAATCCACTTTGTTTAAAAAAATATGCTTTAAAAAATCTAAGTTGTTTACAAAAAAAAAAAAAATAATAATAATAAAAAATCCACGCTGTTTAAAAATATTCTTTAAAAAATCCACGTTGTTTAAAAAATATTCTTTAAAAAATCCATTTGTTTGAAAAAATATAATTTAAAAACTCCACTTTGTTTGAAAAAATATTCTTTAAAAAATCCACGTTGTTTGAAAAAATATTCATTAAAAAAACCACGTTGTTTGAAAAAAAAATATTCTTTAAAAAATCCACTTTGTTTGAAAGAATATTCTTTAAAAAATCAACGTTGTTTGAAAAAATATTCTTTAAAAAATCCACTTTGTTTGAAAAAATATCCTTTGAAAAATCCACGTTGTTTGAAAAAAAAATATTCTTTACCACGGTTGAAAAAATATTATTTAACAAATCTTCCACGGTTGAAAAAATATTCTTTAAAAAATCCACGTTATTTGAACAAATATTCTTAAAAAAATTCACGCTGGTTGAAGAAATATGCTTAAAAAAATATTCTTTAAAATGTCCACATTGGTTGAAGAAATATTCTTTAAAAAATCCACACTTATTTGGGTGTCGGGCATGTGGCATTACTATTTTTTATGAAAAGAAATATTAAAACACAGTCCCATATTTCACAGGTGGATTAGAAGAAAGTGGGACAAGAAAGTCAAGAAAGGAAATAAGTCAAATGGAAAAATTGTCACAATTTTTTTATGTTAATCTAAAAATTTGTGCTAAAAAATTTCTTGTGAAAATATTCTCCCTGTCTGAAATCTTGCTTTCACTTTTTCCATCTGCTACTTAATGCTGCTGATGATGAGAATACTTGAAATGTATTAGTGTTGATAAATGTGTATCAAGTATAACAGCATACTTTTAGGCTAGGCTAAATAAATAACTTTGCTGCCTGTTGCAATTTGGTTTGGGAGAATACAAAAAGATAGTCTATTGGGAAGACACTATTGTATTTGTTGTACTTTTGAAAAAATATAGGGCATTAGACAGACGTCCTTGTTCTTCTTTTTTATTTATTTTTTGCCATAGGAAACTTTAATGGTTTGGGAGGAAACAAAAGTTTTTTATGAAATTGTTACAGTTCTACTGTTGCTCCTGTTTTTTTCTTCTTCTTAAATCTCTTGTTCCAAATCCATATGTTTGTATTCACCTTGGGAATAAACAAGATGATATGTTTCACGTAAAAAATTCCTACACTAGGCGTAAAAGCAACTTGTCATTTTGTGAGGGGCGGGATGGTGGTGGTAACATTAGACATCATGAAATATGTGGGAAATGTTGAAAGGGAAAGTTTTTCGTTGAAACTTTTAAAGCAAGAAAGTTTTATGTATGTAGAATGTATTTATATATTAAGTTTTTTATCAATGCCCTAAGGTATACACCTTTGGATTGCTAGAGTATTTTGTAAATTAGTCTGTAGGCCTATTCTGTAAGTTTTATCGATAGAAAAGTTGTTAAAATTTCTTTTGTTTTTGTAACAACTACAAGACAAACAAATGAAATTGTTGTAAAATAAACAATGAGTAAAGTTGTTAAAAAGTTAGAGAATAGGCCTACTGGTCAGAACTTTTTATAGTTTTTGTGGTGAGAAAAACTTAAAGTCTTATAAAATTTAGCAAGTAGGGACCCGAATGTTATGAAAAAGTTCACCAAGCCCGGATCTTTGTTTGGTACCTCTCAGATCCTACATCACCCATCAAACAAAGTCTGACAGCTAATTTAATAATTTCTCCAGTTTCGATTAAAGGGGACAAAATAAGTCATCGAATTTAAGGACCATCAATAACTATGAGTTGTATCTATTATTCCATAAAAAACACACCCACATCTCAACCACACGGCACAAGGGAGACTTCTTTCATATCAATGGTTGCACCACAATTCATATTAGTTCAATGATATGGGACCTAATTTTTTATGGCCGAGTCCGAACGAAGTGTCTTAAGACAATAAATTCTAGGAAATGTTTGGGTTTATGTGTTTCTTCGCCATAGGAGAGGCGACACCCTGCAATGGATCTGTTGCATTTGCCAGATTCGCACATCGTTGAGATGGATGTAGAGGTTTGTGAGATTGTGTAGAGGTTTGTGAGATTGTGGCCAGTCCACAACCTTCAAAATACCGAAAATCGGGAGGTACCGTTTAATGGGGGCTATATTAAAGCGTTGACCTGTACTCATAAACTTCTGGGGGAACGTTTTGTACCCACAATGAAGGCTAAATACCAAATTTGAGCCATTTCGGTGGAATAAAGAGGCCAAAACCTTCAAAATACCGAAAACCGGGGATACCGTTCTATTGGGGATATATGAAGTCGTGCACCTGTACCGACAAATTTCTGGGAAAATGTTTTATACTCACAACGAAGACTAAATACCGAATTTCAGCCATTTCGTTGGATTATTGAGGCCAAGACCTTCAAAATACTGAAAATCGGGAGGTACAGTTCTATGGGGGCTATACTTAGGCGTGGACCTATACCAAGGCCAAAACCTTTTAAATACCGAAAACCGGGGGAACCGTTCTATGGGGGATATATGAAGTCGTGCACCTGTACCGACAAATTTCTGGGAAAATGTTTTATACTCGCAACGAAGACTAAATACCGAATTTCAGCCATTTCGTTGGATTATTGAGGCCAAGACCTTCAAAATACTGAAAATCGGGAGGTACAGTTCTATGGGGGCTATACTAAGGCGTGGACCTATACCAAGGCCAAAACCTTTTAAATACCGAAAACCGGGGGTACCGTTCTATGGGGGATATATGAAGTCGTGCACCTGTACCGACAAATTTCTGGGAAAATGTTTTATACTCACAACGAAGACTAAATACCGAATTTCAGCCATTTCGTTGGATTATTGAGGCCAAGACCTTCAAAATACTGAAAATCGGGAGGTACAGTTCTATGGGGGCTATACTTAGGCGTGGACCTATACCAAGGCCAAAACCTTTTAAATACCGAAAACCGGGGGAACCGTTCTATGGGGGATATATGAAGTCGTGCACCTGTACCGACAAATTTCTGGGAAAATGTTTTATACTCGCAACGAAGACTAAATACCGAATTTCAGCCATTTCGTTGGATTATTGAGGCCAAGACCTTCAAAATACTGAAAATCGGGAGGTACAGTTCTATGGGGGCTATACTAAGGCGTGGACCTATACCAAGGCCAAAACCTTTTAAATACCGAAAACCGGGGGTACCGTTCTATGGGGGATATATGAAGTCGTGCACCTGTACCGACAAATTTCTGGGAAAATGTTTTATACTTACAACGAAGACTAAATACCGAATTTCAGCCATTTCGTTGGCTTATTGAGGCCAAGACCTTCAAAATACCGAAAATCGGGAGGTACAGTTCTATGGGGGCTATACCAAGGCGTGGACCTATACCGAGAAATTCCGGAGGGAAAGTTGTATACCCTAAACAAACACTAAATACCAAATTTCAGCCATTGAAATTAATATTTCGTAGCGTATCCTTTATTCTGGATGACGCAAGAGCATCGTTTAGGCATAGAGGATATCAAATAACACTGTGCAACAAAATGAAGGTAAAAGTCTGGGGCACGGAAAATTTCTGTTGGGGAAGAAAGGCCTTGGTGAGTATATAAAGGACACAAAAGGACAGATCCGCCGTGAGTCGAACTTCCGCGTTATGGCGTGATGCAATTTTTGCTAGAGACCCTGTAAGCCATCAGAAATTAACGTTATATCTTTGTTCACTTTTGCTTTAGCTTATTTTTGAGATGAAATTTCTTCAGTCGAATCGAATGAGACTTATTTTCGTGGAGCACTTCGACTCGCTTCCTTTAATGTCCTTTCTGCCCTTTATTTTAAGAGCCGCTATAAAAGTTTGGAGTCTATTTTGCAACGCACGATAACTCTCGTACGGATGAACGGATTTAGTCCAAAATTTGGTTTTCGCAATATTTTGTCCAAACTTAGTTTAAGTTCGAAGATGGGTTATATCGGTCCACTGCAAACGTTTTAAGGACCATGATCTGCGAATCTGCACCTGGAATGTTCGCACTCTTTATAGAGAAGGTGCAGTCTTCGCATTGGCAGACGTACTTGAAAAGTACAAGACCGATATTACTGCCATACAGGAAATACCATGGATTGGGAAAGGCGTCACAACAACACCTAAAGGTGACGCACTGTATTATAGCTGCCATGACGTAAAGCATGAGTTTGGTTGTGGATTCGTAGTTAGTCGGAGACTAAAACATCTGGTATCCAGCTTCACCCCAGTGAATGAAAGACTTGCTGCAATCCGAATAAAAGCTAAATTCTTCAACATCAGCTTTATTTGCGCTCATTTGCGTATGACCGTTGTCCTGCCCATGACATTAAAATCATTCTAGGAGATTTTAATGCCAAAATTGGAAAGGAGAATATCTTTGGCCCAACAGTCGGGAAATTCAGTCTCCACAGTGAAACATCTGACAATGGTATGAGGCTGATAGACTTTGCAGCTGCAAAAAACATAGTAGTTAGCAGTACCAGATTTAATCATCTCGATATTCATGAGGGCACCTGGCTGTCTCCAGATCAGAAAACAAGAAACCAAATTGATCATGTTGTGATAGATGGAAGGCATTCTTCGAGCGTGTTGGATGTACGATCGTTCCGAGGCGCAAACATTGATTCGGACCACTACTTTGTTGCAGCAAAGATACGCACCCGCTTAAACGTAGCAAACAAAGTACGAACAGACACAACACGAAAGTTAGACATCGGTAAGCTGCAATCACAACAGATAGCCACAGCATATTCCACTCAAGTAGCCCAATTGCTTAATCAAAGCACTCCTCATCCCGATAACATATCAGCGCAATGGCAAAGCATTGCCCACTCCATGCAAACAGCCGCAAAATCCATACTTGGATACCAGAGACCTCCACCAAGGAATCCATGGTATGATGAGGAGTGTCGTGCTGCCACCGAAGAGAAAAATGCGGCATATAGGGCTACTTTACAATCCGTAGCAACGCGTAGCGCACGAGAGAGATACAGGGAGAAAAGGAGAGAGGAGAAACGTCTTTTCCGCAGGAAAAAAAGAGAGAGATGGAAAAGCGGGAGTGTGAAAAAATCGAGATGTACAGGAGCCAGAATGAAGTTCGAAAATTCTACCAAAGAGTCAAGCATCAAACTGATGGCTTTGGTACAGGCACATCCTCCTGTAGAGACCAGCAAGGTAATTTGGTAACTGATACAGATAGTGTACTCAGGATATGGAAAGAACATTTTTCAAATCTGTTGGTATCCAATAGCAGCGAAGACGATGAAGATACCACAGTCCCAATCCCAGAAGATGGTATTGAATGTATACCGCCCAGCCATGATGAGGTAAAGACAGCAATAAATCGGCTGAAGAATAATAAGGCAGCAGGGGCCGATGGCTTACCAGCCGAGCTGTTTAAAACCGGAGGCGACACCCTGATAAGGTGTATTCATCAGCTAGTTAGCACCATCTGGCAGGAAGAACGAGTACCCGACGATTGGAACCTGAGTATCCTGTGCCCCGTCCACAAGAAGGGAGATAAGACTGTATGCTCTAACTATAGGGGCATAAGTCTACTCCCTATTGCCTACAAGATCGTGTCAGGGATATTGTGCGAACGACTAAAGCCTAGGGTCAACGAGATAATTGGACCATACCGATGCGGCTTTAGGCCTGGCAAGTCCACCATTGACCAGATATTTACCCTGCGGCAAATCCTGGAGAAGACCCAAGAGATGCAGATCGACACCTACCACCTTTTTGTCGATTATAAAGCAGCCTTCGACAGCCCGCTGCGTTCAAAGGTATTCCAAGCCATGTCTGAATTTGGTATGCCCGCAAAGCTCATCCGGCTTTGTAAAATGACTATAACTGACACGAGGTCCTCAGTTAAAATAGGAAAGAACCTCTCCGAAGAGTTTGGTACCAAAAGAGGTTTCAGACAAGGAGACAGCCCTTCGTGTGATCATACTGCTGGAAAAGGTCACACGAGAGGCAAACGTTAAAAGAAGTGGCACAATCTACACCAATAGTAACATGTTACTTGCTTATGCTGATGATATAGACATCATGGGCCGATCAGTAAAAGAAGTAACTGATACCTTTATAAAGGTCGAAGGAGAATCTGCTAAAGTGGGTCTGGCGGTAAACGGTGAGAAGACCAAGTTGATGGTGTCGACGCGCAATGCATCCATTGAGCTCGGACCGACTGTGGATGTTGGTTCCTATAATATTGAGGTAGTAAAAGACTTAGTCTACCTCGGCACCTCCGTAAACACAACAAACGACAGCAGTTGTGAAATAAAAAGAAGAATTTTATTGGCCAACAGATGCTACTTTGGTTTAAGTAAGCAGTTTAAAAACAAAGCCACATCTCGTCAAACAAAAATAATGCTCTACAAAACACTGATACTACCCGTGCTGACGTATGGCTCCGAAGCCTGGGTACTTGCGGAAGCAGACATGGCAGTGCTTGAGGTGTTTGAGAGAAAAATTCTTCGAAAGATCTACGAACCAATCTGCGTTGACGGTGAATATCGACGTCGCATGAACCACGAGCTGTATCTGCTATACAACGACATCAATATAGTTAAACGTATCGAGATGCAGCGATTGCGTTGGCTAGGCCATATCATAAGAATGAGCGATGATGAACCCGCTAAAAAGGCGTATGAATACATGCCACATGGCGGTGCACGCAGAATTGGCAGGCCAAGGAATAGATGGCGCAAACAAGTGGATGATGAGATGAAAAGGCGCGGTATTCCAGAGTGCCAAGCAACAAATAGAGAGGAATGGAGATCTCTTCTTAGTTCGGCCTATAGAACAAATGTTCTGTAATGGGCCAGCTAAGTAAGTAAGTAAGTAATATCTTGTCCAAACTTTGTTTAAGTTCGAAGATAAGCCATATCGGTCCACTTCTTCAGGTACCTCCCCCACAAAAGTTCAAAAATGTTCGGTAAAATTGTGCGCATGATAACTCTTGAAGGGACGGACCGATTTGGTTCATACTTTACGAATCCTAATATATCTACCAGATATAGATCAGGTTTGCCCATTCCTTCGGGTACCTCCCACACAAAATTTCGGATAAGTTCACTTTAAGACCTGCTCTCAAAGCACCTTGCATTCGCTGCCTCAATTATGGCAGTGAAAGTTTTTTCAGGGGCAAGTCCATAGTTCTTGAAAAAACAGACCGAAATTTGTAAAAAAAACACCAATAGCAGCCTATGTAGTAGTTGGAGAGCACAATAACTCTCGAACTGATAGACCGATTTGGTCCAAAATTTGGCCTTCGTCATATTTTGTCCAAACTTAGTTTAACTTCTAAAATGGCCCATACCGGTCCTCTCCTTAGGATACCTCCCCCACAAAAGTTTTTACATTTGTGTCCAAGTGCAGTTTAGGGTCTGTTCGGAGATCCTTTGGAAATTTATACCGATGATGTACAGCCATATTATGTTTTCCATGCTTCCTGGCATTCTGCTCCAACAGGTGTATGTATAGGCTGAGGGTATATCTCTGTCGGCAAAGCCGACTGATACTTTTTTACTTGTTTTACATTATTACGACAACAACTTCCGCTTAAATCGTTATTTTTAAAAATCCATCGGTGAATCGAGCTTAAACACTTCAGATTACCTAAGTACGTTCTAAGGTCATTGTATATTACAGATGTTCGCGAGTTACAATATCCCATACCTCAGTTTTAACATAAGTTAATTTTCTAAAAAAAAGCTTGATATGCCTATGAAGTAAAAAATTCGTATTTTTCTTGTCTCTATGCTCGAAAATCCTATTTATATATAATTTTGAAGCACTATATTTTATTTTGTTGTATTATTCAGAATGAATAGTGTATATTTTATAACTTTACAGCTAATTGCAGTGCAATAATGATAATATCAATAAGTAAATGAAGGCATATATCATAAGGTTTTTCTTCTAATTCATATGGATAATCCTATATTTGAACCATTCCACCCCACAAAAAGAGCAGAAAGGCTAAGTAGTGGGTTTTATTTGTCCAGTTATGCGTATAATTGTCTAAAATAAAAGTGAAATCCTTTTTGCAAGGATTGTTTTGGGTTGTGGTACATTCACTGTTTTCAAACCCATCTCCTACTTTCGCGCATTTTTATGTGCAATTTTGAAGACATTGCAGTGTTAAATGCGCCAAGTTTCATAAAAGGCTATTCATTTTGTCAAATAATGTATAAAAATCCAATTTTAAGAAAAATTTCGGAAATTCTTCAATAAAAGTGGATGGGGTCTGGCCAGAGTCATGTGTTACATCATGTTTCTTTCGTTGTAAAGGTAAGAAAATTTCATGATGCTACCTGGAATCTCAGGTCCATAGCTTTATTGTAATTTAGTTTAAAATGGAAAATAAAATAAAAAGGCCTGGCCAGACTCAGTAGCCCCATAGAAGACTAAATATGTATAAATTATAACCATTTCTATAGATATACAGCTAAATTCCCGAAAACCACCGTTCTACGGGGGGTAGTTCAAAACGTGGACCAGTACTGACACATTTTCGGGAAAAAGTTTTTTAGGCCCAAAGAAGACTCAATACAACTCTTCAACCATTTTTTCATTCAAAAATGATAAAATAAATCAACAAAACAGTAAAGAGATCAACATTTTTGTTTCTTCTACACATAAAAGAAAGCGAAAAATCGGTAATTGGTTTGAGTAGATTTTTAACATCTGTGGGTCCTAATTACCCTAAAAAAATAATTTTTTCTTAAAAGATTAATAAAAAATGTGTCTCGGGACGAAATGGGTTAAACTGCCTTTCTGTACACCTATTTTAACGATTTTAATCGGTAAATTTTGTCGTTAATTACCGAAAATTATTGTTAAGTAAACAGCCAAAAAAAGTAGTCGTTAAGTCTTAACGACACTACATTATTGCAATATTTAGCTGATTTCTTTTAACAGCGGCGTGTTTATATGAAGAAATGTTATGTTAAAAGGAGTGTACACAAGGTAAATTCCGCCTTATTGAGAAAAATCTTCTTAAGTCATTTACATAAAGGTTTACTATGTAGGATAACATGGGCCAACTTCGCCACTGTTGCTCTTTGAGTCCAAATTCGATTTGGAGGTGGACAAATTTGGACATTTCTTTAAAGTTTAAATAAACAACAAAACAAAAACATTGTTCCACAACATCCCATACGGGACAAGGGAGACTTCTCTCATATCAATGAGTGCACCCCGATTCATATTTAGCTCAATGATATGGGACCTACTGTTTATCGCCGAGTCCGAACGGCATGTCTTAAGACACCACTTGTGGAGAAGTTTTTCAAGGCTGAAATACTCAGGAAATGTCGCCAACATTACTGAGGGGTATTTTGCCACCGCTGAAAAATGTTTGATGTTGCCTGGCCGGGGAATCGAACCCACGACCTTCAGCGTGCAAGGCGGGCGTGCATACCATTGCACCACGGTGGCACCAAAGTTTAAATACATTTAAAAAATATTTGTAAAAAATAATTCTCAATATATATAAAAACATTGATTTTATTACGCTAATTTTATAAATTTCATCGTTTTTTTTTTTTTGTAAATATTATGAAAGTACTCATTAACAGCTTCCCGATTCATAATAACTTGGTCTCACTTCTGTATATTTATGCAGCGACGCAATACAACAAAAATTTTATATTTTACAGCACAAAGTCTGTCTTATTTTTACATAAAAAAGTGTCAACTTTGGTACTGCGCCAATCAACGGAAACTAACGGTATTTACAAAAACTGATTATTTTCGGTTGACTTGATGTGTTTTTATTATTCTGCGCAAGAACCAATTAAAATTTTGAAACTTCAAAAATAAGGTTTTGGCCAAAAATTTCCTGATTGAAACCTATGTGCAATGTCAGGACTACAATTTCCCAACTTAAGCTTATATATCTCAAAAATGGTACAACCGAGTAAAAAAGTTACGAATCCCCATCTTGTAAAGAATTTTCACAGCTATACGATTTTCTGTAGTCGCATTTCGACAAGACTTACTGTTTTGAAGCAAATCGTGAAAACCTAACAAAAAACCCTAAAAATGTGACCTGAACTTCTATATCTCAAAAATGGTGAAACCTAGGAACAAATCAAACAAATTTTCAAAGTTACAACATTTTCTTTAGCCCCATTTCGATAGGAGTTGTGGTTTCCCAGCAAAATCGCGAAAACCTAAAGTAAACCTAAAAATGTGAACTTATTTAAAATTCCCTCCAGCGATTTTTTCTTGTTTTGGGATTTTTCTCATCTATGAACATTGCTGTTTCAGAATCCACAAAAATCTTCCCAGTTGTTAGCTCCATTCATTTAACGTTGGTTCAAGAGCACCGTGATATTGAACCCGCAACCATTAGGCTAACGATAAAAATGTACCTCATCGAAATAATGTTCTTAGACTAATCATATGTTTGGACGAAACACGCGTCAAACAATTTGGAGTCGATTTATCCCAGTTTGTCCGTCTGTCTGGCTCGTGCCCATTATAACTCTCGAACAGATCAACAGATTTGGTCCAAATTTTGGATCTCGCAATATTTTGTCCAAGCTTCCTTTGGACACCAGACTTCAAAATGTTTCCCTTAAATCTTGGGCAAAGTCCAATCCGATTTTTGCGAGACCTAGAGTAGGTTCGTATGTGGATTATATCGATTCACTCCTTCAGATACCTCCAACAAAAAATTTCAATTATCCGATTTGACCGAAACATCCTAAAATAACGTACATATTAAATTCTGAAACTTCTTCGCTATACAATTCATAGAAAAAAATTGACTATCTTGTCCGTATTCGATCTGTCTATATATAAAAGTCTCAACTCACACAGGCTGAGGGTATATCTCTGTAGGCAAACCCGACTGTTACTTTTTACTTGTTTTCCAGAAAACAAAAGTTATGAATTTTCATAAGTTTGTCTCCGCTGTACCGACAGAAGTGATTGGTCCTTGGAAAGTTTTTAAGGTGATCGAGTCCATAAACATCTAGTCGTACAATTAAGATAGAAATGGAGAAATGGATGGAGTTTTTCGTCTTAAGCTATTTTTTCAGGATTTAGCTAAAATGTTGCCGAGCTTTTTTGAGAGATATTTTTTCGACCGTGTGCTTGCGTAGTCTCAAACAGTACTGCGAGTGGGATTCGGAGTCTATGAGTCGTAGATTGCATAGCCCGGCTCCTGATATTTTTTTCTTTTATTAATGTAATTTTCTGAATTATTAGTTGGCTTTCACGGACTCTATCACTTCTGGTAAAATAGTAAAGTATTGGTGTTTTTATGCACTTAAAGAATATTGTTTTCTTAAATAATGCCAAACTTTTTTAATGGCACTGAAGTTAGTGTGTGATAAAGAAGAAACGGCGTTATGTTCAGATCGAACTGTTTATATCCTCCAAAAAATGTATATATCTATTCGACATATTCGCGAATGCAATCCCTGCGTTCGAACGTGGATCTATTTTCACCACTTTTTGCATGGAAATTCTCCTAACAATGTGATTTCCAAAATCCATATTACTGACGATATTTTTAAAAACTATGCCAATAGCCTCGAAAATTTGAAAATGTTTCGAAAGCTATTCGCTGCGGGATTTAGAACCCAAAATGTCAAATAAGAGCTAATGTGGTTGAAAATTCTGGGATAACCAAAACGTACATCTATATGGGTAATATTAATTTGAAAGATTTTTTAGTTATTGCTTCAGTTCTGTTGGAGAATTTGGTTAAAAACTTTTGTAAGGAAACTATGCCGAACGTGGTCTGATATGGTTCATCCCAGGACTAATATATTATAATCAGTTCCAAATATCAATCTTGTATCTAAAATATTGTGATCTCTCTCTTTTGAATGTATATACTTTGTGGCAATATTGAATATACATAAAATCAATTAAACCCCTTTAAAATAGCTTTACGTAACGACACACAACATTTTTAATTTTCATGATTTTTGGTCAAGTTGGGCCCCCCGGAATGAAATCCTGCGTACGTCCCTGTCATGTAGCATCAATTAAATTGGCGCTGGCGAAGGCGCAATATGGCGAAGCTGCCCCATGCTACCCTATCGTTATTATTAAAGAGGAAAAACGTTAGCTAAAGCTTCAAAGGCACTCAAGTGTGGTACTGTTATATAAGACCTATACCAAGCCCTTAACACTATTTTTCTTCGAGTCCAAAACGTTATAGTATTCCTATAACCTACTTTGTTCTGTGCTAATATTATAGATATAAACTCAGCATCACTAATAATTAGAATGCTAAAAATGGCGTATACGAGGGCAGTTCGGAAACTTTTTAGCCTAGCACAAAAAGCGCGGTATAAACAGAAAAAAGTTAAGTATTTTGGAAACTTCCATCTCTTTTATGAAGACATGTTAAATTTTGTTTCGATCTGGCAACTCCTTCATATAGAAACAGGTGTTCAAAAAAGACGCATCCGAAATTTTTTTACAATGGAAAAATTGCGTGCTGTCATTTAATATTTGCATAAAAAAGGTTTATCAGGACAAGAAATTCATAATGATATGGTGAATGTGTTAGGTGAAAGTGCTCCTTCATATGCAACAGTAAAAAATTGGGTTGCTGAATTTAAACGTGGTCGTACAAGCATTGTAGATGAACCACGTAGTGGACGTCCAAAAACAGCAATAACAACAGAAATTGTAGCCAAAGTGCATGCTTTGGTATTAAATGATCGACGAATAAAAGCATGTGAAATTGCTAATATCATGGGCATCTCAAATTATCGAGTCCATTTAATTTAGCATGAAGAACTACAGATGAAAAAGCTTTCTGCAAGATGGGTGCCGCATTTGTTAACAGTCGATCAAAAACGCATAAGAATGAACATTTCTCAAGCTTGTTTGGATCGTTTTAAGCGAAATAAAATGGATTTTAAGCGTCGTTTCATAACTGTTGATGAGACATGGATCCACCACTATACTCCAGAGACAAAAAAACAATCCAAACAATGGACTGAAGCTGGTGGAAGTGCCCCAAAGAAGGCAAAACAAATTCAATCGGCTGGTAAGGTTATGGCAACGGTTTTTTGGGACTTCAAAGGTATTTTATTGATTGACTATCTGCAAAAGGGTAAAACAATAAATTCAGAGTACTATTGCAACCTTTTGGATCAATTAAATGTACAAATTCGAGAAAAACGTCCTGGCTTACAACACAAAAAAATAATTTTTCATCAAGACAACGCACCAGCGTACAAGAGTGTTTTAACAATGGCTAAAATCAACGAATTAAAGTACGAGTTGCTTGACCACCCACCTTATTCTCCTGATCTTTTACTTGTTCCCAAATCTAAAAAAATTCCTTGCTGGCAAGCGTTTTACCTCAAATGAAGATGCAATTACAGTTGTAAACCACTATTTTGAAGATCTTGAGGAAAACTATTTTAATCAAGGGATAGAATTGCTAGAAAAGCGTTGGACTAAGTGTATTGAAGTTTCAGGTGATTATATTGAAAAATAAAAATATTTTTGAAACTAACTAACTATTCTCTTTCATTGATAGGCTAAGAAGTTTCCGAACCGCCCTCGTATGTTACCACAATGCCAAAAAGGTTTTGTAAACATAAATAATTTTCTTATTTTCTTAGCACTAGATCATTCCGAAATTATTATTCAATGTATTGTTCAACAAATTCCACAAATATTTACATTTCCTCATTCATAATTTTGTTTTTTTTTTTTTTTTTAGTTTTTGTTTTAAAATAAAAACGTTTTTGGCGTCTACCTTCATAATGTTGCTTGAAGATTACCTGTAGTGCGATTCTCTAACTCATTTTTTGAGTTACCGACAAATATCGGTAAAATTAAAATTCTTATAAATTCGGTAATTAACGATATTTTTCGGTGAGTTAGCGACGAAAAGAAAGTAAACGTAAAGTTCTACCGATAGCAACAGTGTTGTCAACTTTTATTTGAACTTTTCATTCATAATTTTGCGTTTTAATTTTACCGACATTTGTCGGTAACTCAAAAAATGAGTTAGAGAATCGCACTACTGATCGATTACCGGTTACTATCGAAAAAAAAAATCGATAACATTGCTTGAACGCTTTCGAAAACTTATTCACGAGCAAATTCTCGATCGAATCGAATCACGTAATTAGGCCCCAGTATTCATATGCAAAATTAACTCATCGTTTTATTGCGGTGTTAAAAAATTTCTTGATCTGTACATTCATAAAAATACAATTCACTTCAAAGTGACCTTTTGACCAATGATTCTGATTACACTGTCCTGCCCACTTCAAACATATGTATAATGTCTATCCGAGCTATTATGTGGATGAAAATGACATGTTTATTCATACCCTGGAATAAAACCACGAAAATCTATGATATTTATAATATAATTGTTCCAAAACATCCCATACGGGACAAGGGAGACTTCTCTCATATCAATGAGTGCACCCCGATTCATATTAGCTCAATGATATGGGACCTACAGTTTATCGCCGAGTCCGAACGGCGTGTCTAAGACACCACTTTTGTAGAGAAGTTTTACATGGCTGAAATACTCAGGAAATGTCGCCAACATTACTGAGGGGTATTTTGCCACCGTTGAAAATTTTTGATGTTGACTGGCCGGGGAATCGAACCCACGACCTTCAGCGTGCAAGGCGGGTGTGCATACCATTGCACCACAGTGGCAAACCTATTTATATGATATTTATTTACCTCTTAGAATTACATACATACACACTTGACGCTTTAGAAGTTGAAAGTACACCTGCGGACCTTTTTTCCTCCCTTACGCGTTTTATGCCTGTATTTTCGAAGAAATAATATTTTAATTCAAAAATACATTAATAAATATCAAATAATAATAATAATACGGACTCTTTTTCTCACATCCACGAAACCGAAAAGCCGCTTAATTTCTATTTATTTCGACAGATTTTAGGTTAGGGCTTTTAAGTACGATAATATCGATAGAAAAAACTATCTATCGATGTTGAATTTTTAAAAAAATAGTCGATAGTGCCATCAATTTTTTGCCAGCTGTAGTTAGTATGGGGTTTTGTAATGAGTATATTTGCAGGGTGAGGCAGTGAAATCATATTCTAAATCTCTGTACACAAGATTGAAAACTTGCATCCTTAAATGTACTCTGATATCAGATTTTCATAAATAACTACATAATACATATGTTGTTATAATTAATATCTAACCTTTAATAGATTCCGCAAAATTTATAGTAAATCTAAATTTATGTTTGAACCCAAAAACATAAATTCTGTAACTTAAATTAAAGCTATTAGATATTATCATTGCAAAGTTTCATTCGAATACCCTTCTCATAACTGGAAATAAAATACACGATTTTATTGCGTAAAAAAGTATCCGCTCATAACTTCTGGAATTCTAAGCTCAAATTATGGGGTTTGTTGCGTTTCCAATAACATGATATTATAAGGATCCATACACATATACATGGTTGATAATTCACATTTTGCAGCAACTGTAGGTAACCCAACAATTTTGTCCCAACATTTGGTGACCATCTCCGCATACAACAATCTCCTCACACAAGAAGCCAGAACATCGAAGAGATAAATGTCCAATCAAAATAATCTTATAAAACATAAAAAATCCTTACCCACCCAACACCCATGGCTGGTTGCTTTACTTGCACACACATACATATATTGAACGGAAACCATAATATGGTAGAGGTAGAGGAAGAAATGAAGGCAAAAAAGAGAACGGAAAATAATCATAAAAATCCTCTTCAGGCATTCCTTATTCAGTAGAACGAACACATTAAGTCGTTATGAATATCTGACGACCTTAATAAAGCACGTGCCATAATGAGTGTATGTGGCAAGATATAGGACAGGCGGGGGATGGGAGGTAAAAGTATGGCAATATATTTATTGTTAGTTAGTGGCAAAGGATGTGTGTTGTGATGGCGGTGTCCTTGTAGCATTTGCCATGGTATAATATTTTTTCACACACGCACACATCTTTTGCCTCACATATTGACAAGGAGTTTTCGAAATTTGTTTTGTGAAAAATATATTCATCGATATATTGAAATGGCCTGAGGCCGGTGGCACAGAATGAAGAAAAGGTCATGTCGCGTCTTTCGAATTGATGGCCGACAATAAAAATTAAATATATAAAATTACCTTGTCTACTTTGTCTACCTTATCACGTTTGTTTTTCTTTTTTACTTCATTATTTGTCTTGGACATGACGACTGATAGCCAGGATAATATGTGTGTATTTTTTTTCTGAGCCACTTAATTTGTTTGACTTCGCGTTGTTCTTGGGTTCATTTTGCTTGTGTTTATTTTTTGTTTTCCTTTTTTGTATTGTTTATTGAGAACATTAAACCTTTAATGAAGCTGAAAATTACCCATATCAAAATCAATATCAAGTACTTTTAAATTAAGGTGTATATCCTTGGGGGGAAATTAAGGGTTCTGGAATGGGAGTGTGTTAAATTGTCGAATTTCTAGAATAAAATTAAAATAAATTTCTAGAATAAAATTAAATAAAATTAAAATTTAAAGATTTCCTATGGAAACTTGAATTCAGCCAGGCTGAATTAAAGATTGCCTATGGAAACTTGAATTCAGCCAGGCTGAATTAAAGATTTACTATGGAAACTTGAATTCAGCCAGGCTGAATTGAAGATTTCCTATGGAAACTTGAATTCACCCAAGTTTAATTAAAGATTTCCTACGGAAACTTGAATTCAGCCAGGCTGAATTGAAGATTTCCTATGGAAACTTGAATTCAGCCAGGCTGAATTGAAGATTTCCTATGGAAACTTGAATTTAGCCAGGATGAATTGAAGATTTCCTATGGAAACTTGAATTCAGCCAGGCTGAATTGAAGATTTCCTATGGAAACTTGAATTCAGCCAGGCTGAATTGAAGATTTCCTATGGAAACTTGAATTCAGCCAGGCTGAATTGAAGATTTCCTATGGAAACTTGAATTCAGCCAGGCTGAATTGAAGATTTCCTATGGAAACTTGAATTCAGCCAGGCTGAATTGAAGATTTCCTATGGAAACTTGAATTCAGCCAGGCTGAATTGAAGATTTTCTATGGAAACTTGAATTCAGCCAGGCTGAATTAAAGATTTCCTATGGAAACTTGAATTCAGCAGGGCTGAATTGAAGATTTCCTATGGAAACTTGAATTCAGCCGGGCTGAATTTAGGATTTCCCATGGAAACTTGAATTCAGCCGGGCTGAATTAAAGATTTCCCATGGAAACTTGAATTCAGCCGGGCTGAATTAAAGATTTCCTATGGAAACATGAATTCAGTCGGGCTGAATTAAAGATTTCCTATGGAAACGTGAATTCAGCCGGGCTGAATTAAAGATTTCCAATGTAAACTTGAATTCAGCCGGGCTGAATTAAAGATTTCTTATGGAAACTTGAAGATTTTTTATGGAAACTTGAATTCAGCCAGGCTGAATTGAATATGTTCTATGAAAACTTGAATTCAGCCAGGCTAAATTAAAGATTTGCTATGGAAATTTGAATTGAGCCAGTCTGAATTAAAGATTTCCTATGGAAACTTGAATTCAGCCAGGCTGAATATACGATTCCATATGGATACTTGATGTCAGAAAATCTGAATTGAAGATTTCCTATGGAAACTTGAATTCAGCCAGGCTGAATTGAAGATTTCATATGGAAACTTGAATTCAGCCAGGCTGAATTAAAGATTTCCTATGGAAACTTGAATTCAGCAAGGCTGAATTAAAGATTTCCTATGGAAACTTGAATTCAGCAAGGCTGAATTAAGTATTTCCTTTGGCTGAATTAAATATTTCCTATGGAAACTTGAATTCAGCCAGGCTGAATTAAAGATTTCCTATGGAAACTTGAATTCAGCCAGGCTGAATTAAAGATTTCCTATGGAAACTTGAATTCAGCCAGGCTGAATTAAAGATTTCCTATGGAAACTTGAATTCAGCCAGGCTGAATTAAAGATTTCCTATGGAAACTTGAATTCAGCCAGGCTGAATTAAAGATTTCCTATGGAAACTTGATGTCAGAAAATCTGAATTGAAGATTTCCTATGGAAACTTGAATTCAGCCAGGCTGAATTGAAGATTTCATATGGAAACTTGAATTCAGCCAGGCTGAATTAAAGATTTTCTATGGAAACATGAATTCAGCAAGGCTGAATTAAAGATTTCCTATTGAAACTTGCTTATCACTGTATCACGGTGGCTGTTCGTACGCACCAATATTTGCGTAGCAGAAAATAGGAGCGTCATTTTTGTGTAGAGAAGTGTAAATGTTGCTGCTTTTTGGAGAACGAGAACACCTTTCTTGCATATAATTATACCCTCAGCATTTATGCTAACGAGGGTATATACACTTTCATACGGGCAAAATGTGCCTCATCGAAATAATGGTTTTAGACCCCAAGTATGTTTGGACGAAATGTGTTTCAGACAATTTGGAGTTGCACGCACGATAACTCTCGAACCGATATCAACCGATTGGGTCAATTTGGCTTTCGTAATATTTTGTCCAAACTTAGTTTAAGTTCGAAGATGGGTTCTATCGGTCCACTCCATCCGGTACCTCTCCCACAAAAGTTCGAAAATCTTCGGAAAATTTGTGCGCCCGATAACTCTTGAAACGAGTAACCGATTTTGTCCATACTTTGCACATCGTGAAACTTCTAATAGACTTAGATGAGGTTTCAATATGGACTCAATCTGTCCACTCCTTCGGGTACATCCCACACAAATTTTCGGATAAGTTTAGTTTAGGACCTGTTCGCGAATCTCTTTGATTTTTGTTATAGCAAAATTTATTCACTGCCCCCCCATACAACGGTATAAGTATCTTCTAAGAAAATAACATGAATGGTGCAAAAAAAACCCTATGACACCGTGCGTAGTAGTTGTAGCGCAAGACAACTCTCAAACGGAACGGTTCGGTCCCAAATTTAGCCTTCGTAATATTTTGTCCAAACTTGGTTCGAAGATAAGCCATATCGTTCCACTCCTTCAGGTACCTCCCCCACAAAAGTTCAAAAATGTTCGGAAAAATTGTGCGCACAATAACTCTTGAAAGGAGTGACCGATTTGGTCCCTACTTTACACATCCTAATATATCTACCAGATATAGAATAGGTTTGAATATGGACTATATTTGTCCTCTCCTTCGGTACCTCCCACACAAAATTTCGGATAAGTTCAATTTAAGAACTTTTCTCGAATCACTTTGACTTTTGTTGAAGCAACTTGCATTCGCTGCCTCAATTAAGACGGTAAAAGATTTTCAAGGGCAAGTCCATACTTCTTGAGAAAACAGCCCAAAATTTGGCCTTCGTTATATTTTTTCCAAACTTAGTTTCAGCTCCAAATGGGCAATACCGGTCGACAACTTCAAGTACTTCCCCCCAATATTTAAAAAATGTCACCAAAATGGTATGCACGATATCTCTTGACAGGGCAACTAATTTGTCCAAACTTTGGATCTCCTAATATTTTGTCCAAATTTAGTTTAACTCCTAAAATGGCCCATATTGGTCCTCTCCATAGGCTATCACACCCACAAGAGTTCAACATTTGTGTCTAGGTGAAGTTTAGGGTCTGTTCAAAGATCCTTTGGAAATGTATACAGATGCTGTTCGTTGTGGTCCTGTTTACGGCGATATAATGCTATCCGTTGACAAGTCTATGCTTCCTGGAATACTGGTCAAAACGTTATACAATGACCAACTGAAATGAATAGAAGGCGCGATATCTATCGAACAGATACGACTCCCAAAATAAGATCCACTTCCATAATGGACTATGTCGATCCATTCCTTTAAGTATCTCCTCCTCAACTTTTTTGAAATGTAATCCCAATCCACATTTTTGTTGGCAAGTTCAAATGTCCAAAAAGGACCAAATATTCTGAAAATACCCTAAATACATTCCATCTGAGGCTGAGGGTATATCTCTGTCGGCAATGCCAACTGATACTTTTTTACTTGTTGTTGAAGCAACTTGCATTCGCTGCCTAAATTGCGATGGTAAAAGTTTTTTCAGGGGCAAGTCCATACTTCTTGACAATACAACCCACAACCCGAAAGATATAAAAAAACCCCTATTTCGGCATATGTTGTGGCTGGAGAGCACGATAACTCTCGAACTGATCAACCGATTTGGTCCAAAATTTGGCCTTCGTGATATTTTGTTCAAATTTAGTTTCAGTTGTTTCAGTTGGAAGATGGACAATACCGGTCCACAACTTTTGGTACTTCCCCCAAATATTGAAAAAATTTCACTAAAATGGTATGTTCGATATCTTTTGAACGGGGTAACCAATTTGGTCTAAACTTTGGACCTTCTAATATTTTGTGCAAATTTAATTTCACTTCTAAAATGGCCCATATCCCCTCCTTAGGGAACCTCCTCAGCAAAAGTTCAACATTTTTGCCTAAGTGCAGTTTAGAGTCGTTTCGAAGATCCTTTGGAAATGTATACCGATGCTGTTAGTTGCGGTCCTGCTTCTTTTATTATTGGTTTATTTTATTATAGTCAAAACCCAAATTATTTTCCAAGTATTGTGAGGTTTTTGACGGGCACACAATAGTTTCAAATGATTCATCTCTTAACCTCAGTATAAAGACGATGTTTTAAAAGTCTTCTAACGAAGCTAGCGTTTCAAAATACAAACAAATCTTTGTAAAACTTTTTTTCCAAATTATTAACATTTTTCATCTTCCTTGAGAATTGTTTGCTTTTTTTCATCATCATGTATTTTCAATTCTTTTTGAAAATTTTTCTATTTTAGTACTGTATTCTACGCCCTCTAACAGTTTGTCGTATTTGCCTGATTTTAAAAGGTAACGATGGTTATGCTGATGGCCATGGTACTTGACTGAGCCGTCCAGTTTGCCGTTGTTATTGGCCGCGGCAACATTGATGATGGTAGGTTGTTGTTAGCTTTGCTTCTTCATAAAAACCAACCATGCTGCTGTACAACAACGCCACGCCACGCATATACAGGTTGGCAATGTCCACCACGTTCATTGATAAAACAAGTGCGTTCGTCCATGCAGGCTTTTGTGTTCTTGTGTATGTCCTTGTTAGCACTTAAAACTCTTTTTGACAGGTGCTAAATTCGTTAGACGCTTCTCGATTCCGGTTTGGTCATGGTGTTGGGCTTCTATTTCATTGAGTGTTTAGGGTCATCCACCCACCACCTTCTCGTCTCTTTGTCTTGCCTTTCGTTTTTACAGCAGTTCACGGTTTTAATTTCAAATGGAATTGGAAGAAGGAAACAAAAACACTGAGTAGCCTCAGCTAAGGCTGATGTTGGTTTGTGATTTTAATTCACTTAAATTTTACGCATTTGTGTTTTTCTCCCGATTTCTTTCTTAGGTTGTTCGAGTGTATTCTACAGGAAAGTTTTAGGGAAAATTGGATGAGCTTTATTGGATGCATACATTGGGACGCCAATTTTTTTCACCGTTCTATTGCCTTTGATGGTTGTTATTTTTTCTGCTAGCAAATAATTTAACAGGCAATATTTTTATTACCCAATTTTGGTACAGTTTGTTCTCCATTTCCCGCTCTCCACATAAAGACCACGTTTATCTCTATGGTCATTATTCAATTTACCATAAAAAATTGCGAAAATAATTGAAATAACAACAACAATAATACTAACAATAACAACAAATAAAACAAAATTGCCTGTTTTATTCACTTTCTTTTTTGCGTGTTACTCCTGACTGGCGAGGCTACTTGGTTTGGTTCGAGTTTTTTCTCCTCGCCATTCACCCAGCTCAATTATAGACTACTGGTTCCATACAAATTGAATGGTTGTGTCAATAGTGCTGCGTGTGCCTACGCCTATGAGTGTTCTGACTGGATTCTTTTACAAGTTTTGTTTGTTTGTGTTTGTAAGTATTGTTTGTAAATGTGTGTGTGTGTCTGTGTGTTGGCCAATATCGCGCAATACAAAAATTTAATTTATAACTTCTCAACAATACGCCCTAAATTAACAATTTCGAATTGTTGAAAAATGATAAAGTACCCACCAATGGAGAAAAACAAAAACAACAATGATGGTCATGGAGTTCATGGTTAGTATTACAAAAATCAACTGAAATAAAGTCATAAAGGCCAAAAATACAACAGTACGATACACCGAAGTTGAATGGGAAAAACTCTCCGACGTAGAAAACAATTTCCCTACGTATTATACATTGGATCACTACAGAGGTGAATAAGTAAGGAAAGCTTCAGAATTGGGCATTTTGATTTTTTGTGTGTGAAATGTTAAAGATCGAATCGGAGCCATATTTTAGTTACATCACTACAGAGGTGAAAAAGTAAGGAAAGCTTCAAAACTGGGCATTTTGTTTTGTTTTTTTTTTGTTTGAGTGAAATATTAAAGGTCGAATCGGAGCCATATTTTAGTTACATCTAGCTTAATGAAATCGCTGGTACCACATATATTCTCGAGCCATAAATATATATGCGCCCTTTTTGAAAGCATTGCGGAGGCATTTACTGGCTGGTTATAGTGAATACACTAGGTGTCAGAAAATTAAATAAACAGTCGGGGACAATTAAGTGGATCGGTGAATATGGTGATTAAAAATTCGATTTTATTGCCCAAAATCCAAATTTTGAGTCGTCACAGAAGACTCTTTTTACAAAATCTTCTAGAGAAAAAACTCAGCATGGATCCTTCGTTTATATAAGAATCTAGTAAAATTTATTTTAAGTAAGAAGTCAACTTAAGAAGATCTCGGAGAGGAAAACGAAAATTAGATTTGCCAGATGTGAAAAGCGTACTAAAGGGCTGTCAAAGCACAAAGATGTTGGATAACTTGTAGAATTGCTATAGGCTCAAAATGGGGTTTTACTCCTAGAATGATACACTGGCTATACAGAGGCGTAATAAAACCGATTCTTACTTACGTATCTGTTGTATGGTGGACAGCAATGGACTAAAAATACAATGTGGAAACATTGTAAAGAGTCCAAAGAATGTGCTGCTAAGCATTAGCGGGGCGATGAGGACTACACCAACTAGGGCTTTAGAGGCAATTCTATTTGTCCACCCAATAGAAATACAGGTAAGGTATGAAGCAGCCATCTCAACTATAAGACTGAAAGCGATGAGCGAGTGGATCGAAAGAGACGGACAGAGATGTGTGGATCGATGGAACCCTAGCACAGATTCCCGCTGGAAGCTGCGGGTTAAAGGACGGGGCTTTGTTAGGGGGGAGCATGGGACTGGGTCTTTATATCGTAGACTCGGAAACGAGGATCTCCCTCGGCTGCCAGATCATAACACGATCCTCCAGGCCGAAATCCGAGCGATCACAGAATTTCTGAACTGGTGTAAAACAAATACAAGGCCACTCACAGTGAACATCCTGACGGATAGTAAAGCAGCAATTAGAGCTATAACAAGTAAAGCAACAACATCGAAAACTCTCTTAGAGTGTAAAAATTCAACTAACGACTATTCCCATTATGGCTCGGTAAACATAATATGGGGATTACGGGAAACGAAGTAGCAAATTCCTTAGCAAAACATGCCAGGGAACTACCTACAGTTAGTGTTGGGCAATCTCGTTCATTGAGCGGATCGATCTTTTTAATTCCGTTCACCAAAAAGATACGGGTCTTTCTCTTTGTTTGTTGGCTCTTTTTCATTCAATAAAACATTTTAGTCCATAATTTTCTTTTGAATATCGTTCATGGTTTCTCTTCTCTACATTGATTGTTTTGTGTGTGTCAGTTTGTGAAGCTTGCGTTAACGCAGCTTGTGGAAGTTTGTTTGTGTGCAAAAAATTGTGGTGGTTTTCTGAACGTGGTGGTGGTGATTTTGAATATGAATGAAAGAAGCAAAAAGAACAAGAGAAGCTAAAATAACGAGATGGACGATATGATCTACTGAACGATATGGTGGCCTATTGAACGATATGATTTAACTGAATCATTGATTGTTTTGTGTGTGCAAATTTGTGATGCTTGCGTCAACGCAGCTTGTGTAAGTAGATTTTGTGTGTAAAACTAAAATGATTCTGCTGCTAATTTTGTAAGCAGCAATGTCTTGGCCATCAGGGATCTAAATGAACGACATAAACGAATGTGCTGGATACGGATCCGTTCGTTCTTTTCACGGAATCGTTCCTTGGAGCCGGTTCGTTCACGAACGACACAACTCTACCTACAGTAAGTCTAGACAATGTCAAGCCTTTAAAGGCGGCGCGTATAGGACTAAAAGCTTGGGCAAAGAATGATCATGTATCCCTATGGTATAACCAGGAAAAGGGAAAAACTACAAAAATCCTATGGGGAAACCCAGACCAGGACAAACCAAGTGACCTCCTTAGTGATGAGCAAAAAAGATATCAGTAGACTGATTGGTGTCCTTAAAGGGCATCTAGGACTACAAGCGCATCTGCACAGAATAGGATGTGTAGAGAATAGTGAATGCAGGGCATATGACGAGGACGACGAAACGTTGGAACACTATCTCTGCCACTGCCAGGCCTTAACAAGCTTGAGAACCCAACTAATGGGAAATGACATAATTACAGGACTCGACCATATCAAGGACATTGGGTTCAAAAACTTGAGGGACTACATCAATGGGACGGAACTTCTAAAATAATTTTTTTTAAACAAACAACAACAACTTCCAGCACACATAAAATAAGAGCGCACAACAGGTCTCTTCTGGCTTAAGTGTATGCCTTTTTTAAGGACATGTGGTGATCTTGAATCACCCCTCTTCCCAACCTAACCTAACCTAAATTTGGGGCAAGAGCTCTGTGAATACCGCCCATAATTATGTACTTCGTCATTTATCTGTAGGAAATACCTAGGGTAACTACCTCCCTTCCATATAGAGAAGCCACCTTAAGGAGCTTTTTTATATAGAAAAGATTTCCTTAGAATGTCTTATATGTTACGAAGACCCCTTTAGAACCCCTATTCTTCTATGTAGAAGACCCCTTGAGGAGGCCTATAGACGGAATATAGAACACTCCAGTGGGAGTACTTTTATGTAAAAAAAGACCCCTTTAAGAAGTTTCCTATTTAGAGCAGAGCACTTTAAGAGCTGTTCTGTTTATGAAAGACCCTTTTGGTAGGTTTTCTATGTAGATAAGAGCCCTTTAGAAGATATTCTCTCTTTAGAAGTCGATTTTGGTAAGTCTTTCTTCTATAGAAGATCCCTTTGGGAGATATTCTATATAGATAAAATCCCTTTAGGAGGACTTATATGTAGAGAAGACACCTTTAGGAGGTCTTCCATCTATAGAAGACCCCTTTAGAGGGTCTACAGTTTATAGAAGAACACTTTGGGAGGTATTCTATATATCGAATAACCCTTTACTATGTCTTCAATATTGCAAAGACATCTTTAAGAGGTCTTCCATGTAGAGAACTTCCCTTCAGGACTTCTATGTAGTGAAGCCCCCGTTAGGAAGTCTTCTATCTAGAGATGACTCCTTTAGGACATCTTCTATCTAGTGAAGACACCTTAAAGAGATCTTCCATCTATAGAAGACCCCTTAAAGAGGACTTGCATCTATAGAAGATCCCTTTAGGAGGTGTTCTATATAGCGAAGCCTCTTTTAGGAAGTCTTCTATACATTGAAGATCCCTGAGGAGGTGTTATATTTGTAGGAGACATTCTTCAGAGGTGTTATATCTGTAGGAGACCCTCTTGGGAGGTCTTTTGTCTATAGAATACCCCTTGAGGATTTCTTTTATGTATAGAAGACTCCTTCATGAGATCTTATATGTCTAAAATACCCCGGTAGGGGAGTTCTCACCTCCTTTAAGAGGTCTTGTTCTTATACATGACACTATACAAAGGTCTCCTATGTATAGAAGACTGTCGGGAAGAATAAATATCTTCCATAATTATTTATTTTGCCATAGGGGCACACTTCAATAGAGGTTTGGGAAAGGAAGTGTAAACTTCGTAGGTTTTCCCCAGTCAAATCCTAATACAGCGCTATCTTGATTATGACATTACTGCACTAAGATTTGGAGTTGATGATCCTTAGGTTCATTGCTGTGGGGTATCTGGAACCTGAGAATGTTGGGGTGGAACTTTGCAGAAATGGCATTCAGGTTAATGCAACAGATGCCTTCGTCTCGTTAAAACCTAACAAGTCTCTATGTGCGTCTAATGTTTGAGTAGGCAGTTTAGGTTCGTATTCATCTGGCTGGGTTCAAACCGTCTTGGCGTGACTGCGCATATTACGAGCGGAGATTGCGGCTTTGAGTTGGAACCCCGTAACTTAAACAGGTATAAAGAAAATAAGAAATGAAGAAAAAAACAAGTAAAAAAGTGACAGTCGGCTTTGCCGACAGATATATACCCTCAGCCTATGTGAACTGAAACTTTTATCTACGGACAGATCAAATGTATTTATGATATTTTCAGAATTGTGTGGCCCTTTTTGGACCTTTAAACGTGCCGACAAAAATGAGGATTAGGATTAGAGTTCAAAAGTGTTGCGGAAGAGGTACTTAAAGGAATGAACCGACATAATCCATTATGGAATTGGATCTTATTCTGTGAGTCATATCTTTCCGATAAATATCGCGCCCACTAGTTTGGACAAAAAATTACGATATCCAAATGTTGTACCAAATCGTGCTCTCCAGTCACTACATGTGGTGCCATAGGGATTTTCACACCTTTCGGGTTGTTTTCTCAAGAAGTATGGACTTGCCCCCGAAAAAACGTTTACCGTCGTAATTGAGGTAGCGAATGCAAGTTGCTTCAACAAGAATCAAAGTGATTCGAGATCAGGTCTTAAAGTGAACTTATCGGAATTTTGTGTGGGAGGTACCAGAAGGAGTGGACAAATATAGTTCATATTCGAACCTGATCTATATGTTGTAGATATGTTAGGATGTGTAAAGTATGGACAAATCGTTGAATCCCTTCAAGAGTCATCGTGTGCACAATTTTTCCGAATATTTTTGAACTTTTGTGGGGAGGTACTTGAAGGAGTGGAAGATAACACTTCTTCGAACTTAAACTAAGTTTGGACGAAATATTACGAAAACCAAATTATGGGTCCAATCGGTTGATACGTTCGGGAGTTATCGTGCGCTCCATCTAGCCAGCCAGACAGACGGACATGGCTAAATCAACACCAAATTGTCTGAAACGGATTTCGTCCAAACATACTTGGGGTCCAAAAACCATTATTTCGATGAGGCACATTTTGTCCGTATGAAAGTGTATATGGCGAAAAACAAAAATTTTTTACAATCGATGAATCCGAGTTTCACCCTTTCAGAATTCGCGAACTGTTAACATATTCTATATAGTATGATATACATTCTTTAAACTGAAGTGTTTTAGGAGGAATCCCATAAGGTCGACCATTAAAATTAATTTACGTGGAAGCTGTGTTGGCATCAATGTAGAAAAATAGGTAAAAATGGGTTGAAGCTAACAAGTTTTTTTATGCTCCCTTCCGATTTTAGGCCTAACCTTACATTTTATAGACATATGCCCAAAGAAAGACTCAAAGAATACTTCATGGGCAATATGATACTAGTGTATCATTTTTCGATATATCCACTGCATCCACCTAAAATTGATGCTGACATTTTGAAGCCGGAATTTCGGGGTTTTTTGAATTGTTTTAATAATTCGGACGCGCAACAAGATAATATTCAAAACTCACATTAGGATTATAAAACTCTTGATTCTACGTCGTTTAATGCATATCTCATGAGTGTGCTCCTTACAGCATCCTAGTAATTGGAGTCTAAATGCCAATATTTGATGCGTGATTTTTTTTAAAAAACCTATTTTTTGCGTTTGAAATTTACAAGTGCCATTCAATTTCCTTTGTACCCCGCGTGAATTTAGTTTTTTTACGCGACGGATCTAATGAGACCTTCCGCGATCGAATCCATCCACTAAAACCGCGGATATAGATACCCTGAAAATAGGAAAAGCAGCAAAAAATTATTTCGACAAATCCGCGTACTAAACCGCGATTTTCTTGAAATTTTTTTACGTATATGGAATCCTTTATACGCGATTATAATATTTGCGAAAACGCGTGTCATAAATTACAGAGATTCGCGTGTAATATGGGTTTTTTCACCAAAAATTGAATGTGGAGGCACATCCGCGGTTCTTGAAGAATCTAATTAAAATTGGTATATTTGGACGTATTTTTGATAGGCGCTGACGAAACCGGATGCGCATCAAAATCGTATGCACATTGCGCGACTTTTAGCAACTTTAAGGTTTTTTGCAGTGTATGATGCAACTGGTGGCACACAATGGCCCCTAAGTGAAACATCGAAATATGCATAAATTTTGACAGAGATTGATTCGCTGTATCCAAAAACGGATGCGCATCAACCGACTTTAACTAATTCGCGAATAACAGGCTTTTTAATTATAATATTAATTGAATGATTGTAATTTCAATATTACTCTTAATTTCCTACCCTTATAAGTTATCACAGTAATCAGTTAAACTCTCGCGATGGTAAACCATATGTTTTGATGAAGTTTTAACTGTATACATTCATTATTCTATGGGATTTTAGCAAAATAGTTGGAGAACTCCCAAACATTTTTTTCTAATTTTTAGAATCAAACCAAACAAATATTTGCAACAATATTTTCCAACAATAAGTTTTTCTCTTTTGTTGTTGCTATAATATGCAATTTATGTACCCAATCTCTATAAATTTGGTATCATATTTTTCTACGCATTGTCTAGATTCCGCATATATTCTTTAATTTATTTTTTGAGGGTTTGTACGGATTCTGGGACAGGATAATTTGGATTTACTTCAAAATTTTTGTATTATTTGTTGACTTTCCGCGAAAATAATAATACATTTAATAACTATTTAAACATCTACGAATAGATATGGAATGCTGTTAACGATTTATGCATTCATTTTCTCATAACAACAAAAAAGATATTTTTAAATATTTTTTCTTTATATGAGAATAAAAACCGCTATAACTTTTGCGCGCATTGGCCAATTTCGTGAACGCGAGCATATTTGAAACCGGATTTTTTTCCTTTACCTCTGTACCAAAAATCGTAGATGTGCTCGTAAAAAAAATTTTTAATTTTTTTCAAATGGAATTGTAAAGGAATTTTGTTATTCGCCATATACCCTCGTTAGCATAAAAGCTGAGGGTATAAAAATAGAGGAGGTGAAGAAATCACAGTGAGAAGATTCTCGGGTCATCAAGACGAAAATTTATCATTCTGAAGAAGTTCGGTAATAGTAAAGGCGAAATCTACTTATAAGGTGAAGAAGCTTCCAATAATAAATACCTATAGCTTTTTAAGAAGAAGTATTTACAGATGAAATAGAGGACAACTTTTGAAAGAGGACACCTTTAGGAAGTCTTCTATGTATAGTGGTCTCCTTTAGGATGTTTCTATCTATATACCCTATTAAGATCCCTTTAGGAGGAGGTTTCTATCTACAGGAAACCTTTTTAAGAGATCTTCTACTTATATAATGCTCCTTAAGGAGATTTTTAATATATGGGAGACTCCTTTAGGAAGTCCTCCATCTATAGAATACATCTTTGGGAGTTATTTTATAAAGAGAATGTATTTTTAGGAGGACTTCCAACTTTCACTTATTCTATATAGATAAGCCCCCCTTTAGGATGCTTTCTATGTACAGTGAACCCCTTAAGGATGTCCTACATATAGCGAAGCCCTCTATAGTAGGTTTTCTATATAACGAAGCCACCTTTCGGATGTTTTCTACGTATAGAAGACCCCTTAAGGAAGTGACCGATGTATATAAGTCCCCTTTAGGAGGTCTTCTATGTGGAGATGACCCTTTTATGACGTATCCCATCTATAGAAGACCCCTTTAAGGGGTCTACAATCTATAGAAGACCACTTTGGGAGGTATTCTATATAGCGAATGTCTTCAATATTGCGAAGACATCTTAAAGAGGTATTCTATGTAGAGAACTCCCCTTAAGGACTTCTATGTAGCGAAGGGGCTTCGCTATATAGAATACCTTCTAATTCTATATAGCGAAGCCCCTTTTCGGAGGTCTACTATATATCGAAGACCCCTTTAGGAAGTGACCGATGTATATAAGTCGTCGCATTTACAAGGTCTTCTATGTAGAGAAGCCCCTTTAGGAAGTCTTCTATCTATAGTAGACCCCATTAGAAGGTCTTTTATATAGCAAAGCCCCATTTAGGAGGTCTTCTATATAGCGAAGCCCACTTTAGGAGGTTTTTTTATGTATAGAAGGCGCCTTAAAGAAGAATTCTATCTATAAATGTCCCTTTAGGAGTTTTTCTTACTATAGAATATCCGTTTTAAAATGTTATCTATCTCGATGTCTTTTGCTATATAAAACAAAACAAAAAAAATATGCTATTATGTCTGTTATCTTAGAAGATACCGTTAGGAGGATCTTAGCATATTGAAAACCCGCCAAAGGGGTATTTCATCTATTCATCATCTTTCTTCTTTCATTGGTTTGGATGATAGGTTGTGATGGGCGTAAAAAGGAAGTAATAATTTTCCATATTGGGATAATTTTCTTTGTTGGTTGGGCAAGGGAGTTTTTCATTGGCCAGTAGTGAACGATTCTGTATCATTTTACGCCGTTCGTAATCTGCCAGATCATGAAAAAAGGACCATTTCATTTAAATAACAAGTAAAAAAGTATCAGTCGGCTTTACCGACAGAGATATCCCTCAGCCTTTGTGAATTGGAACTTTCATCTACGGACAGATCGAATGTATTTAGGGTCTTTTCAGAATTTTGTGGCACTTTTGGGACATTTGAACTTTCCGACAAAAATGTGGATTAGGATTAAAGTTCAAAAGTTTTGCGGAGGAGGGAATGGACCGACATAGTGCATTACGGAAGTGGATCTTATTTTAAGAGTCATATCTATTCGATAGATATCGCGCCCACTAGTCATTTCAGTGGGTTATCGTACACCTGTTGGACCAGTATGCCAGGAAGCATGGACTTGTCCACGAAAAACATAATATGGCTCTAAACAGGACCACAAAGAACATCATCGGTAAAAATTTCCAAAGGATCTCCGAACAGACCCTAAACTGCACTTGGACACAAATGTTGAACTTTTGTGGGGGAGGTATCCTATGGAGAGGACCGATATGGGCCACTTTAGAAGTTAAACTAAGTTTGGACCAAATATGACGAAGGCCAAATTTTGGACCAATCGGTTGATCAGTTCGAGAGTTATTGTGCTCTCCAGCTACTACATATGGTGCCATAGGGGTTTTTTACAACTTTCGCGCTGTTTTCCCAATAAGTATGGACTTACCACTGAAAAAACGTTTACCGTCGTAATTGAGACAGCGATTGCAAGTTGCTTCAACAGAAATCAAAGTTAGTCAAGAGCAGATCTTAAAGTGAACTTATACGAAATTTTTTGTGGGAGGTACCAGAAGAAGTGGGCAAATACAGTCCATATTCGAACCTGATCTATATCTGGTAGATATATTAGGATGCATAAAATATGGACCAAATCGGTCCCTCCCCTCAAGAGTTATCGTGCGCACAATTTTTCCGAACAGTTTTGAACTTTTGTGGGAAAGGTACCTGAAGGAGTGAACCGATATGGCTTATCTTCGAACTTAAACGAGGTTTGGACAAAATAGTATGAAGTGCAAATTTTGGATCGAATCGGCAGATCCGTTCGGAAGTTATCTTGCGCTCCGACCACTACACACGGTGTCGTAGGGTTTTTTAATCTTTCAAGCTATTTTCTCAGGAAGTATGGTTTTGCCCCTGATGAAACTTGTACCGCCGTATGGGGGGCCGTGAATACAAGATGTTACAACAAAAATCAAAACGATTCGAGAACAGGTCCTAAACTAAACTTTTCCGAAATTTTGTGTTTGACGTACCCGAAGGCGTGGACCGATTTAGTCCATATTGGAACCTCATCTAAGTTTGGTAGAAATTTCACGATGTGCAAAGTTTGGACCAAATCGGTTACTCTCTTCAAGAGTTATCGTGCGCACAAACATTTTCGAACTTTTGTGGGGGAGGTACCGGAAGGAGTGGACCCATATAACCTATCTTCGAACTTAAACTAAGTTTGGGAAAAATAGTGGGAAGCCAAATTTTGGACCAAATCGGTTCATCCGTTCGAAAGTTATCGTGCGCACCAGCCAGCCAGACAGACAGACGGACGGACATTGCTAAATCGGTTCCAAATTGTCTGAAACACATTTCGTCCAAACATACTTGGGGTCTAAAACCATTATTTCGATGAGGCACATTTTGCCCGTATGAAAGTATATATACTCTCGTAAGCATAAATGCTGAGGGTATAAAAACGAAGTGGCTACTTTCTTTGATGTAAAAGAAGTGCTTCCTTGTCCATCCAGGATATTTGTGGAAAATCGTGTTGTTTCTCTTAATACTATAGACCATCCAATCCAATTTATTTCCTCCTTCTTCTGTTTTTCAATTTCCATTTCTCGTATCACCCACAAGTGTTTGCAAATTGCCCATATTTCAGGATAAATGTAATTGTTTTTTTTTTTGTTTCTGGCGTAATTTGACAAAGTGTCCTTTAAATGATTTTGTGGGAGTATTCACATTGACTTTGACTTTTTTCCGGACATATCGAATGAACATTTATTTATTGCTTAAATTTACATTGATTATCACTCTCATTGTTTTATGGTCATTGGTGATGGTTCACAAAAAAATGTTTGTTGGCAAAAAACCCCAATAACAAAATCTATGATAATTGTTAAACAATTTCAAGAAGAAACGAAACAAACAACCAAAAAAGTAATGATAGTAAGTATGTGGCACAAAAACATCCAATAACAATTCTCATAGAGGAAAAACAATAACAACAACACTTATACACTTTCAGTCGATTACATTTGTATTTTGGACATAAATTACATTTTATGTTGTCACACAGCACACAATCGAAACGAAATGTGACACACTCACGCACACCAAAATCGAATTGGTGCGAATATTTTTCGGGTTGGGCTGAGTATATAAAATATTGCACAATAATTTTGGTAGTTTTGCAAATGCGAGGGTATTGTGGGCATTTGGTTTACTACTACCAGGCCACGAAGGGATCCTTGGAACAGATGCTCGCCTCCACAATCAAAAGCATTGATTTTTTTCAAAAAAATACGGGACAACACTGCGTAATTCTAATTTGGTTAATCGATGTGGCAACCCTTTCTAATTGCAGAGTCTGGATGAAGTTTCCTAGAGAATGGACGCCACTTTTAGGGAATATTATGTGGGACCTATCTACCGTTGAGAAAAATGTTCTATATTGTTCCGTTGCCCTATTTTACTATGTAAAATGTATCTTCTTCTAAAGAACGTCAAGTGGGTTTCCTTTAAAGAAGACATTTCAAAACTTCTTTTCTTTTGGAAGAAACTCAGAAAATCTTGAGTATAAGTTCAGGCGATTCAGAAGGTGTCTTTAATTTATAAAAATTTTAACCCTAACTTCCCACAACCACCATCCAAATTTGCCATTCGAATAGATTTTCTAGGCTTTCCATTTCACACCACTACCATCATCATCAACACGACCAATAACCATTACCGAACAAATAAATGAATGAACATCACCATTAAAGCCCAAACAATTGATTCTGGTCATTGTTGCTGTTGTCGATGTTGCTGTTGTTGTTGTTGATTGTTTGTTACTGTGATAATTTGTTTGTATTGTTGCCATTTGAATGGTATTGTCATAGTACTACTCTCATATTTTTTGTTCTCCTTTTTATCACATTACGCTTGTTTTGCCATATTCTCCCAGTCTTCGATATTGTGCGGCAAGGACAATTCGATTTGATAGCATAGCATAGCATATCATATATGTATGTATGTATACCCTGCAAACATTTGGAAGATTGTTGGACGATTTTTTGATCAGATTATTCTTCTGCGCTTCTTTCCGGCGATCTTTTAGCGAATTTTTATATAAAATTCACCCAAGCGAATAATTTGCCATTCGAAGACGATTCTCAAAAATGTTTGTTTATAATCAATCGCTACGATGAATCTTCTGCTATGCTTCTGTGCGATCTTTCCGCGAATTTGTATTATGTTCCGCCATTGTTAGAGCAGGCGAATAATATATTATTCTTCCGAACCCCGATTACGCGATTGTTACTAAAAATTTGGTTGCTTATAATTCTCATATACATATTCTACATAACTTTGATACAAATGGCAAGTATAATATTATGAGTATTGACAAACACAAATATGTCCGGGTTTTGCCAAGTGAAATGAAGAAAGTGAATTGAACCAATATACAGCACTACAACATAAGGAATACTTAAAAATTATAACAAATCAGAAACGAAAACAAAAAGGGTAAAGTCAAAGACAACAAATAAAAGAAACAAAAAACAAAGAAGAATGAAAAATAAATATCCTTTAATTGTTTCTTTATATTTTCTTCTTCTTAAGATCGTCCATATGGTTCGTCAGCGAATCTTGGTCGCGATTCGCATTGCATAAACACTTACTTTAGGTTGGTAATACGTGGAAGATTTTAAAGCGATATCGCCTGCGAGAAATTAATCGCCCAGGAGAATCGCGAATTATTCTTAGCCGATAGGAAATGTTTGCAGGGTAGCTGTAGGACAATGTGACAATGATGTATGTGTGTGTAATGGTTGTTATGTTTTGTTAAAAGCCTTGTTTTTAATGTTGTTGTTGTTGCTGGTAGAGCCATCTATGGCTGGCTGTTATGTTTACTCTCTACTGGTTCTATTGTTATATAATTCTTTCTATATATAAATAGAGATGGATATATTTATATGGCAAATAAATTTCCCATTGGATTTAATTATTTGTTGACACACAATCTATCCTATTGAGGGAATTCATTGTGTTATCCCGCCAGAGAGATTCGGAGATGTGTCAATGCAAATTGATGACAATTTTCATATTTATATAAACGTATGTATGTGTAAACATAAAACGGAATTTGGTGGGAATAGCTTTCAATGCATAGTTGTATCATCAGTGGGTAACACAGAAGACACAACAACAAAGGTTTGCTATAAACAAAATAAATTCAAATGTTGCTGAAAACCTTATAAAGCTCGTTGGGGACTTTTAAAAGCTTTTTCTATACACAGAGACCTTCACAAGGTATTCTTTAAACACAGAAAAGCTTCACAAGGTATTCTCTATACACAGAACTACCTTCACAAGTCTTCCCCATACACAGAAAACCACAAGGTCTTCTCAATACACGGAAGACCTTCACACAGTCTACTCTATAACCAGAAGATCTTCGCACGTTCTTCTCTATACACAAATTACCTTCACAAGGACATCTCTTTACACAGAAGAACTTCAGAAGGTCTTCTATATACGTAGAAGACCTTCACAAGGACTTTTCTTTACACCAAAGACCTTCACCAGGTATTCTCTATACACGGAAGACCTTCACAAGGTCTACTCTATAAACATGAGATCTTCACAAGTTCTTCTCTACACAAAGAAGAACTTCACAAGGTCTTCTCTATACACAAAATACCTTCACAAGGTCTTCTCTATACACAGAATACCTGCACAAGGTAATCTAGGTCTACTCACAAGGTCACAAGGTCTACTCTATAAACAGAAGATCTTCACAAAGTCTTCTCTATACAAAGAAGACATTCACAGGGACTTTTCTTTATACAGAAGACCTTCCCTATACACAGAATCACTTCATAAGGTCTTCTCTGTACACAGAAGACCTTCACAAGGCCTTCTTTTTACACAGAATACCTTCACAAGGCCTTCTCTATACCCATAAGTCCGTTACAAGGTCCTCTGTATATACAGAAGAACTTCACAAGGTCTCCTCTATACACAGAAAACCTTCATAAGTTCTAATCTATAAACAGAAGATCTTAATCAGGTGTTCTCTATACAAAAAAGACATTCACAGGGGCTTTTCTTTACAAAGAAGACCCTCACAAGACCTTCACAAGGACTTCTCTATACCCAGAATTCCATCACAAGGTCCTCTCTATACACAGAAGGCCTTCACAAGGTCTCCTCTATATACAGAAAAACTTCACAACCTTCACAAGTTCCTTTCTATAAACACCAGACTTCCACAAGGACTTCTCTTTACAAAGAAGACATTCACAAGCTCTTCTCTTTACACAGAATACCTTCACAAAGACTTTTCTATACCCAGAAGTCCATCACAAGGTCCACTCTATACACAGAAGCCCTTCACAAAGTCTCCTCTATATACAGAACAACTTCACAAGGTCTTTTTTGTACACAGTAAACTTTCACAAGGTCTTTTCCATGCATGCATGCATAGAAAATGGTCATCTCTATACATAGAAGTCATTCGCAAGGTCTTCTCTATACAGAGAAGTACATCACAAGTTCCTCTCTATACACAAAAGACCTTCACAATGTCTTCTCTATACACAGAATGCCTGCACAAGGTCTTCTCCATACACAGAATACCTTCTTAAGTTCTTCTCTGTACACAGAAGACCTTCGCAGGGTCTTTTCTATACACAGGAGACCTCCACAAGGTCTTCTCTATACAAAAATGACTTTCACAATGTCTTATCTATACACAGAATACCATCACAAAGTCTTCTCTATACACAGAAGACCTTCGCAAGGTCTACGCTACAAACATAAGATCTTCAAAAGGTCTTCTCTATACAAGAAAGGTATTCACAAGGTCGTCTCTATACACAGAATACCTTCACAAGATCCTTTCTGTACTCAGAAGAAGTTAACAAGATCTTCTCTATACACAGAATAAATTCACACGGTCTTCTCTGTACATAGAAGATCTTTTCAAGGCCTTCTCTATAAACAGCCCCCCACAAGGTATTCTCTAAACCCTTCACAACGCCTTCTCTATACACAGAAGTCCTTCACTAGGTCCTCTGTGTACACAGAAGACATTCACACGGTCTTCTCTTTGCACATAAGATCTTTACAAGGTCTTCTCTATACACAGAATAAATCCACACGGTCTTCTCTGTACATAGAAGACCCTTTCAAGGCCTTCTCTATAAACAGTCCTCCACAAGGTATTCTCTATAAAGAGAACCCTTCACAACGTCTTCTCTATACACAGATGTCCTTCACTAGGTCCTCTCTGTACACAGAATACCTTCAGAAGGTGTTCTCCTTAAACAGAAGACCTTCACAAAGTCTTCTCTATTCACGGAAAACCTTCACAAGGTCTTCTCTTTACACAGAAGACCTTCACGAGGTCTTCTCTATATGTACACAGAATAACTTTACAACTTCACTAGGTCCTCTCTATACACAGAAGATATTCACAAGGACTTCTCTTTACAGAGAAGACCTTCACGAGGTCCTCTGTGTACACAGAAGACATTCACACGGTCTTCTCTTTACACATAAGATCTTTACAAGGTCTTCTCTATACACAGAATAAATCCATACGGTCTTCTCTGTACATAGAAGACCCTTTCAAGGCCTTCTCTATAAACAGTCCTCCACAAGGTATTCTCTATAAAGAGAACCCTTCACAACGTCTTCTCTACACAGAATAACTTCACAAGGTCTTCTCTGTACATAGAAGACCTTCGCAAGGTCTTCTCTATAAACAGTCCTCCACAACGTATTCTCTATAAAGAGAAACGCTTCACAACGTCTTCTCTATACACAGAAATCCTTCACTAGGTCCTCTCTGTACACAGAAGCCCTTCGCAACGTCTTCGCTTTACACAGAAGTCCATCACAAGGTCCTCTCTATACACAAAAGACCTTCACAAGGTCTTCTCTATACACAGAAGAACTTCACAAGGCCTTCTTTGTACAAGTTAACAATAAAAGACTTCTTCGTCTTTTGGTGAGCTTAAATAAACTATTTCTTTATTGAAATCCAAAAACTTATTCTACTTAAACTACTTAAGTTATAAAAGACAAAAAGTGCTGACACCATGATCACGCCACTAGACGTAACACGACTCCATCAATGTAGCCTAGCAAGAACACAACACAGCCAAGCAAGCAACAATGTTGTTTGTTAGTTCGGCAGGGATGTGCTAACTACCCCCTCACTTAAGTGGAGGCCGTCCTCGGTCTTCTTTATAGCCATTGCTACGGCAGATTTAAATCTTTGTTGTTCTCTTATCTTTGTCCTACGTTTGACGAGGCACAATATGAAATGGAGTATTCCGATACTCATAAAAACAACACCGCCAACTAAAATTGGTCGCATTCTTGCATCTTTTTCAAGGTCGCCAATATATTGTAAGTTTTGCAAGTTCATCTGATGGATAGATGACAAACTTAAAATTTCACTGTGGTTGTTTATAATAATTGAGGGGAATGATGGTGTTCCTGGTTTCCGCATATCAATGTTGTTTCTATTTACGAATAGTGTACCATTGACAGTCACATTTTTTTCAAAGGTTATGAGGAATGTGCCGTTTATGTTTCTTACATTTTCGGTTGCTTCTTTCACTTCTGCAATAGCGTCATTGACAATGATAATTCCATCGTCGATTTCTGCCACTTTATCAAGATTATTGCTTTGCGTATTACAGTGTGCTGATTCACCCGATATGAGTTGTTGAGCGCAGGTTTCGCTTGGCATAAGTTGACAATAGGTTGAAGATATTGTTTGCTTGCAATTTGTTGCTGAATACGTCTTGCCTTCGCAGTCTACTACAGTGTTGGTGTCAGCGAATTGGATAATTTTATTATCGTGAGGTACTGGGAATAAAGAAATTTTCTGACATGTTCTTATTGGAATAGGATATTTAATGATAAAATACAAACAATATTCATTTGATATTACTTTTACTTTAGACAAAGACATTAGTTCTGATATGGTGAAATCTGTGTGTTGCTCATTGCTCTGATTTTTTATAAATATTTTTAAATCGTCCTGGTCCAAAACTGTTGGATTTACAATATTTATTTTAGCTAAAGTTACGGATAAAATTATATTTTGTAGTTCCATAACTATCATCCGATTTCTGGCCATTAAAATTTCAAATAGATTTACGGTATCAATTTGTTCCTTTCTACGAGTCCTTAGAATCGTGTTTACAGCGTTTGTTAATTTCTCGATTTCAATTTGTATTTTTGTATTTATTTCTATCTGTCTATTGTTGGAGTCTACAAGTTGTTTTTCGATTAATTTTGCTTCTTCCCAATCATCTGCATCTGGTGTACCCGCAATGACCTTAAGTGCTTTGCCTATCAAATTAATGCTTCTTGCATGCCGATGATGTATGGTGAGGGTTGTTAAAAGAGTATCAATATGCAATAAATCGGATTCTAATATCTTTTTTACATGAGTCTGAGGAAATATGCTAATTGCATTTTTAGTTTCACGTTGTATCTCAAAGTACGTTGTTAAGTTAGTTGTATGCCTTAGATACCCATAGTCATTCCAAACGATGGCTTTCCCATCCAAAATTGGGACATAATCGGAGTGTGAATAGTCAATAATCTTTGCACGAGTCAACGTTAGTATGAAAAGAAATTGTAGTAACAGCCTAGGTAAAAAACAAAAGCAGAAAAAAACATTTTATCAATATAAACTAAAATTTATCTGAGGTTGTCCTTATGGACCACCCTTTATTAGGACAGTTGTCCCCAAATCTGCTTCGACAGTAGCTTCTTCATAAAGTGGTGTCATTTTATTTCCAAGTCTACGATTATTCCTAACAAAGACTTTATCCCCCACATTGTAAACTTTGTCATGACGACTTTTATTAAAGTAATGTAACTGCCTGTTTTGCGCGTTAGAGATTCGCTCTTTAATCTTTTGTTTTACCTCAGAGGGTGCAGAATGTATCGTATCAATAGGTCTTTCATTCGTGACAGAATGAATTGTTCGGTTGTATTCTATAGTTGATTGTAAGATGAGTTCGACGGTATCCTCGATCTTCCTTTCTATTTTCAAGCATCTTGCGATTTCGGCAAGAGTGCTATGAAATCTCTCTACCTGCCCATTTGAGGTGCTGTGTAGAGGAGGTGAATTGACAATATCTACATTAAACCTGTTTTTCAGAATTGATCTGATAGTCTCAGAGTTAAAGGACCTCTCATTATCACAGTAGACAACTTTGGTATTTGGAAAAATATTCATTAATTGGAGAATTGGTTCTTTTACGTCTAGAATCGTTCTGGACGCTATTGGCTGTACCACAGCGAATTTTGAGAATTTATCCACACAAGTTAAGAAATGGTTTTTATCAGTTGAATAAATATCAATATGTAGAATTTCACCGGAATAAGAAGGAACCTTTGTTTCTCCTATAACGTGTTTTTCTGGATGCCGATTGTATTTTGCTTTTGAACATGTCTTGCAGTTGGCAACAACCTCATTCGCTATTTTCACCATTTTGGGGAAATAGTAGTCTGAAAGGATTTGCTTAACATTCTCTTGGGCTGCCCGATGAGCTCTATTGTGTTCACTTACGACAATTTCTCTCTGGTCGCATTGGTTGAAAATGTCAGAGACAAATTTACTACAAAATCGGAACTTCGTTGAAGGGAACATTCTAATCAAATCGTGTTGAATGTGGGCCAACACAGGTAGGCCGCAATGAATAGCATTGACAACTTCAGTGTTGACTGCATCAACAATTTTGGCCAATATTTCGTTTTTATCTCTATATTGTACAATATGTCTCGTTTTGTTTCCGAAAAGTATAAAATTTCGAGTGGTGGGAAATTCCGACTCTTCCAGAATGATTTGGTTGCGAAAACAATTGACCGGTTTGTCTGAGCTTTCCATTGTGTAAGTGAATGACTCTTCACTATGGACTGTTGCCGTGTCTGACGAATTATCGTTCTCCAACGCATGGACAAGTTGCCTTGATAGCGCATCTGCAACTTGATTTTCTTTTCCTGACTTATAATACAAGTTTGCATTATGTTCATCGATGAAAGCTTTCCAGCGCTTAATTTTTGCATTCGGATTACGATCCGAAACTGCATATGTCAAAGGTTGATGGTCAGTGAAGATGTTAAGAGTCTTCACACCATAGAGGTAATGTCTTAATGTTTTAAGAGCCCAGACTATTCCTAAAAGCTCCCTTTCGTTTGTTGCGAAATGCAACTCTTTATCCGACAATGCTCTAGAAATCATAGTGATTGGTCTTCCCTCTTGGGATAGGACAGCACCTAAACCATGTGCTGATGCATCAGTGGTAAGGTCGAACGGTTTTTTATAGTCAGGGTACATCAACATGACGTCCTCCGAAGATAGAATATTTTTCAGTTTGTGAAATGCATCCAGTTGGAAGGCGTTAAGATTGACTACAACCTTTTTGGATTTGGTTGCAGGAATTTTACCGTTTTCTCCTTTTAAAATATCAGTTAAAGGTTTTGCAATTTTGGCAAAGTCCTTGATAAAACATCTGTAATAATTTGCTAACCCAAGAAACGATCTTAGTGCGAACAACGTCGTTGGTTCTGGGAAATTTTGTATTGCACTTATCTTTGATGGTGCGGTTTTTATACCTTCTTTGGATACGACAAAGCCAAGGTATTCAACTTCAGATTTAAAAAAATTTGATTTTTCGACAGAGACTCTCATGTTTGCATCGAGCAGTTTCCTAAGAACACAGTCGATATGTTTTACATGATCCTCTTTGGTTTCTGAAAAAACAATAACGTCATCAACATAAACGTAACATGTTTTGCCTATTTCATCTCTTAGTATGTCATCTATCGCTCTTTGAAACATACTAGGAGCATTCTTTAGTCCAAATGGGAGACGGCAAAACTCGTACTTTCCGTTATTTACAGAAAATGCCGTTTTTTCCCTATCTCTTTCCGCGAGTTCAATTTGATGAAACCCGGATTTCAGATCTAAAGTGGTAAAGTACTTTGCTTTACCTAAATTTGATAATATCATTGTTACGTTCGGAACGGGATACTTATCACTAATTGTTTTGGCATTAAGCTTCCGAAAATCTATAACGAGGCGTTTGTTTCGGTTGCCTAGATTATCGACACCTTTTTTGTCGACTACCCATACTGGGCTATTAAATGGTGACCTTGAAGGTCGAATTATACCATCTGCCAACAATTTTTTTATTTCTGAATTTACGAATTCAGATACACCCATTGGGTATGGATATAGTTTAGAATAAATAGGTTCTTCGTTCTCCATGTTAATGGTAGCAACGATATTTGTATTATAAGGTAGTGCTTCTTTAGGATCAGCAAAAACCTTTATTCGTTTTTTTAACATTTTCTGAAAATCCGCCTTAATTGCGAAAGGCACATCAATTTTATCGACGTCTATAAAATTAACATCTTTACATTCAAAAAATTCAATTAGTTCAGAGCCAGAATTATGTAGGATAAATCCTTTTTTTAAATCAATGTTTGCATTGATTTTCTTTAATAGGTCTAAGCCCACAATTCCATCAAATGTTGTTAGAGTTGGCAAAATGAAGAATGTAGAGTTCATGCCGAATAAATTTACAAAACATTTTTGTTTAATAGGAGTTTGTCCGTTGACAGAGTGAACTGAAAAAGGAGTACTTACGGGAATTATATGCTTCAGTTCATTGAGAGGTTTTATATAATTTTTTGAAGCACCAGTGTCAATTAAAAGGCGTATTGGTTTCCCTGCTATCGTCCGCCTTATGAACGGTAGTAGGGACCTGCCTCTAAAAAATTTACATAGTCACGGTCTTCATTTATTTCATCGTTTATGTCTCCACATTCGGATTGAGCTATGTCACAATAGTGTCCCGCCTGCTCTTCTCCTGAATGGGATTCTGGAATCATATTATTCACTTTTTGAAATTTTGGGCCCGTACTTCGGCCAGACCCAGCTTGACGCTTAAATGGTTGTCTGTGAGAAGTTTTACCGTTACCATAATTGGTCGGTTGTCTGAATTTAGACGAAGTTGGGTCCAAGTCCATGTCCTCTATTTGATCTCTAGCCTGTAAATTAGCATCACCACCATTTTCGTAATGTGGATTTTTCTGTTTATGATAGTTTTGTTGTTTATAGTTCCAACCACTATCAGACGGTTTTCTTTGCTGAATTTTTTTGAGGTTTCAGACCTTAACTTTTTTTCATCATTCCTATTCGCAAACGATGTGGCAAAGACGTATCTTTCGTGATTCGCCTCTACCTCCTGCGCTAAGGCTAGAGCTGACGGAAGATCAGCAGCGCGGGCTGAGAAAAGCACATCGCAGAGAGGTTTCCTCAATCCGGAAACAAATACTCTGAGTGCATCCTGTCTATATTTGTTATTCATGGCCAAAGCGAGAGTTTTGTCGTAACTCATAATTGTTTTATTGGTTAATAACGACAGTTTCTTCTCTACTTCGTCATAAAATTGAATCACTGACTGTTCGCCTTGTCTGAGGGTACTTAGTTCTTGTTCGATTAGATGAATTGGTTTTTTATCTGAATATGTAAAATCTAATCTAGCTATGATCGCTTTAAAATTTAGCACAGTGTTGAATGACGCTAATACAGCATCTGCTGACCCCCTAATTTTGTTCCTAATAATGCAGACCGCTTGGTAGTGTTTTGAACTACCATCGTATTTTTCGAAGACTTTATACGCGTTATGTGCCGCTTGTCTCCACGAAACATAGTTTTCGATTTTCCCGTCAAATTCGGGCAAAGATTTGATAATATCAAGTGATTCATCACACGTTATTGATGAATAAATTTTTACGTCTTCGTATGGTTTCACATCTGTTTGCCCTACTGAAATGGACGATAATTTTTTTGTTAACTCGTCGACTTTTTTGTCGACTTCTGTTTTATATGCCAGAATCGCTGTACGTACAGCGGATTCTATTAATGCAGTCATTTCTTCACTGTTCATATTGTCTTTTCAAACAAAAAATTGTTACGACTATAACAAGATCTAAATCACTGTGTTTGTTTTTTTTTTTTTTGGCACAAAGATAAAAATTTTTTAAACACGCACTACACTTTGTTTTTTCTTAAATATTAAGTTCTTAATTCACCAGTTTTGGACACAATTTTGAAATTCAATGAGTGACACACTTACATGACTTTATGTTGTTTAAAAAGAGTAAATCCTTATATTTTTCAGCAAGTTTTAAGCGGGGTCTCTTAATCCAGCAAGTTTTAAGTAAGGCTTCCTTCCAGTACATATTACTTTCAGTAAGTATTACGTTATTTAAAAAGAGTAGATCCTTAGATTTTTCAGCAAATTTTAAGCGAGGCCTCTTAATCCAGCAAGTTTTAAGTAAAGCTTCCTTTTTCAGCAAAATTTAAATTTAAGATGATAGATCTCTTTTTTTTTAGATCTTTATATTCGTAGGACTGATTTAAACTGATAGATCTCTTTTTTTAGATCTTTATATTTGTAGGGTTGAACCCGGTTGGGCGCCAGTTAACAATAAAAGACTTCTTCGTCTTTTGGTGAGCTTAAATAAACTATTTCTTTATTGAAATCCAAAAACTTATTCTACTTAAACTACTTAAGTTATAAAAGACAAAAAGTGCTGACACCATGATCACGCCACTAGACGTAACACGACTCCATCAATGTAGCCTAGCAAGAACACAACACAGCCAAGCAAGCAACAATGTTGTTTGTTAGTTCGGCAGGGATGTGCTAACTTACACAGTAGACTTTCACAAGGTCTTCTCTATTCATAGAAGAAGGTATTTTCTATACATAGAAGTCATTCGCAAGGTCTTCTCTATACCCACAAGGTTTTCTCTATACACAGAAGACCTTCGCAAGGTCTTCTCTGTACACCGAAGACCTTCACAAATGTCTTCTCTATACAGAGGAGAGCTTCACTCGGTCATCGTTATAAGTAGAAGACCTCAGAAAGATTTATCTGTACATAGTAGTCCTCCACTATAAAAAAGACCTTCCCAAAGTCTTCTCTCTACACAAAAGACCTTCAAAAGGTCTTCCCTATACACAGAAGACCTTTACAAGGTCTACCCTATAAACAGAAGATCTTCAAAAGGTCTTCTCTATACAAATAAGACCTTCATAATGACATCTCTTTACAAATCCGAAGTCGAACGGCGTATGGGATCTACAGTTTATCACCGAGTCCGAACCGCGTGTCCTAAGGCACCACTTGTAGAGAAGTTTAACATAGCTGAAATACTCAAACAATGTCGTCATCATTACTATGGGGTTTTCTCTAGAAGTCCTTCAGAAATACTTCTCTATACAGAGTAGACCTTCACAAGCTATTCTCTATATACAGAAGACATTCAAAATGCATTCTGTATAAAAAAGAAGACTTTCGCAAGTTCTTCCTTATGCACAGAAGACTTTCACAAGTACTTTCTATACACAGAAGACATTTACCAGGTCTTCTCTATACACAAACAAATTTCGCAAGGTATTATCTATAGACAAAAACCCTCCCAAGGCCTCCTCTATACGCACCGATCTTGTCTTCTATAGGCAGAAGACCTTGTTGAGGTCTTTTATTGGCAGCATACATTGTGGGGGCCTTGTAGCCCCAAGATATGTTAAAGGACTTTGTCATACTACTGACTTTGCAACGGTCTTCTATAGATAGAAGGCCTTGTATTGACCTTTTATGGACAAAAGACCATGCAAAGATCTGTCAAAGCTAGAAGACCATCTATAAAGCTTCTATACGCAGAAAACATTAATTGTCTTCTATAGGATTTCTGTAGACATAAGACCTCCTAAAGCCTTCTTTATAGATCTATCAAATTTAATGGCTTCCAATATATTTATGTATCTCATGGAATATATTTTAAACTCCTTTCACACCTAAAACTACCTCAACCAAAGTGGTCAGTCAGTCAGTCATTCATACCTATTACGGACAAATCTATTACATTATAACGAAATTCCATTTCCTAATTAAAATTGTCCATCGAAATTTGGTGGTTTCGCTTCGATTTGTTGTTTTGGTTGAATTTCAATTTTCAAAATGAAACCGTTGTCGATTTGGTCAGGTGAAATATTTGTTTGTCCCTCCTACCGTCAATACCCCAATTCAGCTTACACACACATACACAAAGGCAAATACTTTACCACACAAGGCTGCGGACATCATCCACTATCTGTGTGCCAGTTAAATTATAGATTTTTGCACAAGAGCCATTGATTTTGGATGCCATTAAATTTCCATTAACAGGGAAAGCATGGAAAAAGTGGGTCACGGAAAGTTGATGCAACCAAAAACTAATGCCGGTATGTCGCCACCACCAACACATCCAATATCATCATCAGATTTTTCTTCTTCTGTTGAGTCAGTTGTGGTAGGAGCAGGAGAAGGTGGTGGTATATCCATTAACCAAAAACGAGGAAGATATTCAAGGCCCTACAGTGTTTGTGTTAGGAAACAAGGATGGTGTAGGTAGCACCACCATTAATGTTCCCAGAAAGTTGTTTGTATTGTCGTTTCGGATAGATGATCATCATGTGGATGATGCTGTTCCCGTTGATAATATACCTTATGATGAAGATGATAATGGTGGTATAACCATACATGTGTTATATTTTCCTAGCCAAAGGTAGCTATTTTCGTTATGCCTGTCTACCTGTGCCTACTTAGCTAGATAAGTTTGCCTACGATTTGTGCGTGCAGAAGCCATTCCAATTCCACTGTCATCATCATTATCATTCAATGATTCATAGATATTTTGAAAACAAATATTACCATCCATGTATGTTCGTATGTAACTGGATGGTTCGATTCATTTTGCTTCGGATTTGCTAGTTTGTTGCCATGCTCTAAAGTCATTGTAGAACAGCATCATGATATTGGCGACAAGGCCGCGGGTTTGCTATTCTACATTTGGGACATGCAGCCTGAAAACTTTTACCTTACATCAGTGGCATCAACAACCCCTTGGCGGTAGTTCGGTAGTTCGCTAGATTCCTGCCTGCTGGCCCCCATACGTGTGCTGCGGTTATATTTGTTGTATCGCTTCGGCTCTATGAATTTTCAATATTTTATGCAATGACATTCAAACTGTATGATTTTCCATTTGGTTTCGTCATTGACAAGCTAAAAGCCAACAACAAATATCCCAAAAGTTATGGATGGATCTGCTGCACAGAGTTGGAATATTGGCATGGTTGGTTAATGGTCAAATGTAGGCTTGCTGTGGATGGACCATTGGTTGAAAGTCCCATTGCATATTTGGCGCCAACATGAGCATGGCATTTCCGGTTCATGTAACAATTTATGTTTGTGGGCCTCGCAGAGATGTTGTAATTTGTTTACATGTGTGAGTGTGTGTGCATGTGAGCTTGTATCTGTGTCGATTACATAACTATTCACAAACAGGATGTGGTCGGAATTTGGTTTTCCATTAATGTGCGTATTCTCGTTTGTGTGTGTATGTATGTGACAGAGTGCATAAAAATGTTTTTGTGAAACCCATTGAAATGAATGAATATTTGGTTAGGAAAATGGAATTGATTTAAGTTTTACAGTATACCAACTATTGAGGCCTCTTGTAAATCGTAATTTAATATAATTTTCAGCGGCCCGGAAATACATCATTCCTGCAATTTAATTGCAACTGTACACGCAATAAGGTCAGCGAAATTGTGGATTTTATGACTCGAAAAAACATCATTGTCGTCGCGATCCAGGAAACAAAGCTCACCGCCTCCTATAGCTCGCAATGTTGCGATGATTACAACTTTCTGCAGAAGGATCGCATACGAACGGGAGTAGGAAGATTTGCAAAAGAGCATGTTTCCTAACAATTTGTGATAATGTAGAAAACCAGCCGTTTGGACTAACCAAAAGATTATGACTAAAAAACTGAAGTGCTTTAGCTCAAGTACACCTACAGACGCTAAAACGTTAAGTAATATTGTGAATCACCTCTTTCCTCATCAAAAGGTAACAACATGGGCAACATACGACACCGGTGAACAATTTGTTTAACCCCCTGTCACATGAGCGGAGATAAACATTTCCGTCTCGAAATTCGATGATTCCAAAGCGCCAGGCCTAGATGGAATTCCCAATTATGCCCTAAAAGAGATTGCGAAGTGCTGTGGTGGACAGTTGCTTAAATTATTAAACACATGCTTGGAATTTTGATGTTTTCCATCAATATGGAAAATGCAAAGGTTAGTGCTACTGCCTAAAAACCCCTCGTCATATCGCCCACTATGTATGATGGATACTCCTTGAGAGCATTATCCGCGATAGACTGGAAGAGTGCATCGAACGTGCAGAGGGCTTATCCGAACGTCAATTTGGCTTCAGAAAAAAGAGATCTACGATTGATACAATAATAACGGTAATCGACATCGCAAAGGCAGCAATATATGGTCAAAACTGGAAAAAAGGGACGAACGAATACTGTGTGGTCGTAACACTAGATGTTAAAACTGCATTCAACACAGCTAATTGGGAGAATATTTTAAAGGCTCTGCGACGGTTAAATGTCCCGGCATATCTTGTTGCCATAATCCAGGACTACTTCCGCAACAAAATGCTGATATATGCAACTGAAAAAGGTACAAAGGAATACCAAACAAGTAAGAACGGCGTTAAGTTCGGCCGGGCCGAACTTGTTATACCCTCCACCACAAGTTGTATTGAAGTAAAATGGAATAATTAGTTTCCGTTCGTGTATGAAGAAGACTTAATACTAAATTTCAGCAATTTCGGTAAAGCAATGTGAGGCACCGTTCTATGGGGGCTATTTCAAAACGTCGATCTATACCGACAAATTTCTGACGGAAAGTTTTTAGACTCAAGGAAGACGAAATACCAAATTTCCTATATTTCGGTAAGAGAATGTGGCTAAAACCTAAAAAATACCGAAAATCAAGAAGTACGCTTCTATAAGGATATAGGAAGACGTGGACCTATACTGATAATACTCTTCTGGAATATTTTATAACTCTTGGAAGACTAAATAACGAATTTCAGCCTTTTCTGTGGGATATTGACGTCACAGTCTTCAGTATTACGAAAATCGGGAGGTACCGTTCTAAGGGGGCTATATCGAAACGTGGACCTATACCGACGAATTTTAGTCGGAAATGGTGCAATATGAAAGCGTGGACCTGTACAGACAAATTACTGGCGAACAGTTTTATATCACATTGAAGACTAAATACCAAATTTCAGCCATTTTGGTGGAAAATTGAAGCCACAACCTTCAAAATACGGAAAATCGGGAGGTACCTTTCCATGGGGGCTATATGAAGTCGTGGACCTATACCGACAAATTTAAAGGGGGAGTTTGAGTACACCCAACGAAGTCTAAATACCAAATTTCAGCCATTTCGGTGGAATATTGAGGCCACAACGTTGAAAATACCGAAAATCGGAAGGTACCGTTCTATGGGGGCTATATGAAGGCATGGACCGATACCGACAAAGTTCTGGGGTAAAAAACGTATGAAAACGTGGACCGATATATCCCATTTCAATACCAACCATCCTGCAAGTAATAAAAACTTCTGTACCAAATATTGACTATCTATCTTTAAAATTGCGAGCTGTATCTTGATTTCAACAGACAGACAGACGGATGGACGGACAGACGGACATAGTTAAATCGACATAGAATTTTATGCTGATCAATAATATTTATAGGGTCTCCGACGAATATTTCGATGTGTTACAAACGGAATGACAAATTTAATTATACCCTCCATATGGTGGAGGGTATAATAACAGGAAGAGTAGGAGTCGATTGGCTCGGTATATAGACTTGCAGCACTACGTGTATACTGTGCATATAGGACTGTGTCTGACGATGCAGCCTATGTTATCACCGCTTTGATACCTATTGATATCCTAGAGAGAGAATCTGAATTCATATTTAATTCCCGGAGGTCTCGGGAGCATTACCGAGTGGCAAAACAGGTGGTCAGCATCTACAAAAGGTAGATGGGCGTATTCGCTGATAAGAAATGTGGACACTTGGTCAAATAGGCGACATGGATATTTAAATTTTTATCTCACCCAGGTCCTTTTGGTTTTGACTGCTCCCCATACCAAGTCTTCTTTTTGTGTCCTCGATTCAGTGTAGAGAGGACAAACATAGAGCATGGGGACAGTTTGTTAAACAGGCGGCATGGTTATCTTAATTTTTATCTGACCCAATTTCTTTCCGGACATGGATGTTATAGGTCCTACTTATACCGTTGGACCGCTCCCCTACTTGTCCTTGCTGTGTGGAGCAAGTAGAAGACCCTTATCATGTTTTTTTTTTGTGTCCGCGATTTATTGTAGCGAGGGCAAACTTAGAGCGGCAAGTTAACAGTGAAGTACATGTTGAAAATATAATAGAAGTAATGATGGTGTCTCTCGACAATTGGGAATATGTCTCTGAGTACGCGAAGACAATCATATTGGAACTACGCCGACAAGATGAGATTCGAAGTCGAATAACACATAGCAGTGTTCTTTAGAACATTCCACCTGCGACGAAATGCTTATACGGTGGTACTGCAGGGAAAGAGAATCAGAGTAAAGGGGTTATTTTAGGGTGTTAAAGTCTCGCAACCTGCCAGAGTCTTTCGATGGTTTTTTCACCGTCCAAAAAAAAAAAAAAAAACAAAAAAATCATCGTCACCGTATATAGACCCCCTGCGATCCTCGGGTGGCTCAGAGAACTTTACGGGACCTCAGCACTGCAGCAGCAGCTCGCTACATACCTGTTGTTCGAATCCCCGAGATCAGACAAAACTTCCCATCAGAGGCGACGGCGTGGGCGTAGCCAGGTATATGCAGCCCAACATCAACATGGATTCCGGAAAATACATAGTATCACCGACGTAGCCAGGGGGTGGCCTGGGTCCCCTCCGAAATTTTCAATTTTTAGAAATTTTACTTACAAAAGTTCAAATTTTTGTCCGTGGGCTGAAATGAGGTCCCTACTACACATATTGGTCGATGGTGTACTGATTCCGACCAGTAACTAGCCAAAAAAATTGGGTTAATGCCACATCTTTTTGCGATAAGATCAGAAGTAGCAACAGTGTCCTCAAGTCGATGGCAGGCAGCACTTGGGGTGTTGACAAAGAAACTTTGTTGACCTCTTGTAGGTTAATAGGCCGTTTGTTGGAAGAATATTCAAACCTGCCCAGATAAGATCCGGACGATGCAGCCGCCTCAATTCGTATTGGGCCCGAATTGATGTCACGATACTCAAGATACTCATGTACATCCTACTATAGAAACAAGCGAAGTAATCTGGTAATAGATAACGATAGTGTGCTCGGGTTTCTCAACTGTTGGTACCCAATATTATCGAAGACGACGCAAATGCAACAGATCCAATACCAGAAGATGGTATTAAGCGTAGACCGTCCGGCCAGACTATTTTCAAACATCTGACACATCAAACCAATACAATTCAATAGGTACAATGCTGGTGATTGGCTAAAATCGTTTATACAAGGTGGCGCAAAAGTAATCCTCCTATCAGAAAATGCTATAAATTTTGCGATTGGCCTCTAATGTCAGTTCTGTTTTTACATTTGTGTAGTAAACACATGCGAAATACACGTTAATAAACAATGTTACGCTACACTCCAAAACGCGGAATATTGGTGACTCTTTATGATTCTTCATCATGATGATTCATTATTTCATTATGATGATTTTTCATCAGACTTCTTTTTGTGGGGCTTTTTCAAGTCGCGGGTTTATGTCAACAAGCCTCAGACTCTTTCAGCTCTTAAAGACAATATCCGTCAAGAATGTGAGGACCTATCGCCGGAAGTTTTGGCCAAAGTGATGGAAAATGCCATAAAAAGGGCTCAAATGACAATGAACTGTGGCGGCGGTCATTTATCTGACATCATATTCTCGACTTGATGTAAAAAAATAAAAGACCAAATAAAAATAATCCACAAGAAGAATCAAAGTTTTTAATTTTTTTTTTTTAAATTACAGCCAAAAAACATAGGAAGTTTACTTTTGCGCCACCTTGTACTAAATGATCAATAATAATATCCGCAAAATTATCAGTCCATACCATAAAAGCCGACTAAAAAAATATCAAACACGTTCCAAGTTTGGCTGGGCCAAATTTATTCAGAAGAAACATCTTATTGTTTGTAAATTATTTAATTAAATTGCAGGAACACTTTTAAAACAAATATCATTAAAAACGAAAACATTAATTCTTTCATGTTCTGGAACGCATTCTATATTTTGTTGATGAACTAAGTTTTCAGCCTTAGAAATTACATTCATACTGATATTTGTATTACTAACATACCTTTTCCAATTTTCTTAAATATTTTACAATCCGTATATTGACCTGTGTTACATTTTTTATAATGCAATATTTATCACTTCAAATTTATTTCTTCCGCTATTTGAACGTGCTGCCAAGTCTGTCAAAATTTTTTACAAACGTTTTTCGTTTATTAGCACAAGTTACTTGTTCTCACAATAAACAAACATACACTGACAAATGTAAGACTTAGATGGAGTAACGAACGGAGAATGTGTATTCCACATGGGGGTGTATAGGATCGCAACGACACAACCAGTTTGGCTTACAAGTAAACATGGTGATCACACATCATACTTGTATGATCGTTTTCATGATAATATCGCTCATTTACTCAAAGAGTGACACATCTCAAAATTTTGCAGTTTCGAGAAAAAAGCATTTTAAGTTGACAATTGAAATTTGACTTACCAACTTAAAATATTAAAAAATAAAATAACTACTTGGAGCAATTTTTGCAAACAAAAAACTTTTTCACTGAATTATGCCAAACCGGTAGTAATAAACTGTAACAGGTCACATAATTTGGTGACTATGTGGGTTCGAGTCCTTGGCTTTCCTTTTTCACTTGCAAACAAATTTCGATCATCAAGCTTAACTTTAAACGAGAAAATTAATAAAAATCATTAAAAATTATCTTCGCCCTAACAGGCAAAATTTCATAAAAATTTTACACAGGATAAAATAGAAGCCGCAGAAAAAATAGAAATGGCTAACTCAGGAAACACATTTTTTAGGTTATGCCACTCTTTGAGTAAATGAGCGATATGATAAGGAGTGCTTCGAAAAAACCAAAAAATTAAAGAGGCTAAAACTAGGCGTCTTAAAACGAAGACAAACAAACATTCAACCCCCAGAAAGAGTGCCTCAAAATGCGTCGATATTTTGGTTATTTTATCGTAGACCACCAGGCAATTAAACTTGGATTTTATAAAATTTTTTTCTCGTGGACTTTTTAAGAATATTTTAAGTTTTTTGTTTTTTGGGTAGATTTTTAAAGGACATTTATAAAAAATCATTGAGATTCCTTAAACATTTATTTCTTAAAGAATCCACGTTTAATGTTGGTTGAAAAAATATTCTTTAAAAAATCCACGTTTTATGCTGTGATGTTGGTTGAAAAAATATTCTTTAAAAAATCCACGTTTTATGCTGTGATGTTGGTTGAAAAAATATTCTTTAAAAAATCCACGTTTTATGCTGTGATGTTGGTTGAAAAAATATTCTTTAAAAAATCCACGTTTTATGCTGTGATGTTGGTTGAAAAAATATTCTTTAAAAAATCCACGTTTTATGCTGTGATGTTGGTTGAAAAAATATTCTTTAAAAAATCCACGTTTTATGCTGTGATGTTGGTTGAAAAAATATTCTTTAAAAAATCCACGTTTTATGCTGTGATGTTGGTTGAAAAAATATTCTTTAAAAAATCCACGTTTTATGCTGTGATGTTGGTTGAAAAAATATTCTTTAAAAAATCCACGTTTTATGCTGTGATGTTGGTTGAAAAAATATTCTTTAAAAAATCCACGTTTTATGCTGTGATGTTGGTTGAAAAAATATTCTTTAAAAAATCCACGTTTTATGCTGTGATGTTGGTTGAAAAAATATTCTTTAAAAAATCCACGTTTTATGCTGTGATGTTGGTTGAAAAAATATTCTTTAAAAAATCCACGTTTTATGCTGTGATGTTGGTTGAAAAAATATTCTTTAAAAAATCCACGTTTTATGCTGTGATGTTGGTTGAAAAAATATTCTTTAAAAAATCCACGTTTTATGCTGTGATGTTGGTTGAAAAAATATTCTTTAAAAAATCCACGTTTTATGCTGTGATGTTGGTTGAAAAAATATTCTTTAAAAAATCCACGTTTTATGTTGTGATGTTGGTTAAAAAAGTATTTTTTTAAAAAATCCACGTTTTATGTTGTAATGTTGGTTGAAAAAAATTCTTTAAAAAAAAATAATTTAAAAAAAATAAGTTTCAGTGTTTTATTTAGAAATGCACTTAAAACTTGAAAATAATTTGTCGCTTAGCCTCAATAAATATATTCTTTCTCATGATAGAATCTCTCAAATAAAACGCTTGCATTTAAATTATGAAAGGTGGCAAAATTAAAAGGCAAGCGTTTTATTTGAGAGATTCTATCATGAGAAAGAATATATTTATTGAGGCTAAGCGACAAATTATTTTCAAGTTTTAAGTTCATTTCTAAATAAAACACTGAAACTTATTTTTTTTAAATATTTTTTATTTTTAACTTTTTAGTAAATACATTTTTTTGACCACTGAGAACCCCAAATGCCGAATTACAGTCCATTTGAGCAGAAAATGTAGATTAAAATGCTTGAAATTGGGTGGTACCGTTATATAGAGGCTATACTAAACCTTGACCTACGTCCACAATTTTTATTGAGAACTCCAAATGCCAAGTTACAGCAAATTCGGGCTAAAAATGAAGACAAAATCCTCAAAATACCAGAAGTCGGGTGGTACCGTTATATGGGGGCTATAGGAAACAATGGACCCATATTCGTTTTGGTTTCATATTCATGTATGGTCATCTAAATCTGAAAAGTGTGCAAAGTTTTAGTTCGATTGGTTAACTGCAACCGTGTTAAAAATCAGTTACCAGATTTGAAAAGGGGGTCAAGGTAGACACCGTAAAAACACTGTTAGAATGGACCAATATTAGTTTTGATTTCATATTCATGTATTGTCATCCAAATCTAAACGGTATGCAAATTTTAAGTTCGATTGGTCAACTGCAACTATGTGAAAAATGAGTTACCAGATTTGAAAAGCAAATTCGATAAAACACTGTAAAACAGTGTAAAAATGGACCAATATTGGTTTTGATTTCATATTCATGTATTGTCATTCACATCTGAAAAGTGTGCAATGTTTTAGTTCGATTGGTAAACTGCAACTGTGTTAAAAATGAGTTACCAGATTTGAACTAAACACACACCAAGGCAAGTTAAATAAAACACTGTAAAAATCCACGTTTTGTGGTGTAATGTTGGTTGAAAAAATATTCTAAAAAAATCCACGTTTTATAGTCTCATGTAGTTTGAAAAATATTCTTTAAAAAAATACACTCTTTCTGCTCTGATGTTGATTGAATTGAATTGAAGTTTATTGGTTGAAACTATATTCTTTAAATAATCCAGTTTTTGTGGTCTGATTGCCGTGTCCTTTCTCCAGTGGTGCTTGTGAAAATATTATTGACAAAGTCTATGTTACATATTCTGATTCCCATAGAAGAAATGTCCTTTAAAATATTCAACATTAAAGTTCAGAACCAAGTGGCCAAGATGATGAAGGCGTTGGTGGTTACGCTTAACGATATCGTCCAACTGTGACAATAACTATAAAAGTGGTTGTTTTGTTTTTTAGATTTTTTGTTATTGTCGTGTCTTTAACTACTCACTGTCATTGGTCTTACACTGTGGTGTTGGAGTTGAGCTGAGCTGGAACCAACAAACACCTGTTTCATTCATAACGGAGTGTTGGGAGTAGATTTCCAAACAACCTACAATAATGATGATGACGATGTCGGTGGTGGTGGTTTTGTGATGTGGAAACATAAACTATAACCAGAGTGGAGTGGATGGATGGATGGTTTGCTTTGACAAATATCAACAGTTATACCAGAACAACAACCGCCATCACCGCTACCAAGAGCTACAAACACAAATAAATACAAAAAACAATAATACCAAGAATTTAACAATGCAAAAACCTAGCATAACCAGTGACTTTACAATTGACAATAAACAAATGCAAATGGAAAAAGTTTTTTAATACAATTGTAATGTAAAACTAATTTTTTATGAATGGCAAATAAACAAACAAAACAAAAAGAGAGAAACAACGACTGAAAGTCACAACAACAACAACAACAACAACAAGAATGAAAACAAAACTCTGTTTTTCTGTTCAGTTTCATAAAAAGATATGAAATAAAAGTTTGCTATTCAGAATTGAATTCCCAAGCGGAGGAGTGGACATGGGCATGCCGCCACCATTTGTCCTACCATCCATCTGCCATACTTATCATTATTCAAGCACAAATTATTTGTCATTTTTGTTGTGCTGCTATTTGTTGACACAATATAACGCAACGCAAGACATGAACTTTGTGAGAAAGTTTTGTTGTTTTTTTGTTAAAGTTTCCTTTTTTTGAATAATTCTGTCTTTAGGCAACAACATATTTATCAGATTTAAAAGGACTTTTCACATCTCTAAGAACGGAAAATGTATCATTGAATGTGAGAAGATGAAAAAAATAAGACTTGTTTTAAGTACAAAGTTTAAAGGTGTTATTTTGTTGGTTTTGGTAACCTGTAAAAATCTGGTGTCAAAAATATTCTTGAGGAAATGTAATATTTTGTTTTAAGGCTAGTAATACGATTTGGCGGGAGTTAAGTGAATTAGGACAAGAGAAGTGTTTGTTTGGTAACAATTAAGGAGGTCGAAGAGTTGTTAGTACAGATATAAATAATAATTTTTCAAACAACATCAGACAATAAAACGTGGATTTTTAGAGAATATTCTTTCAAGCAGCTTTAGACCAAAAAACTTGGATCCCAACATAAAAGACATTTTTTTAATCAACAACAGACAAAAGAACGTGGACTTTTAAAGAATATTTTTTCAACCAACATCAGACCATAATACATGGATTTTGTAAGGAATATTTTTCAAGGTTATTCCGACTATAAAGACAATTTTTTCAAGGATCTTCAAACTATAAAACATGGATTTTTTTATAGAATATTTTTTCAAGGATCTTCATAAACTGAATATAAACTGTTGATTTTAAATAATATTTTTCAAGGATTTTCAGACTATTGAACGTGGATTTTTTAAAGTATATTATTTCAAGGATCTTCAGACTATAAAACGTGGCTTTTTTAAAGAATATTTGTTCAAGGATCTTCAGACTATAAAAGGTGGCATTTTTAAAGAATATTTTTAAAGGGAATCTTCAGATTATAAAAAATGGATTTGTTAATGAATATTTTTTCAAGGATCTTCAGACTATATAACGTGGATTTTTTAAAGAATATTTTTTTCAAGGATCTTCAGTCTATAAAACGTGGATTTTAAAGAATATTTTTCAGGGATCTTCAGATTATAAAACGTGAACTTTTTAAAGAATGTTTCAAGGATCTTTAGACTTTATAACGTGGATTTTTTACGAATATTTTTTCGAGGATCTTCAGACTATAAAACGTGGAATTTAAAGAATATTTGTCAAGGATCTTCAGACTATAATACGTGGATTTTTTAAGAATATTTGTCAAGGATCTTCAGACTATAAAACGTGGATTTTTTTAAGAATATTTTTTCAAGGATCTTCGGACTATAAATCATGTTTTTTTTATTTTTTCAAGGATCTTCAGACTATAAAAAGTGGATTTTTAAAAGAATGTTTTTCAAAGATCTTAGGACTATAAAACGTGGATTGTTTAAGAATATTTTTTCAAGGATCTTCGGACTATAAAGCATGGTATTTTATTTTTTCGAGGATCTTCAGACTATAAAACGTGGATTTTTAAAAAATTTTTTTTTCAAATATCTTCGTACTATAAAACGTGGATTTTTTAAAGAATATTTTTTCAAGGATCTTCAGTCTATAAAACGTGGATTTTTTAAAGAATATTTTTTTCAAGGATCTTCAGACTATAAAAGGTGGATTTTTTAAAGAATTTTATTTCAAGGATTTTCAGACTATAAAACGTAGTTTTTTAAAGAATATTTTTTTCAAGGATCTTCAGTCTATAAAACTTGGTTATTTTAAAGAATATTTTTTTTAAAGATCTTCATTCTATAAAACGTGGATTTTTTAAAGAATATTTTTTTAAAGGATCTTCAGTCTATAAAACGTGGATTTTTTAAAGAATATTTTTTTCAAGGATCTTCAGTCTATAAAACGTGAATTTTTTGAAGAATATTTTTTTAAGGATCTTCAGACTAAAAAACGTGGATTTTTTAAACAATAGGTTTTCAAGGACCTTCAGTCTATAAAACGTGAATTTTTTAAACAATAGTTTTTCAAGGATCTTCAGTCTATAAAACGTGGATTTTTTAAACAATAGTTTTTCAAGGATCTTCAGTCTAAAAAACGTGGATTTTTTTAAACAATAGTTTTCTAAGGATTTTCAGTCTATAAAACGTGGATTTTTTAAAGAATATTTTTTTTTCAAGTATCTTCAGTCTATAAAACGGGGATTTTTTAAAGAATATTTTTTTCAATGATCTTCAGCCTATAAAACATGGATTTTTTAAAGAATATTTTTTTCAAGGATCTTCAGTCTATAAAACGTGGATTTTTTAAAGAATATTTTTTTCAAAGATCTTCAGTCTATAAAACATGGATTTTTTAAAGAATATTTTTTTCAAGGATCTTCAGTCTATAAAACGTGGATTTTTTAAAGAATATTTTTTTCAAGGATCTTCAGTCTATAAAACGTGGATTTTTTAAAGAATATTTTTTTTAAGGATCTTCAGTCTATAAAACTTGGTTATTTTAAAGAATATTTTTTTCAAAGATCTTCAGTCTATAAAACGTGGATTTTTTAAAGAATATTTTTTTCAAGGATCTTCAGTCTATAAAACGTGGATTTTTTAAAGAATATGTTTTCAAGGATCTTCAGTCTATAAAACGTGGATTTTTTAAAGAATATTTTTTTCAAGGATCTTCAGTCTATAAAACGTGGATTTTTTAAAGAATATTTTTTTCAAGGATCTTCAGTCTATAAAACGTGGATTTTTTAAAGAATATTTTTTTCAAGGATCTTCAGTCTATAAAACGTGGATTTTTTAAAGAATATTTTTTTCAAGGATCTTCAGTCTATAAAACGTGGATTTTTTAAAGAATATTTTTTTCAAGGATCTTCAGTCTATAAAACGTGGATTTTTTAAAGAATATTTTTTTCAAGGATCTTCAGTCTATAAAACGTGGATTTTTTAAAGAATATTTTTTTCAAGGATCTTCAGTCTATAAAACGTGGATTTTTTAAAGAATATTTTTTTCAAGGATCTTCAGTCTATAAAACGTGGATTTTTTAAAGAATATTTTTTTCAAGGATCTTCAGTCTATAAAACGTGGATTTTTTAAAGAATATTTTTTTCAAGGATCTTCAGTCTATAAAACGTGGATTTTTTAAAGAATATTTTTTTCAAGGATCTTCAGTCTATAAAACGTGGATTTTTTCAAGGATCTTCAGTCTATAAAACGTGGATTTTTTAAAGAATATTTTTTTCAAGGATCTTCAGTCTATAAAACGTGGATTTTTTCAAGGATCTTCAGTCTATAAAACGTGGATTTTTTAAAGAATATTTTTTTCAAGGATCTTCAGTCTATAAAACGTGGATTTTTTCAAGGATATTTTTTTCAAGGATCTTCAGTCTATAAAACGTGGATTTTTTAAAGAATATTTTTTTCAAGGATCTTCAGTCTATAAAACATGGATTTTTTAAAGAATATTTTTTTCAAGGATCTTCAGTCTATAAAACGTGGATTTTTTAAAGAATATTTTTTTCAAAGATCTTCAGTCTATAAAACATGGATTTTTTAAAGAATATTTTTTTCAAGGATCTTCAGTCTATAAAACGTGGATTTTTTAAAGAATATTTTTTTCAAGGATCTTCAGTCTATAAAACGTGGATTTTTTAAAGAATATTTTTTTCAAGGATCTTCAGTCTATAAAACGTGGATTTTTTAAAGAATATTTTTTTCAAGGATCTTCAGTCTATAAAACGTGGATTTTTTAAAGAATATTTTTTTCAAGGATCTTCAGTCTATAAAACGTGGATTTTTTAAAGAATATTTTTTTCAAGGATCTTCAGTCTATAAAACGTGGATTTTTTAAAGAATATTTTTTTCAAGGATCTTCAGTCTATAAAACGTGGATTTTTTAAAGAATATTTTTTTCAAGGATCTTCAGTCTATAAAACGTGGATTTTTTAAAGAATATTTTTTTCAAGGATCTTCAGTCTATAAAACGTGGATTTTTTAAAGAATATTTTTTTCAAGGATCTTCAGTCTATAAAACGTGGATTTTTTAAAGAATATTTTTTTCAAGGATCTTCAGTCTATAAAACGTGGATTTTTTCAAGGATCTTCAGTCTATAAAACGTGGATTTTTTAAAGAATATTTTTTTCAAGGATCTTCAGTCTATAAAACGTGGATTTTTTAAAGAATATTTTTTTCAAGGATCTTCAGTCTATAAAACGTGGATTTTTTAAAGAATATTTTTTTCAAGGATCTTCAGTCTATAAAACGTGGATTTTTTCAAGGATCTTCAGTCTATAAAACGTGGATTTTTTAAAGAATATTTTTTTCAAGGATCTTCAGTCTATAAAACGTGGATTTTTTCAAGGATTTTCAGTCTATAAAACGTGGATTTTTTAAAGAATATTTTTTTCAAGGATCTTCAGTCTATAAAACGTGGATTTTTTAAAGAATATTTTTTTCAAGGATCTTCAGTCTATAAAACGTGGATTTTTTAAAGAATATTTTTTTCAAGGATCTTCAGTCTATAAAACGTGGATTTTTTAAAGAATATTTTTTTCAAGGATCTTCAGTCTATAAAACGTGGATTTTTTAAAGAATATTTTTTTCAAGGATCTTCAGTCTATAAAACGTGGATTTTTTAAAGAATATTTTTTTCAAGGATCTTCAGTCTATAAAACGTGGATTTTTTAAAGAATATTTTTTTCAAGGATCTTCAGTCTATAAAACGTGGATTTTTTAAAGAATATTTTTTTCAAGGATCTTCAGTCTATAAAACGTGGATTTTTTAAAGAATATTTTTTTCAAGGATCTTCAGTCTATAAAACGTGGATTTTTTAAAGAATATTTTTTTCAAGGATCTTCAGTCTATAAAACGTGGATTTTTTAAAGAATATTTTTTTCAAGGATCTTCAGTCTATAAAACGTGGATTTTTTAAAGAATATTTTTTCAAGGATCTTCAGTCTATAAAACGTGGATTTTTTAAAAAATATTTTTTTCAAGGATCTTCAGTCTATAAAACGTGGATTTTTTCAAGGATCTTCAGTCTATAAAACGTGGATTTTTTAAAGAATATTTTTTTCAAGGATCTTCAGTCTATAAAACGTGGATTTTTTCAAGGATTTTCAGTCTATAAAACGTGGATTTTTTAAAGAATATTTTTTTCAAGGATCTTCAGTCTATAAAACGTGGATTTTTTAAAGAATATTTTTTTCAAGGATCTTCAGTCTATAAAACGTGGATTTTTTAAAGAATATTTTTTTCAAGGATCTTCAGTCTATAAAACGTGGATTTTTTAAAGAATATTTTTTTCAAGGATCTTCAGTCTATAAAACATGGATTTTTTAAAGAATATTTTTTTCAAGGATCTTCAGTCTATAAAACGTGGATTTTTTAAAGAATATTTTTTTCAAAGATCTTCAGTATATAAAACATGGATTTTTTAAAGAATATTTTTTTCAAGGATCTTCAGTCTATAAAACGTGGATTTTTTAAAGAATATTTTTTTCAAGGATCTTCAGTCTATAAAACGTGGATTTTTTAAAGAATATTTTTTTCAAGGATCTTCAGTCTATAAAACGTGGATTTTTTAAAGAATATTTTTTTCAAGGATCTTCAGTCTATAAAACGTGGATTTTTTAAAGAATATTTTTTTCAAGGATCTTCAGTCTATAAAACGTGGATTTTTTAAAGAATATTTTTTTCAAGGATCTTCAGTCTATAAAACGTGGATTTTTTAAAGAATATTTTTTTCAAGGATCTTCAGTCTATAAAACGTGGATTTTTTAAAGAATATTTTTTTCAAGGATCTTCAGTCTATAAAACGTGGATTTTTTAAAGAATATTTTTTTCAAGGATCTTCAGTCTATAAAACGTGGATTTTTTAAAGAATATTTTTTTCAAGGATCTTCAGTCTATAAAACGTGGATTTTTTCAAGGATCTTCAGTCTATAAAACGTGGATTTTTTAAAGAATATTTTTTTCAAGGATCTTCAGTCTATAAAACGTGGATTTTTTCAAGGATTTTCAGTCTATAAAACGTGGATTTTTTAAAGAATATTTTTTTCAAGGATCTTCAGTCTATAAAACGTGGATTTTTTAAAGAATATTTTTTTCAAGGATCTTCAGTCTATAAAACGTGGATTTTTTAAAGAATATTTTTTTCAAGGATCTTCAGTCTATAAAACGTGGATTTTTTAAAGAATATTTTTTTCAAGGATCTTCAGTCTATAAAACATGGATTTTTTAAAGAATATTTTTTTCAAGGATCTTCAGTCTATAAAACGTGGATTTTTTAAAGAATATTTTTTTCAAAGATCTTCAGTCTATAAAACATGGATTTTTTAAAGAATATTTTTTTCAAGGATCTTCAGTCTATAAAACGTGGATTTTTTAAAGAATATTTTTTTCAAGGATCTTCAGTCTATAAAACGTGGATTTTTTAAAGAATATTTTTTTCAAGGATCTTCAGTCTATAAAACGTGGATTTTTTAAAGAATATTTTTTTCAAGGATCTTCAGTCTATAAAACGTGGATTTTTTAAAGAATATTTTTTTCAAGGATCTTCAGTCTATAAAACGTGGATTTTTTAAAGAATATTTTTTTCAAGGATCTTCAGTCTATAAAACGTGGATTTTTTAAAGAATATTTTTTTCAAGGATCTTCAGTCTATAAAACGTGGATTTTTTAAAGAATATTTTTTTCAAGGATCTTCAGTCTATAAAACGTGGATTTTTTAAAGAATATTTTTTTCAAGGATCTTCAGTCTATAAAACGTGGATTTTTTCAAGGATCTTCAGTCTATAAAACGTGGATTTTTTAAAGAATATTTTTTTCAAGGATCTTCAGTCTATAAAACGTGGATTTTTTCAAGGATTTTCAGTCTATAAAACGTGGATTTTTTAAAGAATATTTTTTTCAAGGATCTTCAGTCTATAAAACGTGGATTTTTTAAAGAATATTTTTTTCAAGGATCTTCAGTCTATAAAACGTGGATTTTTTAAAGAATATTTTTTTCAAGGATCTTCAGTCTATAAAACGTGGATTTTTTAAAGAATATTTTTTTCAAGGATCTTCAGTCTATAAAACGTGGATTCTTTAAAGAATATTTGTTCAAGGATCTTCAGTCTATAAAACGTGGATTTTTTGAAGAATATTTTTTTTCAAGGATCTTCAGTCTATAAAACGTTGATTTTTTAAAAAATATTTTTTTCAAGGATCTTCAGTCTATAAAACGTGGATTTTTTAAAGAATATTTTTTCAAGGATCTTCAGTCTATAAAACGTGGATTTTTTAAAGAATATTTTTTTCATGGATATATTTTTTTCAAGGATCTTCAGTCTATAAAACGTGGATTTTTTAAAGAATATTTTTTTCAATGATCTTCAGACTATAAAAGGTGGATTTTTAAAGAATTTTATTTCAAGGATTTTCAGACTATAAAACGTAGTTTTTTAAAGAATATTATTTCAAGGATCTTCAGACTAAAACACGTGGATTTTTTAAACAATAGTTTTTCACGGACCTTCAGTCTATAAAACGTGGATTTTTTAAACAATAGTTTTTCAAGGATCTTCAGTCTATAAAACGTGGATTTTTTAAACAATAGTTTTTCAGGGATCTTCAGTCTATAAAACATGGATTTTTTAAACAATAGTTTTCTAAGGATCTTCTGTCTATAAAACGTGGATTTTTTAAACAATAGTTTTTCAAGGATCTTCAGTCTATAAAACGTGGATTTTTTAAACAATAATTTTCTAAATATCTTCAGTCTATAAAACGTGGATTTTTTAAACAATAATTTTCTAAATATCTTCAGTCTATAAAACGTCGATTTTTTAAACAATAGTTTTCAAATATCTTCAGTTTATAAAACGTGCATTTTTTAAACAACACTTTTTCAAGGATCTTCAGTCTAAAAAACGTGGATTTTTTAAACAATAGTTTTCTAAGGATCTTCAGTCTATAAAACTTGGATTTTTAAAGAATATTTTTTTAAGGATCTTCTATAAAACGTTGATTTTTTAAAGAATATTTTTTTCAAGGATCTTCAGTCTATAAAACGTGGATTTTTTAAAGAATATTTTTTTTCAAGTATCTTCAGTCTATAAAACGGGGATGTTTTAAAGAATATTTTTTTCAACGATCTTCAGCCTATAAAACATGGATTTTTTAAAGAATATTTTTTTCAAGGATCTTCAGTCTATAAAACGTGGATTTTTTAAAGAATATTTTTTTTTTGAAAGATCTTCAGTCCATAAAACATGGATTTTTTAAAGATTATTTTTTTCAAGGATCTTAAGTCTATAGAACGTGGATTTTTTAAAGAATATTTTTTCAAGGATCTTCAGTCTATAAAACGTGGATTTTTAAATCAGACCATAAAACGTGGATTTTTTAAAGAATATTTTTTTCAAGGATCTTCGGTCTATAAAACGTGGATTTTAAATCAGACCATAAAACGTGGATTTTTTAAAGAATATTTTTTTCAAGGATCTTCAGTCTATAAAACGTGGATTTTTTAAAGAATATTTTTTTCAAGGATCTTCAGTCTATAAAACGTGGATTTTTTAAAGAATATTTTTTTCAAGGATCTTCAGTCTATAAAACGTGGATTTTTTAAAGAATATTTTTTTCAAGGATCTTCAGTCTATAAAACGTGGATTTTTTAAAGAATATTTTTTTCAAGGATCTTCAGTCTATAAAACGTGGATTTTTAAATCAGACCATAAAACGTGGATTTTTTAAAGAATATTTTTTCAAGGATCTTCAGTCTATAAAACGTGGATTTTTAAATCAGACCATAAAACGTGGATTTTAAGGAATATTTATTCAAGGACTTTAAGATCATAAAACGTACATTTTTAAGGAATATTTATTCAAGGACTTTTGGACCATAAAACGTGTTTTTTTAAGGTTTTTTTTGTAAAGAATTATCAGACCATAAAATGAGGATGTTTTAAAGAATATTTTTTCAAGGGTTTTTTAATGAGTATTTTTGAAGAACTATCACATGTGATGCCATTTTACTAATTTGTGTGACTTCGAATTTTCTACTACTTTATGCACACAAGTGAACGATACCTTTAAAGGCTTTGGTGTGAAAAGCCCAACCACGGAACTACTACCACACACAATTAACGATATTTGGATAGCACTTAGCAAAAGCCTCATTATGTGGCATAAACAAATACACACAGACTTAACACACACACACACATATACTTAATGATAATCAATGTAATTCTTCTACATCCGGTCAATTGGTGATTTCGTTCAGAAAGGTTTCCAGAAATTTATTTCGGGAGGGTCATCTATACACATAAGAGTACTAGGAAGCAAAATGTGCGAAAGATGTATGAATGTGGGCTGGACATTACTCCTTATCCTCCCCGCTGCGTACGCCCCTTCATTGAATTTAAGTGAATCAACCAACCAACACGTCCACTGACATCAACATATATCTACGTTGGGATACATATAATTAGAAGTATTCTTTAAAATTTAACAATTATCAATCCAATTTTTCTTAAAAAATCTCATTTTCCCCTATGTTTAAGATGTAACATTAAATGAAAGTCCCTTCGTATTTTCCATTTTCTTTTTCTTACTTTTTTAATTACTACTGCAAACACTGTCGTTTCTTTGTATGGACATTTTAATCCCGTTTAATTGATTCCCAGCTTATTGTTGTGGACCGAAAAACGTGGACATTGAGGACAAAGTATGTTTTTCACTACACATCCATTGCTAAGAGTTTTATATCTACTTTTCAAAAAAAAAGAAGTCTTATTCAAACTGGCATCTAATGGCCTAAAAACTATAGAAAAGAGCGACCGACCGTTGCCACGCTTATATGTGACATTGCATACATAAACACACTTGTTTTATGTAGGACCTTCATGACAAAAAAAAAGAAGTTGTCTTCTTTTTGTCACTGTCTCCCGCTAGCCCATGTCAGGGTAAGTAGTCGTTGTCCGTCTACCAGCCATGACAGCTTGACAGTTATTTGTTTCAAATTTTCGGTTCGCTTGCTATTGTCGCTATTTTACAAGAGGCATCATACTCTCTTCATATGGGATTGGATGAATGAATGAACGAATGAATGAATGGTTGAGATGAAGAACATTGCTGCGATATCACGTTTGCTTTTGCTGTTAGTTAGGAACAATATGGAACGACTGACGACTGGCTGGTGGCTATGCATGAAATTTTCGTCTTCGTCTAATTGTTTTGTTGTCTTGTCTTCTTTATTGTCAAACGTTACACATCAAAGCAAATTGCGTTTTAATGATTCTTTTGTCGAAAAAAAAAACGGAGGAACATGGCGCACATGCTTAGTTGCTATTTGAAAGTCTTAAATGTTTCATATACTGATTTGAAGGCTAATAACTATAACAATATGTGAATGTATCGAGGTTTATTGTACTCTCAAAATAATACGTTAATAATTTTTTAAATACATACCTAATCTATTAATCAAAGTGTTAGTCTTGTTCTTTTTTGGTAATTTTTTAAGAGAATCTTAATCTTTTAATTGAAATTTAAGTGTATGTTTTATAAAACAATTTTGATAATTGTTTTCAACTAAAGTCATTTAACTCACCAATTACATATGTATGTATGAACATAAGTACAAAATATATTTGTACGAATTCTAAGAGAACATACCTGAAAAGAAAAAATAAGTAATGTTAAAAAACACTTTAAGTAAGAAACAAGTAAAAAAAAGCATTAAGTTCTAGCGGGCCGACATTTTTTATACCCTATTTAGTTTCCATGCGTTTACGAAAGTACTAAGCTTCTCCGGCACTGTGACCCTACCAAAATATTCCCTTGTATTATTAATTTTCCGAATAAAACTTTTGTATCCACATTTCGGCCCGATAACGTGACAAAGAACCAACGAAAAACAACAAGTAATTAAAAACGTTACATTCGGCTTGGCAGAACTTTTATACCCTCCACCGTAAACTATGTATTCTGAACTTATACACGCAGAAAAATTTATGTTAGAAATATGTTTGGATCCAAACAAATTTATGTTTGGGACCGGTTGCAAACAAATATATGTTTGGATCCAAACATAATATGTTTGGGTCCAAACAAATATATGTTTGCAACATTTTGTAACATATTTCGATTTGATATGTTTGGGTAAAACATATTTTTTATGTTAGAAAATTTTTTTCATGGGTGGAGAGAGGATGTTTGTCAATGAGAGTAATAACAGTGCTCTCGCGGCTTCGGAATGCTGTTTTATAATAAAGAGTTGTGTGTATTTTATAATAGAAGACGTAGAAGCGAAGAAGGGGGCTTTTGTGCTTTGATGGCGTGTATGCGTCAAACTCGTGTGTTTCTTGTTTTGTTGTTGTTAACAGCAGGCGAAGAGGATAAGAAGAAATAGTATGAATTATTTTGTTTTTTTCTTTCTTCAGTGTTTTAGTTGCCTTTGTAGAGTCAAGACGGTAAAGTGAGTGAATAAATCAGTGTTTTGTGTTTTCTTAAAGAAATTGTGTTTTTTAGTAAATTAAATGCCCAATACATTTTATAATTGAATCGGAAAGTTGAATGGAATTATTTTATTGGACAAGGAAGAAATCGCATTTTATATTGGTAATTACATACATACTTATGTATATTTGAAATATGGCATATCCATATTTATTTATTACATTACGTAATCATTTGATTCTAGATGCCGTTTTCCCGCTGATGATTTCAACTATGAGGACAATTTGTTTTATTTCACAACTAAGGAGAAGCTTTCAACTACGTTTCTATATATTTTTCCTTTTTAAAAGTGTGACTATTTACAAATTATTTCAATCAGTTTTTCTTTTATTAAAGTGTGTTATGTATTTCTTTGGAATTTTGTATATACCTATGTGTTTGTTGTTCTTTTGTCTTTCAATAAAAAACCACAACATTTGTGTGTATACTATAGAGATAGCCACATTTTAAAGTGTTTTACATTGAATTTTACGCTCCTGTGCTCTCAGTAAGCGCCCACTGGTGCATGTGTTTGTTTTTTTTGTGCCTTTTGGGTTTGTATTTTTGTGCATCCAAACATATAAAATGTTTGCACCCAAACATAAAATTGTTTCCACCCAAACATATCTTTGTTTGCACCCAAACATATATATCTTTGCACCCAAACATAAATATCTTTGCACCCAAACATATATATGTTTGCACCCAAACATATATTTGTTTCCACCCAAACATATATTTGTTTGCAGACCCAAACATATATTATGTTTGGGACTGTTGCAAACATATATATGTTTGCTGCAAAATATGTTTGGGACATATGTTAGAGAGGCCGTTTTTTTTTGCGTGTATATATGGAATAATTAGTTTTCTTTTTGTTACGAAAGTACAAATGCACAGCATCTTAGATGGAGAAGTTTTTTTGACCCCTGGGGACCCCAAATTCCAAATGGCATTAAAATACCTTAAATCTGACAGTACCGTTTTTGGGGGCTATTCTAAAAGGTGGACCTATGTCTACAATTGTTGGCGAAGACAACCAATTTAGACCAAAAGTATAGTTAAAAATTTGAAAATACCAGAAATCAGGCGGTACCGGTACATAAGTAAAAGGTATTTTGTAATGGAAATGCTTGCTGTTCACTCGGAACACTAAACGCCAAGTTCAAGCAAATTTAGACCGAAAACGTAGATAGAAGCTTCCAAATAACTGAAATCGGGCTGTACCGTTATATGGGTGATATACCAAAACATGGACCTATGCCCACAATTTTTAATGGAAATGCTTTTTGTCCAAAATGTCAAAATACCTGAAATAGGGGGGGGGGGAACGCTTATATGGGGACTATTCCATACCATGTTCACAATTTTTTTGGAGATACGTTTTTTACCACTAGGAACTCAAAATCCCAAATTAAGATTTTTGACCCCTTATAACCCTAAATGCCAAATAGTAGCTGATTCGGTGTGAAAATGTAGCTAGAAACGTAAACATACCTGGAATCGGACGGTGCCGTTATATAAGTGCTACACCAAGGACGTGGACCGATATAGAACATCATCGAAAGCCTGCAACAAAGGGCGCATTTTTCTAAAATTCCAAACTTCTCTCAATTTTTGTTAGATGCTAGAATGATTACCACATGCGAACGGACGAACGGCAGGCATGGATCGACTCATAATCTTACCCTGATCAAGAATATGTATATGCTAGGGCGATCCAAAAAACTACTTTTTTGAACTCTTACTACATAAATATGTTCCATTTGATCCAAATACTTTATATATGATATTATATGACGATCGGTTAACATATTTGTTTCACGAAAATTCTTTAAAGACCGCAATTATGGTCCAATCGATGAAAAAAACGTTAGAAAATAGGATCAAATTCTGATATAGGTCCAATATGCACATTTGCTTATGGAACAAATTCTGCAGTGGGCCACCTAAGTAAAGTCCATGTTCTGGTGATAAAATCCATTAAGATTTATTCTTTACTTGTGCGGACAAATATGAACTTATTTGAGCCTGGCACTCATAAAACACCTAAACCTCTTGGAAGCCTTGGGCACCACCGTTTGCCTATATAAGCTCATGGACTGTCATTTCTACAGAATTATCCGCCAGAACTACGCAGATATCTGTAGACCATATTTCCAATTACTTCGGATTGGCTCTAACAGATATTTTGCTGATGCTGCTGGCATTTCTTCCTGTTAGGGGTGTACCGTCCATTGATTGGTCGCCAGAGCCTCATTTGAAGATTACACTGTGCTACAAAAGTTGACTAACAAAATATTCAAGAGTTCCGATGCAAAAATTCTATCGTGTGGGGTCCATGGATAACGAAAATACCTTTGATTCCTTTGAGTCACTTCCTTTTTTGTTTTATAACGGTAAATGTAGAGAAAAAACATGGTTTCTAAGATTTTCAAATTTAAACAGGTGTAACTTCATTTTTTCATTTCTCTTGGAATTGCTTTCTTTTAAAGGGGCAAATAATATCTTTTGATCAAGCCATTAATTTTTGAAATCGGTTAACAAATGGCTAAGTTATAGTGGTTGAAGTGCGAAAAAATCGCATCAAAAAACGGGAAAATGCTTTTCCTTGTGCTCCAGACTGCTTAGAAGATACCAAACAGTATAGTTATTTATTTTTATCAAAAAGGTAATTAACTTAGATTTCGAAAACCGGAAAAACTAATGAAATCGGTTGAAAAATATATATGTTATGCAATTATTAGTGCTTTTACTTTTGGGGTTTTTTATGCAAGTCCGTCCCTCTGTCGGTCTGTGCAAATCACTCTAGCATCCACAAAAATTGAGATAGAACGCTGAAATTTGAAAGGAATTGTTTGCAGGAATATCATGTTCGAAGATGGATTATATCGGTCTACGTTTTGGTATAACCCCCATTTAACGGTACCGCCCGATTTCAGGTATTTTGACGATTTTGGCTACATTTTCGGACCAAATTTGCTGTATTTGGCACTTGGGGTTTCCAGTGATCAAGAAACTTCTCCACCAAAAATTATGGTGGTAGGTCCACGGTTTATTTTAGCCCCCATATAACGGTACCCCCCGATTTCAGGTATTTCGACGTTTTTTTGAACAAAAAAAACCTTAAATGCCAAGTTATAGCTAATTCGGTCCGAAAATGTAGCTAAAAACGTCAAAATATCTGAAATTGGTGGTACCTTTATATGGGGATTATATCAAAACGTGGACCTATGTCCATAGTTTTTGGTGGAGAAGTTTCTAGGCCACTTGAACCTTAAATGCCAAATTATAGCTAATTCGGATCGAAAATGTATTTAAAATCGTCAAAATGGTTGAAATTGGGCGGTACCGTTATATGGGGGCTATTCCAAAACGTAAACCGATGTTGTCCATCTTCAAACATGACTTGCCCTGAAACAAAAGACGCATCTTTCCAAAATTTCAACTCCCTATCTCAATTTTTGTGGATGCTAGAATAATTACCAAAGACGGACGGCTATGTGTATTTGTACTTCCATTTTTTTGCTATTGCTACCTTCGATACAAATTTCAAAACAATCCTCGAACAGCTCTTAAACTTCACTTAATCCGAAGTTTGGCCCAGTTGCTTTACGCGTTATCTGGCCACCAAGCCATCTTAGTTGGCCACCGTAAAAATTTTAGAGCTTTTGGGTCATTAGCAAAAACCTTTTAAATTTCCCATAAACTCTTAAAAACCAAAATTCTCACATACCTCCATCTAATCGAAATCGCATTAATGCATCATCATGTCACGTGAATCAAATTATTCAAATCACATTTTCATTCATTATCTCTTTCAAATCCAATTGTTATAATTCCAACTGCAACGTATACAACAACCGTAATGACATTTTTTTAAAATTGTGGCCTTAATAGGGAGGACATAAAGCTCAAGAATTTTCCATAACACTTATCATTCATGTCATTGTCAGTCAGTCAGTCACTCACTCACTCGTTCACTGTTCATTTCATCAAATTTGAAGAGCTTGCTGTTGTTGCTTTTGTCATTACTGCTTCATTTCATTTTCATTCTCGTTATGAGGGAGCGTGTGTGTGTGGTTTTTTCTTATTTCTTCTGCGACAAAAAATGCAAATATTTCCACCTGAACAGAGTTTAGACACTTTTGCTTGCCGTGACAAAGCCAAATGCAAAATACAATTTTCACATCCTGAGAAGAAAAAGTGATGAATAACGACGGACGACGACGACGTAAGATGGCAAAGCTAACGAACGCATATCGAACGAAGGTGAAAATGTCGTAGGAAAAATTCATACATACATACAAAAGATAATGGGAAAAGACAGAATGCTGTAGTTTTAATGAAAATTCCAAATGAAACGTTTGCAGCAAAACAACAACTGCAACAAAAGCAATCAGGAAAAATTCACATCTCTTCGCATTTTGAAGAATGTGTGTCAATGCCTGTGAACTGGAACAACCCAGTACCAAGCAAGAAGGTACCTGCAGCGTCGAAAGCAACGAATGCAGCAAAATATTGCATATGACACCTCCTACCAAATGTTGGTACTTATCAATTGTTAGGGTGGAGAGCACCCAGAAGTTAAACAAACTCATGGAATTTGGGGACTTTTTAAAATCTACGTTTTTTTAATACGAAATAAGTACGCTTTGAAACCGAAAACGAAGTTCGGATCCTGCATTATGGCTCAATTGTCTTATATAAAAATTGTGTGTATTTTTCTGCACTTTTTTTCTTGTTTTATATTTTTCGGAGATAGATGTGCCTGTTTCCAAGATTTATCCTGTTAACCTTTTTGTTTCCCACCCCACCCTATTATACAATCTCTAGGGAATTCTCTTGATTAACCAGATGACTTTATGTTTTTTCTCGCTCATTCTCTTTCTCTCTCCATATAGCAGAATACGTTTTCAGGCTATGAAAAACACACGAAGAAGAGACTGATGAGCTGATGCCCCGCAAAAAAAGTGAATTTTAATTAAAACTTTAATTTTTTACGGCATGCCAAGGCACAAACAAAAATTCCAACCACTATTGTAGCACGAACCGAAGTCAAAGGCGAGAGAGTATGAAAAAACCACAAAAAGAAAATTAATAACAACAATAACAACACCAACAATGATGATGAAGAAAATGTTTGATGATGAGCAGTTGGGTTTTGAAGAAAAACACTGCAAATAATTATGATACGAAGCAGGTGGAGCGGTTAGCATGATTCACTCATTTGGCAAAGTGTGGAACGGTCGTTATCCACGACAAGAGTCACGGTAATGTGGCAGCAAATTGGCACGTGACACAAAATAAAGATGGCAAATTAAGACAACAACAAAAAGAAACATTAAAAACATTAAATTAAAACCTATGGAAATGATAAAGACCTTTCAAAAAGGTACTTAGAGGGCATTTTTCAAAAGGTCTATAGAAAGCCTTTCCAAAAGTTCGATGGAGAGCCTTTCCGAAATGTCTACAGAAGACCTTACCAAAAGGCCTATAGAAGACCTATCCGAAAGGTCTACAGAAGACCTTTGTGAAAGGTCTTTAGAAGACCTTTGTGAAATGTCCACCTTTGTGATAGGTCTTTAGAAGACCTTTGTGAAATGTCCATAGGAAACCATTGTGAACACCTTTAGAAGACCTTTGTGGAATGTCCACTGGAAACCTTTGTGAAGGTCTTTAGAAGACCTGTGTGAAAGGTCTTTAGAAGACATATGTAAAAGGTCTATAGAAGACTTTAGTGGAAGGTCTAAAGAAGACTTTAGTGGAAGGTCTAGAGAAGACCTTTTTGAATGGTCTATAGAAGACTTTAGTGAAAGTTCTAAAGAAGACCTTTGGGAAAGGTCTCTAGAAGACCTTTATAAAAGGTCTTTAGAAGACCTTTGTGAAAAGTCTTTAGAAGACCTTTGTGAACGGTCTTTGGAAGACCTTTATAAAAGGTCTTTAGAAGACCTTTGTAAAAGATCTTTAGAATATACCTTTGTGGAATGTCCACAGGAAACCTTTGTGAAAGGTCTATAGAAGACCTTTGTGAAAGGTCTTTAGAAGACCTCTGTGAAACATCTTTAGAAGTCGTTTGTGAAAGGTCTTTAGAAGACCTTTGTGAAAGGTCTTTAGAAGACCTTTGTGAAAGGACTTTAGAAGACCTTTGTGAAAGGTCTTTAGAAGACCTTTGTGAGAGGTCTTAAGAAGACCTATGTGAAAGGTCTTTAGAAGACCTGAGTGAAAGGTCTTTAGAAGACCTATGTAAAAGGTCTATTATATAAGGCATTTTTGAAAGGTCCTTAGAAGACTTCGGTGAAAGTCCTTTAGAAGACCTTTGTGACAGGTCTTTAGAAGACCTTTGTGAAAGGTCTTTAGAAGACCTTTGTGAAAGGTCTTTAGCAGACCTTTGCGAAATGTGCATAGGAAACAGCTGTAAAAGGTCTTTAGAACACCTTTGTGAAAGGTCTTTAGAAGACCCTTATAAAAGGTCTGTAGAAGACCTTTGTGAAAGGTCTTTAGAAGACCTTTGTGAAAGGTCTTTAGAAGACCTTTGTGAAAGGTCTTTAGAAGACCTTTGTGAAAGGTCTTTAGAAGACCTTTGTGAAAGGTCTTTAGAAGACCTTTGTGAAAGGTCTTTAGAAGACCTTTGTGAAAGGTCTTTAGAAGACCTTTGTGAAAGGTCTTTAGAAGACCTTTGTGAAAGGTCCTTAGGAGACCTTTGTGAAAGGTCCTTAGGAGACCTTTGTGAAAGGTTTTTAGAAGACTTCTGTGAAAGTTCTTTAGAAGACCTTTGTGAAAGGTCTTTAGAAGACCTTTGTGAAAGGTCTTTAGAAGACCCTTATAAAAGGTCTGTAGAAGACCTTTGTGAAAGGTCTTTAGAAGACCTTTGTGAAAGGTCCTTAGGAGACCTTTGTGAAAGGTTTTTAGAAGACCTTTGTGAAAGTTCTATAGAAGACCTTTGTGAAAGTTCTTTAGAAAACCTTTGTGAAAGGTCTAGAGAAGACCTTTGTGAAAGGTCTTTAGAAGACCTTTGTGAAAGGTCCATAGAAGACCTTTGTGAAAGGTCTTTAGAATACCTTTGTGAAATGTCCACAGGAAACCTTTGTGAAGACCTTTGTGAAAGGGCTTTAGAAGTCCTTTGTGAAAGGTCTTTAGAAGACCTTTGTGAAAGGTCTTTAGAAGAGCTTTGTGAAAGGTCCTCAGGAGACCTTTGTGAAAGGTTTTTAGAAGACCTTTGTGAAAGTTCTATAGAAGACCTTTGTGAAATGTCTTTAGAAGACCTTTGTAAAATGTCTTTAGAGGACCTTTGTGAAAGGTGTATAGAAGACCATTGTGAAAGTCTAAAAAAGACCTTAGTGAAAAGTCTATAGAAGACCTTCGTGAAAGGTATATACAGTACCTTGGGGAAAGGTCTATAAAAGACTTTTGTTAAAGAAGATCCTGGTAAAGGGTCTATAGAAGAACTTTGTGAAAGCTATGTAGAAGTCTATTGTGAAAGAATTCTAGAATACCTTTGTGAAAGGTTTTTAGAAGGCCTTTGTGAAAGGTCGCGAACCCTGGAAAGTAGATAGGATCTCAGTCACGTTTTGCGACGTTACGCTGACTGATCCGAAGAGATGCGCAAGTTTTATCAATCGACAGTTTGTCGAGCAACCTGGGAGTGACAGGGCAAAGCAACGACTATTATGTCGCATCCTGCCGATGATGAACCACCACGTTTGACAATGGATAACGGTGCACATGTCATCAGGAACGCCAAATCATCCAAAGCGTTGGCCCTGATTGAATCACCATGGTTATGCTGAAACAGATGGGAGTGCCGTTAGTAGAATATCTCACTTAAGTTCTCAACCTGTCGCTGGCCACCCACATCGTTTCCGAAGTCTGGAAAATGGGCTACCGAAGCCATGCAAGGATGCCAACAAAGTTAAATCGTACAGACCGATTTCGCTTTTGTCGCCCGTAGCAAAGACCCTTGAGGCGTTAATCCTCCCCACAGCGTCAGAAATATATGTATACACAGTTGCCGATCATCAACACAGTTGCCGATCATCCCTAAGCAGCACAACACGACCACAGCGCTTCACGCCACCTCCACATGTATTGACGAGGACTCAGCCAGATCAAGCCGTGTGATATAACTTTGATTATGTCAAACATTCCACGTTATTTCAGAACATCGAGTAGACAACCCTCCGGCCAAACCTCGTAGAGTGAAACAGGCAGCTCTCCAAGGTGAAGTAATATCTCCGGAACTGCTTAACCTAAAGCTCTCCTGTATTCCGCCCCTTCTAGACGGCTTTGAGATCATAACGTAGGCATCACGAGATTGTATGATCTTGGCGTCAGGAACCTTCCCTGATGTCATTTGTGAAAGGTTAAACTCCTATTTAACTGCAAATATCTGCCACTAAATCTACTAAATCTACCACATGGACAGCAGAGGTGAGACCAGAGTTGAATGTCATGATCACAAAATACCTCAAATTTCTAGGGGTCACATTCGACAGCTTTCAGGTAGCACCTGGGGTGCATATAAATAAACCTTGTTGGCCGCATATAACACGATAGGCCGATCTGTGATAAGCTATGCAACGCGATGGCAAAATATTCAAACCTGCCAGAACGCCGCCCACAATGTCTTCGAACGCCCACATGTCTTCAGTGGAGCATCTACATGAGAACAGAAAGATTCTTCCAGTTCAGCAACACAGTGGCATGCTTTGCCATTGCAGTACTTGCTTGGGTGTTACCGACAGAGCCATACTGATTACTATGTGGTGGATGGGATACCCCAGGCATGTCAGGAGGGATTTTCATGATATAGAAAGAGAGGTCCAATGTTACAAGAGAGAATCCCTAGATAATGAAGAATATCAAGCAGGTTTAAATAGCATTCATACGGATGCAGTTGCAAATTCCATAAACAGCTATCGTGTGAATGTGGTACTCGGAGAACATCCTTATCAACCTCAAACCTCAAGCTAATTTCAGCAGATCTATATTGACATCCCATCGAAACTGACATATTTCTATAAATGGAGATAGACCCAGAGCCAGATTAAGCAGAAAAATTAACTTACATAAAATAAGAACACTGTTACAACAACACTCCTTCTCATGTCTTCTTTGAGATGTTTCTTTGTCAGTTATCAGAACAATCAGATCTACTGGGAACGAAGAAAACCTCTTTAAGAGATCTAAAGAAGTCTTTCTGAAAGGTTTATAGAAAAGCTTTTCGACAGGAAATACCATTTTGTATTACATTTGAAATATGTACGAGTATGTGTGTTTATTGTTTTAAACTCACAACACACAATTAATTCTTCTAATGTCTTCTTTGAGGTGTAGCTTTGTCATCTAGCATAACAATCAGATCTATTGGGATCAACGAGCCTCTGTTATTAGCCTAACATATCAAACGCACCCACCCTATTTAAGAATTTCAACAAAGCTTCATTCATTTTCAAAAATGAATTGAAGAGGAACAAATTCTTAAAAAAAAAATATTACGCATGCAAACAATTCAACATTCAGACAAATCTTCACATCTGATATGTATGTAGGTATGGATGTGATGTATCTTCAAATCAATGACGTCGTTTTTTTGTTTATTATTGCCAACAATGAATGAGGAAACATTAAACAATGAAATCGATTTCATGATGTTTCACTTCATTTAGCATTAAATTAAAGAATTGTGGAGTTTCGTCATTTTACTTCTTGTGAATGTAATGTGTTCTCTCTGTGGAAAGAAGCAGAAAAAACATTTAGTTTTAACAGACAGACTCAGGAAGTTGAAATCGTTGTCAAGGTACTTTGATTTCGCTGCTCACCGGAAAACAAAAATTCTAAACGTTTGTGACGCGTAATTATTTTGTTACACATTTAAGCTACTTCGTTGACTGCCAATTAACCATAATATTAAAAAAAATAATGAGAATTTAAAATGTAATATAAAATTTCATTTTGTCATTTTAAAGAAATTACAACAAATTTTAATGGGCGTATTTGTAATATTAAGTTTTACAGAAATCAATAATTTTATAAATATAAATAAATAAATAAATTTTATACGAATTGTGATGAAGGTGGAAGGAAAATCTGTGTGATTTCAAAGGATATTTTTGTTCGTGGCAAAGTCTATATATTCTGTAGACGTAAGGCAGAGGTATAATACCAGAAAAATCTCAATCAAGACCCAGGCTCTACAATAAGTTTTGAATGTTGTGGCGGGATTGCTCGTATGGTTTTTTTCTGAAGTCCCGTATCCTTCCCCTGGGAAGTATGAATTCACAAACATTATATCATACATAGAAAAAACGTGTATTAAAAAATATCGCCCTCTCAAACCAACAAGCGTGGATTTTTTATATATTTATTATTTTTATTGCCCCTTAGACCAAGAAACGCAGGTTATCAAAGAATTTTTGTCATGGCCCCTTAGACCAACAAGCGTGGATTTTTCAGAGAATTTTTTTCATTGCCCCTTATACCAACAAGCGTGCATTTTTCGAAAAATTTTTGTCATAGCCCCTTAGACCAAAAAGCGTGGATTTTCACAAAAAAAAAATAAATAAAAATAAAAAATCCTGTTCCTTTAGGCTAACAAGCGTGGTTTTTCAAAGAATTTTTCATGACCCTCCAGACCAACAATCCTGGATTTTTCAAACAATTTTGTAATTTTTCAGACCAACAAGTGTGGATTTTTCAAAGAATTTTTTTCATGGCCCCTTAGACCAACAAGCTTGGATTATTCAAAGAATTTTAGTCATAGCCCCTTAGACCAACAAGCGTGGATTTTTCAAATAATTTTTTCATGGCCCCTTAGACCAACAAGCGTGGAGTTTTAAAAGAATTTTTTTCATGGCCCCTTAGACCAACAAGCGTGGAGTTTTCAAAGAATTTTTTCATGGCCCACCAACAAGCGTGGATTTTTCAAAGAATTTTTTCATGGCCCACCAACAAGCGTGGATTTTTCAAAGAATTTTTTCATGGCCCACCAACAAGCGTGGATTTTTCAAAGAATTTTTTCATGGCCCACCAACAAGCGTCGATTTTTCAAAGAATTTTTTCATGGCCCCTTAGACCAACAAGCGTGGAGTTTTAAAAAGAACTTTTTTCATGGCCCCTTAGACCAACAAGCGTGGAGTTTTAAAAAGAATTTTTTTCATGGCCCCTTAGACCAACAAGCGTGGAGTTTTAAAAAGAATTTTTTTTCATGGCCCCTTAGACCAACAAGCGTGGAGTTTTAAAAAGAATTTTTTTTCATGGCCCCTTAGACCAACAAGCGTGGAGTTTTCAAAGAATTTTTTCATGGCCCACCAACAAGCGTGGATTTTTCAAAGAATTTTTTCATGGCCCACCAACAAGCGTGGATTTTTCAAAGAATTTTTTCATGGCCCACCAACAAGCGTCGATTTTTCAAAGAATTTTTTCATGGCCCCTTAGACCAACAAGCGTGGAGTTTTAAAAAGAATTTTTTTCATGGCCCACCAACAAGCGTGGATTTTTCAAAGATTTTTTTCATGGTCCCTTAGGCCAACAAGCGTGGAGTTTTAAAAGAATTTTTTTCATGGCCCGCCAACAAGCGTGGATTGTTCAAAGATTTTTTTCATGGCCCGCCAACAAGCGTGGATTGTTCAAAGATTTTTTTCATGGACCCTTAGACCAAAAAGCCTGGATTTTTCAAAGAATTTTTCAAGGCCCTTAGACCAACAAGCGTGGATTGTTCAACGAAATTTATTCAGGGAATTAAAGACCAATAAGCGTGGATTGTTCAACGAAATTTATTCAAGGAATTTAAGACCAATAAGCGTGGATTTTTAAAGAATTGGTTCATTGCCCATTAGAGGAACAAGCGTGGATGTTGCAAAGAATTTTTTTATGGCTCAATAGAATAACAAATCTGGATTTGCAAAGAATTTTTTTCTAAACCCCTTAGACCAACAAGCGTGGATTTTTCAAAGAATTTTTTTTCATGGCCCTTAGACCAACAAGCGTGGATTTTTCAAAGAATTTTTTTCATGGCCCTTAGACCAACAAGCGTGGACTTTTCAAAGAATTTTTTCATGGCCCTTAGACCAACAAGCGTGGATTTTTCAAAGAAATTTTTTTCATGGCTCCGCCTCTTAGACCCACAAACGTGTAGTTTTCATAGACATTTTTTCATAGCCCCGCCTCTTAGACCAACAAACGTGGAGTTTTCATAGAAATTTTTTCATGGCCCTTAGACCAACAAGCGTGGAGTTTTAAAAAGAATTTTTTTTCATGGCCCCTTAGACCAACAAGCGTGGAGTTTTAAAAAAAATTTTTTTCATGGCCCACCAACAAGCGTGGATTTTTCAAAGATTTTTTTCATGGCCCACCAACATGCGTGGATTTTTCAAAGATTTTTTTCATGGTCCCTTAGTCCAACAAGCGTGGAGTTTTAAAAGAGTTTTTTTCATGGTCCCTTAGTCCAACAAGCGTGGAGTTTTAAAAGAATTTTTTTCATGGTCCCTTAGTCCAACAAGCGTGGAGTTTTAAAAGAATTTTTTTCATGGCCCGCCAACAAGCGTGGAGTTTTAAAAGAATTTTTTTCATGGCCCGCCAACAAGCGTGGATTGTTCAAAGATTTTTTTCATGGACCCTTAGACCAAAAAGCGTGGATTTTTCAAAGAATTTTTTTCTTGGCCCCTTAGACCAACAAGCGTGGATTTTTCAAAGAATTTTTCATGGCCCCTTAGACCAACAAGCGTGGATTTTTCAACGAAATTTGTTCATGGCCCCTTAGACCAACAAGCGTGGATTTTCCAACGAAATTTGTTCATGGCCCCTTAGACCAACAAGCGTGGATTTTCCAACGAAATTTGTTCATGGCCCCTTAGACCAACAAGCGTGGATTTTGCAAAGAATTTTTTATGGCTCAATAGAATAACAAACCTGGATTTTCAAAAATTTTTTTTCTAGACCCCTTAGACCATTAGGCCTGGATTTTTCAAAATTTTTTTTTCTAGACCCCTTAGACCAACAATCATGGATTTTTCAAAGAATTGTTTCATGGCCCCTTGGACCAACAAGCGTGGATTTTGCAAAGAATTTTTTATTGCTCAATAGAATAACAAACCTGGATTTTCAAAAATTTTTTTTCTAGACCCCTTAGACCAATAGGCCTGGATTTTTCAAAGAATTTTTTTCATGGACCCTTCGACCAACAATCATGGATTTTTCAAAGAATTGTTTCATGGCCCCTTGGACCAACAGGCCTGGATTTTTCAAAGAATTTTGTTCATGGCCCCTTGGACCAACAGGCCTGGATTTTTCAAAGAATTTTGTTCATGGCCCCTTGGACCAACAGGCCTGGATTTTTCAAAGAATTTTGTTCATGGCCCCTTGGACCAACAGGCCAGGATTTTTCAAAGAATTTTGTTCATGGCTCCTTAGACCAACAAACGTAAATTTTGCAAATAATTTTTTTATGGCTCAATAGAATAACAAACATGGTTTTTTAAAGAATTTTTTCATGGCCCCTTAGACCAACAAGCGTGGATTTTACAAAGAATTTTTCATGGCCCCTTGGATCAACAAGCGTGGATTTTTCAAAGAATTTTTTCGTGACGGCTTAGACCAACAAGCGTGGATTTTTCAAAGAATTTTTTTCATGGCCCCTTAGATCAACAAACGTGGATTTTTCAAAGAATTTTTTCGTGGCTGCTTAGACCAACAAGCGTGGATTTTTCAAAGAATTTTTTTCATGGCCCCTTAGACCAACAAGCGTGGATTTTTCAACGAAATTTATTCAAGGAATTTAAGACCAATAAGCGTGGATTTTTCAACGCATTTTATTCAAGGCCTTTAAGACCAACAAGCGTGGATTTTTCAAAGAATTTTTTTCATGGCCCCTTAGACTAACAAGCCTGTATTTTTCAATGAATTTTTTCATGGCTCCTTAGACCAACAAACGTGGATTTTGCAAAGAATTTTTTATGGCTCAATAGAATAACAAACCTGGATTTTCAAAGAATTTTTTTTCTAGACCCCTTAGACAAACAGACCTAGATTTTTCAAAGAATATTTTTCATGGACACTTAGACCAACAACCATGGATTTTTCAAAGAATTTTTTCATGGCCCCTTGGACCAACAGGCCTGGATTTTTCAAAGAATTTTGTTCATGGCTCCTTAGACCAACAAACGTAAATTTTGCAAATAATTTTTTTATGGCTCAATAGAATAACAAACATGGTTTTTTAAAGATTTTCTTTCTAGACCCCTTAGACCAACAAGCGTGGATTTTTTTAAAGATTTTTTTCATGGCCCCTTAGACCAACAAGCGTGGATTTTTCAAAGAATTGTTCATGGCCCCTTAGACTAACAAGCCTGGATTTTTAAAAGTTTTTTTTCAACGCCCCTTAGACCAACTAGCGTGAATTTTTCAAAGAATTTTTGTTTTTTTTTGCAAAAAAGCGTGGATTTTTCAAAGATTATTTGTTTTCTTTTCAATGCCTATTACACCAAACAAGCGTGGATTTTTCAATAAATTTTTTTCAATGCACATTAATCAAACAACCGTGGATTTTTCAAAGAATATTTTATGGTCCCTTAGACCAACAAGCGTGTATTATTCAAAGATTTTTTATGACCCTTTAGTCTACCAAGCTTGAATTTTTTAAAGAATTTATTCATTGCCCCTTAGACCACCGAGCGTGGATTTTTCAAAGATTTTATTCATGGCGCCTTAGATCAACAAGCGTGCATTTTTCAAAGATTTTTTATGGCCCTTTAGACCAACAAGCGTGGATTTTTCAAAGAATTTATCATGAACGAACATAGACTCGAAATTATGTTCCAGATTTAGTCACCAATAATGCGCTTTCAAATTTTTAGCCTGGTTAATTCTCTCACAAGCCAAACAAATTGCAAACACAAGTTTGCAATTAATAAAATTTTTATACAAACAACAAGAACAGCAAACCACAACAAACTATCCGACACACACACAAAGTTCGAAATGGTAGCAACAACTTTGGTGGCAATAAAACAATCATATTCATTATGCCAGCAATATCAGCCAAAACAACAACAATAACAAAAGAAAATAACAACAGAAAAATCAACACCATTTAACAATACTTAAGACTTGATTCGATGCCATTACAATACGATTCAATGACATAGGAGAGAAAGAAGATACGAAAGAGATAGACAGGATGAAGAAGAAGAAACACCTCTGTACCTCTGTACTTCGAGAGTGCAGAGTTCAGAACAATAGAGGCCACACATAATACCAAAGTTTTTAGCAAAAATCACCAAGTCATGGCATCATCATCATACAGACCACACTGCCGCTGCTGCCACAATGGAAGAAACAGATATGCCGCAATAAACACAAAGACCGAAGCAAAGGAAAGATCAGAGACTTTACAATTGAAACCCGCAAGAATAACAAAACCAAGCAAAGACTAAGTCATCGTTGTGGAAGATGGCATAAACGAAGCTAATCATAGCATGGCATGGCTTGATATGCCCTGCTGCAATTCTTAAGCCTTCTCTCTCTTCCTATCCACGAAACAAGCATTGTAACAGACAGCCAACTTTGCCTTTTAGCTATTTAAGTCGGAACTGAGACGCTGTACAAAGTTTAACAACAGGGACTAATGTCGGGAGGGGGACAGCGAACGAAGGCACATGGCTGTAGTTGTTCTTTGACTGACTGAAACCTAAATTATGATAAAGAGGAAATTAAGAAGATTTGCTTGAACGCACACAACACTCGTAAAAAAGACATTAAAGGCAAGGCAACAAATGGTAATAACACTAACAACAACAGAAACAATAAATATACTTAACTTAGCTCAGCTAAGCAGAATAACCTCTACTATAAATGAGTTGCATTGTTCTTTTTTTGTATTGTGGAATGAAAGCAAATACTTTATGAAAAATAGGCCTGGCGAAGTGCAACATTATATGTATGACTTGGTTTTAAGGCAGATGAAGACAAAGAATTAACTCATTTATTTATAAAATTTTTCTTATATTTAAAATAAGATAAACTGGAAAAAAGCATTAGCAACTTAGGCCATCAGCTACATTAATTTTTTTTAACTAAAAGAAATATTTCCCTTTGTTGAATAATGGATCCTATTATTGACTTGGATCCTTGAAAATGATGGTCGTTGAAAAAATATTCTCTAAAAAATCCAAGTTTTATGGTCTGATGGTCGTTAAAAAAATTCTTTAAAAATCCATGTTTTATGGTCTGATGGTCTTTGAAAAAATATTCTTTAAAAAATCCACGTATTATGGTCTGATGTTGAAAAAATATTCTTTAAAAAATCCACATTTTATGGTCTGATGTTGGTTAAATGCTGATGGTCTTTGAAAAAATATTCTTTAAAAAATCCACGTTTTATGGTTTGATGGTCCTTGAAAAAATATTCTTTAAAAAATCCACGTTTTATGGTTTGATGGTCCTAGAAAAAATATTCTTTAAAAAATCCACGTTTTATGGTTTGATGGTCCTTGAAAAAATATTCTTTAAAAAATCAACGTTTTATGGTTTGATGGTCCTTGAAAAAATATTCTTTAAAAAATCCACGTTTTATGGTTTGATGGTCCTTGAAAAAATATTCTTTAAAAAATCCACGTTTTATGGTTTGACGGTCCTAGAAAAAATATTCTTTAAAAAATCCACGTTTTATGGTTTGATGGTCCTTGAAAAAATATTCTTTAAAAAATCCACGTTTTATGGTTTGATGGTCCTAGAAAAAATATTCTTTAAAAAATCCACGTTTTATGGTTTGATGGTCCTAGAAAAAATATTCTTTAAAAAAACCCCCTTTTTTTTTGGTTTGATGGTCCTTGAAAAAATATTCTTTAAAAAATCCAAGTTTTATGGTTTGATGGTCCTTGAAAAAATATTCTTTAAAAAATCCACGTTTTATGGTTTGATGGTCCTTGAAAAAATATTCTTTAAAAAATCCAAGTTTTATGGTTTGATGGTCCTTGAAAAAATATTCTTTAAAAAATCCACGTTTTATGGTTTGATGGTCCTTGAAAAAATATTCTTTAAAAAATCCACGTTTTATGGTTTGATGGTCCTTGAAAAAATATTCTTTAAAAAATCCACGTTTTATGGTTTGATGGTCCTAGAAAAAATATTCTTTAAAAAATCCACGTTTTATGGTTTGATGGTCCTTGAAAAAATATTCTTTAAAAAATCCACGTTTTATGGTTTGATGGTCCTTAAAAAATATTCTTTAAAAAATCCACGTTTTATGGTTTGATGGTCCTTGAAAAAATATTCTTTAAAAAATCCACGTTTTATGGTTTGATGGTCCTTAAAAAATATTCTTTAAAAAATCCACGTTTTATGGTTTGATGCTCCTTGAAAAAATATTCTTTAAAAAATCCACGATTTATGGTTTGATGGTCCTTGAAAAAATATTCTTTAAAAAATCCAAGTTTTATGGTTTGATGGTCCTTGAAAAAATATTCTTTAAAAAATCCACGTTTTATGGTTTGATGGTCGTTGAAAAAATATTCTTTAAAAAATCCACGTTTTATGGTTTGATGGTCGTTGAAAAAATATTCTTTAAAAAATCCACGTTTTATGGTTTGATGGTCGTTGAAAAAATATTCTTTAAAAAATCCACGTTTTATGGTTTGATGGTCGTTGAAAAAATATTCTTTAAAAAATCCACGTTTTATGGTTTGATGGTCGTTGAAAAAATATTCTTTAAAAAATCCACGTTTTATGGTTTGATGGTCGTTGAAAAAATATTCTTTAAAAAATCCACGTTTTATGGTTTGATGGTCGTTGAAAAAATATTCTTTAAAAAATCCACGTTTTATGGTTTGATGGTCGTTGAAAAAATATTCTTTAAAAAATCCACGTTTTATGGTTTGATGGTCGTTGAAAAAATATTCTTTAAAAAATCCACGTTTTATGGTTTGATGGTCGTTGAAAAAATATTCTTTAAAAAATCCACGTTTTATGGTTTGATGGTCCTTGAAAAAATATTCTTTAAAAAATTCACGTTTTATGGTTTGATGGTCGTTGAAAAAATATTCTTTAAAAAATCCACGTTTTATGGTTTGATGGTCCTTGAAAAAATATTCTTTAAAAAATCCACGTTTTTTGGTTTGATGGTCCTTGAAAAAATATTCTTTAAAAAATCCACGTTTTATGGTTTGATGGTCCTTGAAAAAATATTCTTTAAAAAATCCACGTTTTATGGTTTGATGGTCCTTGAAAAAATATTCTTTAAAAAATCCACGTTTTATGGTTTGATGGTCCTTGAAAAAATATTCTTTAAAAAATCCACGTTTTATGGTTTGATGGTCCTTGAAAAAATATTCTTTAAAAATCCACGTTTTATGGTTTGATGGTCCTTGAAAAAATATTCTTTAAAAAATCCACGTTTTATGGTTTGATGGTCCTTGAAAAAATATTCTTTAAAAAATCCACGTTTTATGGTTTGATGGTCCTTGAAAAAATATTCTTTAAAAAATCCACGTTTTATGGTTTGATGGTCCTTGAAAAAATATTCTTTAAAAAATCCACGTTTTATGGTTTGATGGTCCTTGAAAAAATATTCTTTAAAAAATCCACGTTTTATGGTTTGATGGTCGTTGAAAAAATATTCTTTAAAAAATCCACGTTTTATGGTTTGATGGTCGTTGAAAAAATATTCTTTAAAAAAATCCACGTTTTATGGTTTGATGGTCCTTGAAAAAAATATTCTTTAAAAAATCCACGTTTTATGGTTTGATGGTCCTTGAAAAAATATTCTTTAAAAAATCCACGTTTTATGGTTTGATGGTCGTTGAAAAAATATTCTTTAAAAAATCCACGTTTTATGGTTTGATGGTCGTTGAAAAAATATTCTTTAAAAAATCCACGTTTTATGGTTTGATGGTCGTTGAAAAAATATTCTTTAAAAAATCCACGTTTTATGGTTTGATGGTCGTTGAAAAATATTCTTTAAAAAATCCACGTTTTATGGTTTGATGGTCGTTGAAAAAATATTCTTTAAAAAATCCACGTTTTATGGTTTGATGGTCGTTGAAAAAATGTTCTTTAAAAAATCCACCTTTTATGGTTTGATGGTCCTTGAAAAAATATTCTTAAAAAAATCCACGTTTTATGGTTTGATCGTCCTTGAAAAAATATTCTTTAAAGAATCCACGTTTTATGGTTTGATGGTCCTTGAAAAAATATTCTTTAAAAAATCCACGTTTTATGGTTTGTTGGTCCTTGAAAAAATATTCTTTAAAAAATCCACGTTTTATGGTTTGATGGTCCTTGAAAAAATATTCTTTAAAAAATCCACGTTTTATGGTTTGATGGTCCTTGAAAAAATATTCTTTAAAAAATCCACGTTTTATGGTTTAATGGTCCTTGAAAAAATGTTCTTTAAAAAATCCACGTTTTATGGTTTGATGGTCCTTGAAAAAATATTCTTTAAAAAATCCACGTTTTATGGTTTGATGGTCCTTGAAAAAATATTCTTTAAAAAATCCACGTTTTATGGTTTGATGGTCCTTGAAAAAATATTCTTTAAAAAATCCACGTTTTATGGTTTGATGGTCCTTGAAAAAATATTCTTTAAAAAATCCACGTTTTATGGTTTGATGGTCCTTGAAAAAATATTCTTTAAAAAATCCACGTTTTATGGTTTGATGGTCCTTGAAAAAATATTCTTTAAAAAATCCACGTTTTATGGTTTGATGGTCCTTGAAAAAATATTCTTTAAAAAATCCACGTTTTATGGTTTGATGGTCCTTGAAAAAATATTCTTTAAAAAATCCACGTTTTATGGTTTGATGGTCCTTGAAAAAATATTCTTTAAAAAATCCACGTTTTATGGTTTGATGGTCCTTGAAAAAATATTCTTTAAAAAATCCACGTTTTATGGTTTGATGGTCCTTGAAAAAATATTCTTTAAAAAATCCACGTTTTATGGTTTGATGGTCCTTGAAAAAATATTCTTTAAAAAATCCACGTTTTATGGTTTGATGGTCCTTGAAAAAATATTCTTTAAAAAATCCACGTTTTATGGTTTGATGGTCCTTGAAAAAATATTCTTTAAAAAATCCACGTTTTATGGTTTGATGGTCCTTGAAAAAATATTCTTTAAAAAATCCACGTTTTATGGTTTGATGGTCCTTGAAAAAATATTCTTTAAAAAATCCACGTTTTATGGTTTGATGGTCCTTGAAAAAATGTTCTTTAAAAAATCCACGTTTTATGGTTTGATGGTCCTTAAAAAAATATTCTTTAAAAAATCCAAGTTTTATGGTTTGATGGTCCTTGAAAAAATATTCTTTAAAAATCCACGTTTTATGGTTTGATGGTCCTTGAAAAAATATTCTTTAAAAAATGCACGTTTTATGGTTTGATGGTCCTTGAAAAAATATTCTTTAATAAATCCAAGTTTTATGGTTTGATAGTCCTTGAAAAAATATTATTTAAAAAATCCACGTTTTATGGTTTGATGGTCCTTGAAAAAATATTCTTTAAAAAATCCACGTTTTATGGTTTGATGGTCCTTGACAAAATATTCTTTAAAAAATCCACGTTTTATGGTTTGATGGTCCTTGAAAAAATATTCTTTAAAAAATCCACGTTTTATGGTTTGATGGTCCTTCAAAAAATATTCTTTAAAAAATTCACGTTTTATGGTATGATATTGGTTGAAAAAATATTCTTTAAAATATCCACGTTTTGGTGGAAAAAATATTCGTTTAAAAAATCCATGCTTGTTGGTCTGCTAAGCAATGAAAATATATAGTTTAAAAATCCACGCTTTTTGGTCTGTTATTCGTTGAAAAATTCTTAATTTAGCCTGTTAATGCCTTTATGTTTAACCCCTTGTACGTTTCTAAACAATGTCTTTGAAATTTGCAGTGTACGTGCTTTAATAACAATTTCGCTTACATGTCATTAATGTAGCATTTATTTGTTAATGGTTTTTAATAATAACTTCGCTTAGCAAAAAATTTACCAAATGAACTGGACATACCCAAGGGGATGCAAAACGAACACACAGAACAACAACAACTGTATGATATGTAAAGGAATGAATGAAGAAAACAAACGAATTTTTGATTTGTGTTTTGAGTCTTTAGGCAAATGTGAGCGAAATTTGTATTAAGTTGCCAACAATAAAGTTCCTTCATCTTTTGATAATTGTTGACGTTGTTGTTGTTGTTTTACTTATAAGATAGATTTGTTGCATAGTCGAATAATTTATAACATTTTCATAAATGCAGAAAACAGAAAGAAACACACAAACCAACCAACCTACGAACAGACAGACAGCTGCCATGACCAACCATGCCATAAGCATGCTAAACAGGGCTCAACTGTTTGCCATAATTCATAAAGGCGACAGCAACAACAACAACAACCAGTAATGATGATATTCTTGCAACATCATCCATGACACAATCAAGGCTTTGTGTATTTGCTGCCGCTGTTGCTTTTTTTTTTGAGTTCAAAAAAGAGAGGAACAAAAATATTCAAACAAATTGAAAATGTTTTCTGTTCATTTCTTTATTTGTTGCATGCCGCACGTCGTCATCGTTGTTGTCGTCGTCGCCCCAACTCTCAGACTTAATATTGAAATTTTCTTCATGTGGCTTAAGGTCATGTAGAGGAGGAGGTTTTCATTTGTATGGACGTTTTTTTTCTTGGCTTAATGTTAATATCCTACTATGATGATTCGAGGTCCTTAAGGCATTCTTTTATCAACTTCATTATTATTATTGTGGGTATTATTTCACTTGTATTTGCCTATGAATATGTCAAAGTCATAAGAATAATATCCGTATAATTATGAAATCAAATGTGAGGTTAAGCTACAGACATTCGTCAAAATAGCTAAGGAAGTGTGGTTTAGAAATTGTGAGAGACATACAAACATACAGAGACCTACATAAATAAAACAGAAGACTCCGCAGGGGTTTTCTATGGAATAGTGGACCTCCGTAAGGGGTTTTTAATAGAATAGAAGACCTCCGTAGTGTAGAAAACTTCGTAACGGTTTTCAACAGCATAGAAGAATTCTGTTGGGATTTTCTATAGAATGGAAGACCTCCATAGGGGTATTATTTAGAATAGAAGACTTTTGTAGAAGTCTTATTTAGCATAAAAGACATTTGACATTTATAGAGAACCCATAAAATAGAAGACTCCCCATAAAGGTCTTCTAGCAGACCTCCATTGGATTAGAATAGAAGACCTCCGTAAGGTTTTTCTATAGAATAGAAGCTTCCGTAGCAGTCTTCTATAGAACAGAAGATCTCTGTTAGGGTCTTTTATAGCATAGAAGATCCAGTTGGGGCCTCTATAGAATTATATTCTATTGAATATGAGAAAAAATGTTACGCCTATATATTTTTATACCCTCAGCATTTATGCTAACGAGGGTATATGGTAAATTTCAAATTTCCTTTTCAATACCATTGAAAAAAAATTAAATTTTTTTTGCGAGCACATCCGCGATTTTTGGTACTTAGGTTAAAAAAAATTGTGGTTTCAAATATGTTCGCGTTCACAAAATTGGATGTTGCACCCAAAAGTTATAGGGGGTTTTGTTCCCTTATAAAGAAAAAAATATTTAAAAATTCCCTTTGGGTTTAAATAAGAAAATATACGAGTATGTATAAATCGTTAACATAATGTTATATCTATCCGCTGATGTTAAAATATTTCTAAATTTGTTTTTATTTTCGCGGAAAATCAAATCAAATCAATCAATCAAAGAAAAAACATAGAAGTTAAAAACCGTATAATTCGCGAATCCGTTTAAATCAGTTGTGGTGCATGTGCTTTTCGGATACAGGGAGTCCATGTCTATCAATATGCGTGGATTTTCCCATGTTTCATTAAATTATTTTAGACAGATTCGTCAGGAACTGCGGATGTGCCACCACATTCTATTTTGGGATAAATAGGGATATTACTCCCGAATCTTTGTAATTTGTGACACACCTTTTTGGCAAATATTATAATCGCGTATAAAGGATTATATTTATGTAAAAATTTTCAAAGAAAATCGCGGTTCAATATATATCTTTATATATAAAACTCAATTGTCGTTTGTAGGTAATTGAATCAGTTGAAAACGGCTGGAGCGATTTGGATAATTTTTTGTGAAAATGTTAGTCATAGTCCAGTTTAGGTTTTTATGCAAAGAAAAATTGGCCACGCCCACTTTTCCGCAAACTTTTATAAATATGTTATATCTACGAAGCTGCTCAATAGATTTTTCTGAAATAATCAGGGAACGTAGAGTGATGCCCCCCGGTTGAAATAGGCTACATATTTGGTTGAATTTCGGATCGGGCGGGGTACCTCCCCCATGCCCTATTTTTGTAAAAATGCAATATTTGCAACAATAACAAATGTATCGCTTTGCAAATTAATTTCCAAGTCAATGGCTATTGCGTCTTCGACCTTGCGTGCTTATTTGGGGCATTAAGACTGGACAACGCCCACTTTTTTAAATATGTTATATCTACGAAACTACTGAATCGATTTTCCTGAAACTTTCAGCGAATGTACAGGGTTGGTCCCCCATAAAAATAGGCTACATATTTTTTGACTTTCGGATCGGGTGGGTACCTCCCCTATGCCCTATTTTTGTAAAAATGCAATATTTGCAACAAATACGAATGTATCGGTTTGGGAATTTATTTGCGAGTCAATGGCGATTGTGTATCCAACCTTACGTACTTATTTTGGGACTTAAGATCCGACCACGCGAACTTTCTTATTAGGAAGTGTGCCAGGGAATGTACAGAGATGGCCCCCGCTTAAAATAGGCTACAAATTCAGTTGAATTTCGGAAAGGGCGGGGTACTTCCCCTATACCCTATATTTACAATAATTACGAATGTATCAATTTGGAAGTTAATTTGCGAGAAAATTGTGGTTGTGTCTCCGACCTTACCTACTTTTTTAGGAAACAAATACTTGACCACACCCACTTTTTAAAATAAGTTACATCTACAAAACTACTGAACCGATTTTCCTGAAAATGTCAGGGAATCTACGGGCCGAACTTTTTATACCCTCAGCCATTTCGGTGGATTAATGTGGCCACAACCTTCAAAATACCGAAATTCGGAAGGTACCGTTCTATGGGGGCTATATGATGGCGTGGACCTATACCTACAAATTTCTGGGGGAAAGTTTTATACGCCTAAAGAAGACTAAATACCAAATTTCAGCCATCTAGGTGTGATAATGAGGCTAAAACATTCAAAATATCGAAAATCGGGAGATATTGTATTATGGGGGCTATATCAACACATGGACCTATATAAACATTTTATGGTAGAAATGTTTCTTAGCCTCTGGAAACACAAAATACAAAGTTACAACCGATTCTTTGGTGAAATGGGTCTAATACATTCAAAATATATTAAAATGACGCGTACTTTATAAGGGGCCTTATGTGGGGGCTATACCAAAACGTGGACCTATATAACCCAACTTTGGTAGGAATGTTTTCTGGCCTCTGAAGACACAAAATACCAAATTACAACCAATTCTGTGGGCAAATGGGTCTAATACATTCAAAATATATTAAAATGACGCGTACTTTATATGGGGCCTTATACGGGGGCTATACCAAAACGTGGACCTATATAACCCAACTTTGGTAGGAATATTTTTTGACCTCTGGAGACACAAAGTACCAAATTACAACCAATTCGGTGGTAAAATGGGCCAAATATCTTAAAAATCCCTTAAAACGACGACGCGTCACGCGTCATTTTGTATGGGGGCTATACGAAAGCGTGGACCTACATAGCCCGCTTTCAATACCAAAAGTCCTACGTAAATATAATATATTTTCCCAAAATTTCATCAACCTACGTCAATCCGTTCGGACGCTAGAGTGATTTCCACAGACGGACGGACATGGCTATATCGATGTAGAATTGCACGCTGATCAAGAATATATATACTTTGTGGGGTCTACAATGATTATTTCGAGTAGTTACAAACGTAGTGACAAACTTAATATACCCCCATCCTATGGTGGAGGGTATAAAAACGCCTTACCTTTATGAATAAAAATCAAATGCTGTAATAACCCAACTTAGGTTTTTTGGAAAGAAAAGTTTACCACGCCCCCGAAAATATGTTACATATTTTATTGAATTCCAGAGGGGGCGGGGTACCTCCCCTATGCGATATTTTTAAAAAAAACGTTATAATTGCAAAAATTATGTAAGTATCGGATTAAAAAATTACGGATTAATCTACAATCTAGGTACTTCTTGGGGGCCTATAGGCCCGACCACGCCTGTTTTTTTAATATGTCATAACTCCAATACTACTGAAGGGATTTCCATAAAATTTGCAGCATACGCTCAAAATTTGCCGTTGTTATGTATATTTTATGATTTTCGGAAGAGGTGGGGTACCTTCCCCATGCCTTTCTGTTAAACGCTATATGTATAAGCCAAACTTATGATTATATCGATTTCGGCATGCATCTTTGTAGGCAATGAAGTTGTGTGCACCCTAGGAGACAAAATACCGGACCAGGCCCACTCTTTTCAAAACATTATTTTTTCCAAAACTACTGAACCTAATTTTCAGAAAATGTTCTGGAATGTCCCGTGGTCCAAAATGCTATATATTTTTAGACGAATTTCTGGGCCTATTATTTTATAATCGCTATATTTACTAAACTTATGAGTGCATCAGGTTGCAAATTAGTTTTCGAGACAACGGTGGTAGGTCCTCCGATCAAGAAAAACTATATATTTACAAATGTACTTAAATGGTGAGGTTCAACGGTCCATCAGCCATGAAAAGATAAATCATAAAAGTCCATTTAACAATTTTTTTAACTTTTATAATTAGATCGCTTTAGGATAAAGACAGGGACATGGACGATAATAAATCCTAAAAGGCACAAATTGGCGAAAAAATCCGACAAAGTCCGTAAAAGAAAAGAAAGTTTACATACAAAATCTGTTGATAAAAATCCTTCTCGGTTTGACAATGGACGAAGAAGTGAGGTAGAAAATACCTATTTTTGAATTGTCAAACATAAAGTCGATAAAAAGTTGTCAGTAAAACTCATTACGACGGGCCAGCAACGCGGACCGGGGTCTGCTAGTATATATATATATTTTTGCAGATTTTCCTATTTTCAAGGTATCTATGTTCGGCGTTTTTGTGGATGGATTCGAACGCGGAAGGGCTTATTAGATCCGGCACGTAAAAAAACTAAAATCACGCGGGGTTCAGGGGTACCTGTACGACAGTTGTAAATTTCAAAGCCAAAAAAATAGGTTTTTTCAGAAAATTTACGCACCAAATTTTCGACTTTGGACTCCTATTACTAGGAAGCTGTACGGAGCACACTCATGAGATATACATCGAACGACGTGGAATCGCGAGTTCTATAATCCTATAACTAGTTTGGATTATTATCTAGTTGCACCCTCTATGATGAGATCAAACTTCAAAATGTCAGCATCGATTTTAGGGGGATGCAGTGTATATATTGAAAAGTCATACACTAGAACCATGTTGCCCAAGGGGTATTATTTAGTTCTTTATTTAGTTCTTTCACAGGTTTGAATTTTGCGTGGTTTGGCCAGAAATCAAGAAAAAACACAAAAAATTTGTTTACTTCAACACATTTTTGCCATTTTTTATATTACCACCAACGCAGCTTCCACGAAAATTATTTGTTATGGTCCATATTGTGAGATCGTGGCTAAAACACTTGAATTAATATAAATATATTCATATTTTATAAAGTATATTAACAGTCATCATCGAAATAATGGTTTTAGACCCCAAGTATGTTTGGACGAAATGTGTTTCAGACAATTTGGAGTCCGTCCGTCTGTCTGTCTGGCTGGTGCGCACGATAACTCTCGAACGGATGAACCGATTTGGTCCAAAATTTGGCTTTCGCAATATTTTGTCCAAACTTAGTTTAACTTCAAAAATGGCCCATATCGGTCCTCTCCTAAGGATACCTCCCCCACAAAAGTTCAACATTTGTGTCCAAGTGCAGTTTAGGATCTGTTCGGAGATCCTTTGGGAATTTATACCGATGATTTCTTTGTGGTCCTGTTTACAGCCATATTATATTTTCCCTGGACATGTCCATGCGTCCTGGCATACTGTCCAACAAGTGTCGATAACCCACGGAAATGACTAGTGGGCGCGATATCTATCGAAAAGATATGACTCTCAAAATAAGATCCACTTCCATAATGCACTATGTCGGTCCATTGCCTCCTCCGCAAAACTTTTGAACTGTAATCCTAATCCACATTTTTGTCGGCAAGTTCAAATGTCCAAAAAGTGCCACAAAATTCAGAAAAGACCCTAAATACATTCGATCTGTCCGTAGATGAAAGTTCTAATTCACATAGGCTGAGGGTATATCTCTGTCGGCAAAGCCGACTGATACTTTTTACTTGTTTAAATAATATTTTTGTTTAAACAGGGGACATAGAAAATATTTAAAAAAAAATGATTTTTTGGCGTTAAAAATATTTATCTTTTTTTAAATCCAACCCGTTAAAAATATTTATTCTTTTTTTAAAATGCCACGCCCATTAAAAATATTTTCTGTAAACGACCAACGCCCATTTATAACATTTATCGTTTTTAAAAATGCCACGCCCATTAAAAATATTTTCTGTAAACGACCAACGCCCATTTATAACATTTATCGTTTTTAAAAATCTACGCCCAATAAAAATGTTTTTTTTTTTTTTTAAAATCTACGCCCATTAAAAATGTTTTTTTTAAAAATCCACGCACATTAATAATATTTATATTATTTTTTAAATAATCCAGGCTCATTAAAAATATTTTTTGTAAACGACCCACGCCCATTAAAAATATTTTTTTGTAAACGACCTACGCCCATTAAAAATATTTTTGTAAAAGATCCACGTTCTTTAATAATATTTTTTTAAAAATCAACGTTTCTTAATAATAATTTTTTAAAAATCCAAAAAAACCACGCCCCTTAAAAATATTTTCAAAAAATCTAATCTCGTTAATTTTTTTAATCCAAGCTCAATAATATTTTTTAAGAAGCCACGCCACTTCAAAATATTTTTAAAACATCTAAGCTCATTAAAAATATGCTTTTAAAAAGCCACGTCACTTTAAAAGTATTTTTAAAAAATCCAAGCTCACAAAAATATTTTTAACAAAATCCACGCCCATTAAACATATTTAAAAAAATTAAGCTCAATAAAATATTTCTGAAAAATTTAAGCTCATAAAGCCCTTTAAAAATACTTTTTTAAAAATCCACGTCCCTTTAAAATATTTTTCAAACAATCTAAGATCATTAAAAATGTTTTTAACAAAATCCAAGTGCATTAAACATATTTTTTAATAAGCCACGCCACTTTAAAAGTATTTTTAAAAAATCTAAGTTCATTTAAAATATTTTTAACAAAATCCTCGCCCGTTAAACATATTAAAAAATTATGCTCAATAAAATATTTAAGCTCATAAAGCCCTTTAAAAATACTTTTTAAAAAAACCACACTCCTTTAAAATATTGTTTTAATAAATCTGCGCCACTAAATCCACTCCCTTTAAAATACTTTTTAAAAAATAATAATTGTTCCACAAACATCCCAGAAGGGACAAGTGCCCCCCGATACATATTAGCCCAGTGATATGGGACCTACTGTTTAACGCCGAGTCCGAACGGCGTGTCTTACGGCACCACTTGTAGAGAAGTTTTACATGACTGAAATACTCAGGAAATATCGCTTCAATTACTGAGGGGTATTTTGCCACCGTTGAAAATTTGATGTTGCCTGGCCTGGGAATCGAATAGCAGACCTTTTGAGTGCAAGGCGGGTGTGCATACCATTGCACTGCGCCGGCACCCCTTAAAAAAACCCACGCCCCAAAAATATTTTTTAAAAAATACAAGCCCCTTAAAAATATTTGTTAAAAATATACGCCTTTTAAAAATATTTTTTAAAAAATCAACGCATTTTGAAAATATTTTTAAAGAAATCCTCGCCCTTTAAAAATAGTTTTAAAAGATCCACGATCCTTAAAAATATTTTTATTAAAAATCCACGACCCTTAAAAATATTTTTTTTTTAAATCAACGTCCTTGAAATTTTTTTTAAAAAATCCACGCTCCATAAAATTTTTTTTAAATCAAGGCCCTTACAAATATTGTTTATAAAATCCACGTCCTTTCAAAATACTTTCTAAAAAATACACGCATCTTAAAAAATATTTTTTTAAATATACGTCGTTAAAAATATTTTATCATAAAATTCGTCCATTAAACATATTTTATCATAAAATTCGTCCATTAAACATATTTTTAAAAAATCCACGTCCATTAAACATATTTTTAAAAAATCCAAGTCCATTAAAAATATCTTTTTTTAAAAAATCCAAGTCCATTAAAAATATCTTTTTTTAAAAAATCCAAGTCCATTAAAAATATCTTTTTTTAAAAAATCCACGTCCATTAAAAATATCTTTTTTAAAAATCCACGTCCATTAAAAATAATTTTTTAAAAAATCCACGTTCATTAAAAACCTATTTAAAAAAAATGCACGTCCATTTAAAATATATATTTTTAAAACAAGCACGTCAATTAAAAATATATTTTTTAAAAAATCTACGTCCATTAAAAACATATTTTTAAAAAATCCAAGTTCATTAAAAATATATATATTTTTTTAAAAATCCAAGTCCATTAAAAACATTTTTTTTTAAATCCACTTGAATTATAAATAACTCTCAAACGGATCAACCGATTCGAACCAAATTTTGCACTACGCAATATTTTGCCTAGGGTGTCCAAAACCGAAACCGGTTACCCGGTTTTTCGTTAAAGACCGAAACCGGTTTTCATCAAAATCGTCATTTTCGGTTAACCGAAAAAACCGGTTATTTGTGTCGGTTAACCGGTTTTTAAAATAGAAATATTTTCAATATTTCATTACAATATAATTCTTGAAAGTAAAATAAACTCAACTAACATAAAATACGGCAAATTTCTAGATACGAAATGTGTTTAAAAGTGCAAAGTGTTTTGTGTAAAATGGTCTTAAAGCAGCTTTCGGCAGGTTATTTTTGTTGCATACTTTAGGGAGCTTTAATGGTGTGAGTGGTGAGAAGCTCTTTCTGAGGGGACAAGGGAGACTTCTCTCATATCAATGAGTGAGTGTACCCCGATTCACATTCGCTCAATGATATGGGACCCATCGCTTATCTCCGAGTCCGAACGACGCACACTGGTCGAAACCAGTGATCTAGCGGTGCGAAAGTCAAAAAATCGAACTATAAAATTGCGAAATATTTTCCATTGTATCGATTACAGACACTTTGCAGACAAAGATTTTGTTTTTTTTATTTTTGTTGTTGTAAATATTCACTCAGTTATTCACTATCAAATACAAGAGTTTTTGCTGCATCAGATTTTAAAAAACTGTTGCAATAAAATTAACTTCATTTTTTGTTTGAATGTTATATAAATTCGTAATGAAACTTGACAAGATTTATTTTTTATTAATAGCAGAGGGTGTGATTTAAATTATAAAAATTAGTTTGGGGTCTGGAGGTCCTTAGTTATATAGCAATAAATTTTCAAAAAATTAAATTTTTTAGTGTTTTTATGGGTTGTACGCGCTTGTTCCATAGAGTGCATCTTGTAAACTTGGCCGAACTTAGGTTCGATTATTTTTTGGGGAATGAAATTGGACTCTCTGGATACGGAATAACCACATTAGGGCTGCAAATATTTGCAAATCTTTTGATGACTGCACTTTTAAAATAAGGGATTTTGCATGAAATTTATACAAATTTAGCTGTGCATTTGTATGGGACCTAAATCAAAATATGGACCTATCTTCAGAAATGTTTGCAGGGAGGAGTTCTACCCCCGGAGACACTATAATACCATATTATAGCTAAATATGTTATTAAATATGGGATAACAAGTAAAAATGCAACGAATCGGGGGTACCATAAAATAAGCTACATCGAAAAATGTTTTGTAAGAAGATTTTATATGCACTAAGAACACGGAATGCAAAATTACAGCCAAGTTCGTTTAAAAATGTGATCACGATATTCAAAATACCTTAAATTGGGAGGTACGGTTACATGGGGGCTATATCAAAACGTGCACCTATGTCCATAATTTTTGGGGAAAACATTTTGTGACCACTAGGAACCCTAAGTACCAAATTACAGTTAATTTGCTACGAAATTGTGTCTTCAATCCTCAAAATACCGAAAATCTTAAGGTACCGTTATATGGGGGCTATACTAAAACATCAGCCGATATTGTTCATATTTGGCCCATTATTACCCACAGGTACAAACTGAGTTTGTGCCAAATTTCAGTGACGTATCTCAATTCGTTTGCAAGTTATTAATTTCGCGCCGCTAGATCAGTGCTTTCGACCACCGTGCGACGTGCCCTAAGACACCACTTGTAGAGAAGTTTTATATGGCTGAAATACTCAGAAAATGTCGCAAACCTTACTGAAGGATATTTTGCCACCGTTGAAAATTTGATTTTGCCTGGCTGGGGAATCGTTTTGCAAAAAGGTGGCAAAGCGACCCATGCTGCAATGTATGTATAAAAATCCAATTGGACAATTAAAACGTTAGGGTACCATGTTATTTGCAATAATGGAAAAACTGGGAATAGGAAAATGTGGTTCTGTACACAAAACACATTATATATGAAGCAGTAGGCCCGTTATCTAGCAGACACGTAATTGCAATTTGCATCAGGGGGAAGATCAGTAGTTCTCTTTCCATATGTATTCTACTTTGCCGGCATATACATACAAGAGTAATGGTCCATTTCACTCGCTAAATAATATCAGATCGTCATCCAAAATTGTAAGCATCTTCTTCTACCTAAACTTTTACCTTGCAAAGTTTACCTGCAAAGTTTCGCGATTATTGAGCTATAATTGCAAACTCTATCGTGTTTATGATAACAATACAAACAAATAACTGGGTATATTAGGCTGTAACTCTGCTATCTTATCATGTACACCAACACAATTGAAATCAATAGAAAGGTCAAGCGTTCCTCTTCCAAGTATAGCTTACTTGCCCGGAATGTCTCTTGCAGGAAAAAAGATATAAGCTGTATATTAAAAATTTTCACACAAAAGTTGTGGTCCATTTAACCCTCTAAATATTATCTGATCGCCATCTCAAATTGCATGCTTCTTCATTGTCATATACTCTTACCTTATTTAAAGTTTTGAGGCGACCTACAGAGCAGCTAAAAAATCGGATAAAAATTATGTTTTTGATCCATTTCATTCGCTAAATATTTCACGATCATCACCAATTAAAATAGCGATCTATTCTGGTGTGAAACCGATCTCCATACCAAATTTCGTGGCGATTCGTTCATAATTGCGGCCTGGAGTTTGATTACAATTTATAATGGACAGACGGACACACGGACGGACGGACACACATCTCAAAATCGCTTTATCTCGCCGAGATATGAAGATTGGTAAACGACATTGGGGGTCTCCGACGAATATTTCGCGGTGTTACATGAATTTTTACCAAAACAAACTTATAATACATACTTTACACATAGTGGTGTAGGGTATAATCAATGATTTAGGTCCCGAAAGCCTTTTATTTATTATTTCCTTTTAAAACCGTATTCTCTTGGTGGAACATTTAATCTCAACTATTAACGCTGTTCAATTAGGTTTGTACACACATGTGAAATACCAAATTATTTACAATCCCCATTTATGCTAAAACAAAAGTACTTTCAATTAGGAAAATTACGAATGACAGCTAAACTTCAAGGAATTTATTTCTTTAACCCAGTATTCGCACCTCTTTCACGAGAAGGTCCACTTCAAATTCCAAACTTTTCCACAAATAAAGGAAATAATGTTTTACGGCGGTGCGATATTCTGAATGAATTTTGATATTTGAAGTTTTCAATAGAATTTCTTATTTTCTATACAAACACAAACACAACAGCAAACACGCTCTTACGGTCGAGCACAAATATTGACACAAAACAGGCCTGCTGCTTTCCTGCCTGCCTTCCATTTGGAATTATTGTTTCATCTAAGGGACTATCATAACATCGTTTACCACAAATAAATGTGCTTTTGGTATGCCTTTAGAGAATTTTGCTACCATATTTTGCTGCCATGATATTCAACAATAAACATTGGCATATAAATCCACTTAGAGACATACATACCCACACCCACGTTGGACAGGATCGCAGGTTAGAGTGGGGTGGAGTTGGAAGAATTGTTAAAAACGACTTCCTACGAATTGTTGAAAATTTTACTTTAAGAAAAGGAAAAGAATGTTCGAAATTTTTTGCTCCATGATATATGCACTTTTGCTTTCCTTCTGACTACGTCTCTGCCCCAAGAAGCAAAACATGTGCATCAATGATTACGCGTATGTGTTCGTTTGTAAATGAATCATAACTTATGGTGGTTGTATGTCTTTACCAAATGCCAAAAACTTAAGTATGAAAAATCTTAAGTGTTTTGGGATTTAATTACTTTGAATTGAGTTGCGACGAGTGTGTTGTATTTTCCGCACAGATAATAAAGATGAAGTAGTACTTCTCTATCACATGGCTTCAAGAGGAAATACGTACAGAAGTAAGTTGAGTTGATCAACTTGGGGTGCTCTTTTGTTATGGTTGGATTGAAAGGATTTTGTGGGAGATTATTGTATGAAATGTTTGTTGCTTTTTATTCCTTGAATTCTTCGAAAAACAAAAAAACCAGTATGAGAAACGGAGAAAAATATGCCTAGGTCTAGAGAAAACATTTCTGTTGAAGTGTGAAAATATTACGAACTCAATGGCTTAGACTCAAGGATTTTCTTATTAAGGTTAAATGCTTTAATTAATGTACTAAGGAGAATCCTGAAAAAAGGGCTGATGATTTGCACACAAAATGTGGAATAAACTTTCAACAAACAAATTAAAAAAGAAATTGTTGGTTTTTGTAAAGGATAAAACGTCGATTTTTTTAAAGAATATTTTTTCAACCAACATCAGACCACAAAACGTGGATTTTTTAAAGAATATTTTTTCAAGGACCAAAAGACCATAAAACTTGGATTATTTAACGAATATTTTTTAAAGGACCAAAAGACTATAAAACGTGGATTATTTAACGAATATTTTTTAAAGACCATAAAATACAAAAAAAAAAAATGGATTCTTTTAAAGAATATTTTTTAAAGACCATCAAATGCAAAAAAAATGGATTTTTTAAAGAATATTTTTTAAAGACCATCAAATGCAAAAAAAATGGATTTTTTTAAAGAATATTTTTGAAGGACCATCAGATCATTAAGCGGAGATTTTTTTAAGAATATTTTTCAAGGACCAACCGACCATAAGACGTGGATTTTTTTAAAGAATATTTTTTCAACCAACATCGGACCATAAAACGTGAATTTTTTTAAAGAATATTTTTTCAACCAACATCAGAACATAAAATATGGATTATTTAAAGAATACTTTTTCAAGGACCGAAAGACCATAAAACGTGGATTATTAAAAGAATATTTGTTTAAAGACCATCAAATACAAACAAAATTGGAATTTTTTAAAGAATATTTTTGAAGGACCATCAGATCATAAGGCGGAGATTTTTTAAGAATATTTTTTCAAAGACCAACCGTGGATTTTTTAAAGAATATTTTTCAAGCAACATCAGAACATAAAACGTGGATTTTTTGAAGAATATTTTTTCAACTAACATCAGACCATAAAACGTGGATTTTTAAACGAATATTTTTCAACCAACATCAGACCATAAATTGTGGATTTTTTATGGAATATTTTTTCAACCAACATTAGACCATAAAACGTGGATTTGTTAAAGAATATTTTTCCCAATGGCTAACAGACCATAAAACGTGGATTTTTTAAAGAATATTTTTCCCAACGGCTAACAGGCCATAAAACGTGGATTTTTTAAAGAATATTTTTCCCAACGGCTAACAGGCCATAAAACGTGGATTTTTTAAAGAATATTTTTCCCAACGGCTAACAGACCATAAAACGTGGATTTTTTAAAGAATATTTTTTCATGGACTATTTTTATACCCTCAGCCTTTAGGCTAGAAAGGGTATATACACTTTGATACGACTAAATATGTCTGTCTGGCTGGCTGGTGCGCACGATAACTCTCGAACCAAATTATGGGTATCGTAATATTTTGTAATACCCCTCAGTAATGTTTGCCGACATGTCCTGATTATCTTAGCTTTGTAAATCTTCTCTATTCTCGGTGTATGCAGTAGTTCCCATATCATTGAGCTAATGTGCTAATTGTGGAACAATTATAATATTTTGTCCAAACTTAGTTTTAGTGGACATATCGGTTCAATCCTTCGGGTACCTCCCCCACAAAAGTTCAAAAATTTTCATTAAAATAGTGTGACCGATAACTCTCGAAGGGAGCAAAAGGTTTGGTCTAAGCTATGCACATCGTATTATTCCTTCCAGATAAAGATTGGGTTAGACTATGGACTATATTGGTCCACTCCTTCGGGTACCTCCCACACAAAATTCGAATAAAGTGTTGTTTAAGAACTCCTCTCGGATCGTTTTGAAATTTGTTTCAGTAATTTATCCTTGCGGCTTCCTTTACGACCGTTCAATTTGTTTCTTGCGCAAGTCCATATTTTCTGAGATATTGGCCTAAAAGCTGCAAGAAAGCCTGGCGGCAACAACCAAAATGGCAAATCCGCAAGATAATTCTCGCAAGGAGTTTCTGAATGGTGCAGACTTTCCACATCATATTATTTCATACAGTCATGTATGAGGGTAGAATATGGACTATATTGGTCCACTCCTTCGGGTACCTACCACACAAAATTCGGATAAAGTGAAGTTTATGAACTCCTCTCGCATCGTCTCGATTCTTTTTTCAGTAGGCATTATTTACAAAGGTAAATTTTTTTCCAGAGTATGTTAATACTTCCTGAGATAATGGCCCAAGCTCCAAAACCCTGCGGGCTCATACTAAAATGGCTATTGTGCAAGATAACACTTTTTCAAAAATTCCTTCCAAACTTAGTTTAACGTAATTTAATATATCGAGTCCTTTATGAAGAAGTTTGGTTACTAAAAATTTTTGGTATATGTCAATGATTTGGTATAGCCCCACATTGCGGTACCTACAGATTTTAAAGCAAACTCGTGATACAAAATCACTATATTTTATGTACGGCATAATTATTGGGATTGGTTTGGTTTTGTTGTTTTGTTTTTGGTCAGTGGCTGAGGGTATATCTCCGTCAGCACAGCTGGCTGATACATTCTTACTTGTTTTTTAATAGAATATCAACACAATGCACTAATTTTGGTTACCAAAATAGCCAAACTCTTGTTTACAAAATATGGTTTCCCCTAAAAATTTTTTATCGATTTTTTTATAAATCAATTTCTCCAATAATATATAAAAATACAAATAAATTAGATTTTTATTGAGAGAACAGAATAGTTTGTCGTTTATATTGCCAAAAAAACAATAAATAAGCCATTAAAATTTTTTATCGATTTTTTATATTCCACTAAGAATCTATTAAAATTTATTACAAAATATATTAACTAAATATTTTTGCTAAATATTGCTATTTTTAGTGAATTAAACATAGATCGTTAATTTTGTTGTCATTTAATTGGCTGTATATGTCTATATGATAAAATAAATATTTAAAATTACTATAAAGATACATGTACGTATGTATTTCATATTCCCGTCCTTCGACAATTGTTTTTTATAAAATTCTGCACTTTCAGCAATGTAAATATCAGTACGTTTATCCAGAGCTTCTCGATTATACATTTACGATAATAGTTGAAGAATATTTTTCTTTATTATTCAATTTTCTTTTGTAAACATGAATTTCAAAACAATCCTCTTTTTGATAGTATTCTCAAAACAACCCTGTTTTTTGAGAATGTTCTCAAACAGTATAATTTTTGTTCGGAACCACTTTTCTAACAATCAGAATTTTTATTAGCCCAATCATAAGCAAATATTGTGGGGTAACCACACACACTACTACCACCACCAACCACATTCAATAATGAACCAATTTAGAGGATAATTGTCGACAAAATAACCGCATAATTATCCCAAATTATGCGAATTCAGCCAAAAAACAAACACCACGAAAAACAAATAACAAAACTAAGCAAAAACGAAAACGTCCACCCAACTGGTGGCCTAATAGAAAAGGAAAATAAATGTTAATAAACAGCAATAACAGTAATCTTCTTTATTATGTTTGCTGTTTCTCTATTCTTTCCAAAATTCCGTAAAGCAAAAAATTTTTCGTTGTCTTGTGTGTGTTTTTTTAACCAAGGGTCAGAAATGTTCCAAAAACAAAAATTCTGAATTCGGCAATTATTTTTTGACAAACAATCGAAACGAATTGAATTACAAATATTTTGCCAACAAGGACAGTATTTCAATTGATTCGAATGGAAAGAGGAATACACTTAAAAGGAATTGTGTGCTGCCATCATAATAAGTGAATTAAATTCATATCAGCGAAATCACTCAAAGACAACAATATACAATTCTAACAAACAAAGTCATCATTTTTTATTTTTTCAATGGAAGGAGAGGGAATAATAGAAAGTCCTTAAATTTGGATGGGACAATTGTCATAATAACCATAACAAGAATAATTGTTGAAATTGTAGCAAACAAGTAAAAAAGTATCAGTCGGCTTTGCCGACAGAGATATACCCTCAGCCAGTGCAAATTGAAACACTTTTTTTCAAAAAAAACTTATGTATTAAGGGGGTTTCAAAATTTTGGTCTCGTATGAACCGACAAAAATGTTGATTAGGATTAAGGTTCAAAAATTTTGCTTAAAAGGTACTTAAAGGAATGGACCGACATAGACCATGGGGGTGCCATAGGGGGTTTTTACACCCTTCGGGCTGTTTTCTCAAGAAGTATGGACTTGCCCCTGAAACAACTTTTATCATCGTAATTGAGGCAGCGAATGTAAGTTGCTTCAACAAAAATCAAAGTGATTCAATAGCAGGTCTTAAAGTGAACTCATCCAAAATTTTGTGTGGGAGGTACGGGATGGAGTGGACAAATATAGTCCATATTAGAACCTGATCTATATCTGGTAGATATTATGAGAATGTGTAAAGTATGCACCAAATCGGTCACTCCCTTCAAGAGTTATAATGCCCACAATTTTTCCGAATATTTTTGAACTTTTGTGGGGTAGGTACCTGAAGGAGTGGACCGATATGGCTTATCTACGAACTTAAACTAAGTTTGGAAACAATATTGCGAAGGCCAAATTTTTGGCCGGAACCGGCATTTCCGTTCGAGAATTATCTTGCGCTTCTACCCATAAACATGGTGTCATAGGGTTTGTTTTTCAACTTTCAGGCTATTTTTTCAGGAAGTATGGATTTGCCCCTGAGGAAACTTGTACCTTCGTATAGGGGACAGTGAATACAAGATGTTACAACAAAACCAAGGCGATTCGAGAGCAGGTCCTAAACTGAACTTTTCCGAAATTTTGAGTGGGAGGTACTCGAAGGAGTTTACCGATTGAGTCCATATTGGAACCTCATCTAAGTCTGGTAGAAATTTCATAATGTGCAAAGTATGGACCAAATCGGTTACTCCCTTCAAGAGTTATCGTACGCACAAATTTTCCGAACATTTTCGAACTTCTGTGGGGGAGGTACCGGAAGGAGTGGACCGATATAATCCATCTTTGAACTTGAACTAAGTTTGGACAAAATATTACGAAAGCCAAATTTTTGACCGAATCGGCAGATCCGTTCGAGAGTTATCTTGCGCTCCAACCACTACACACGGTGTCATAGGGTTTTTTGTAACTTTCAGGCTATTTTCTCAGGAAGTATGGACTTGCCCCTAATGAAACTTACAGCGTCGTATAGAGGACAGCGAATACAACTTGCGTAAATAAAAATCAAAGCGATTCGAGACCAGGTCCTAAACTGAACTTTTTCCGAAATTTTGTGTGGGAGGTACCCGAAGGAGTGGACCGATTGAGTCCATATTGGAACCTAATCTAAGCTTGGTAGAAATTACACGATGTGCAAAGTATGGACCAAATCGGTTATTCCCTACAAGAGTTATCGTGCGCACAAGTTTTGCAACAATTTTGAAAATTTGTGGGGGAGGTACCTGAAGGAGTGGACCTATATGGCCCATCTTCGAACTTAAATCGAATCTGGACAAAATATTTCGATACCCAAAATTTGAACCGAATCGATTGATCCGTTCGAGAGTTATCGTGCGCACCAGCCAGCCAGACCGACAGACAGACAGACAGACAGACAGACAGACGGACGGACATTGCTAGATCTACTCAAAATTGTCTGAAACGGATATCGTACAAACATACTTGGGGTCTAAAACCATTATTTCGATGAGGCACATTTTTGGTCGTATCAAAGTGTAAATACCCTCTTTAGCCTAAAGGCTGAGGGTATAAAAAGTATCTACAAAGGCAGATATTAACATTTATTTTATAATGTTGTTAGGTTCACTGTGTTCGTAAGTCTCAATAAGCGGCAGAATTCGACATAACGGTGCCATCGTTCTTCTTTTCAAAATTTCTGAATTGAGATTGTGTATCCACTGACAACACGTAATACCAAATTGCAGCAATAACGTTGGAAAATTTTACAAAAACAATTAAAAAGTATCAGTCGGCTTTGCCGACAGAGATATACCCTCAGCCTATGTGAATTGAAACTTTCATCTACGGACACATCGAATGTATTCAGGATCTTTTCAGAATTTTGTGGCCCTTTTTGGTCATTTGAACTTGCCGACAAAAATGTGGATTAGGATTGAAGTTCAAAAGTGTTGCGGAGAAGGTGCTTGAAGGAAAGGACCTACATAGTCCTTTATGGAACTTGGACTGGACGTGGCCACGGAAAACATAATATCGAGGTAAACTGGACCACAACGAACAGCATCGGTATACATTTCCAAAGGATCTTCGGACAGACCCTAAACTGCACATGGACACAAATGTTGAACTTTTGTGGAGGAGGTTCCCTTAGGAGAAGACTGATATGGGTCATTTTAGAAGTAAAACTACATCCGGACAAAATATTAGGAAATCCAGCGTTTGAACCAAATTGGTTGTCCCGTTCAAGGGATATCGTGTATACCATTTTAGTTGCATTTTTTAAATATTGGGGGGAAGTACCGATAGTTGTGGACCGGTGTTGCCCATCTTCGAAGTGATACTAAGTTTGGACAATATATGACGAAGGCCAAACTGTGGATAAAATCGGTTGATCAGTTCGAGAGTTATCCTGTTTCCGGCCACTACATATGGTGGGTGCCATAGGGCACTTTCGGGCAGTTTTCTGAATAAGTATGGACTTGTCCCTGAAAAAACTTTTACCGTTGTAATTTAGGCAGCGAATGTAAGTTGCTTCAACAAAAATCAAAGTGATTCGAGAGCAGGTCTTACAATGGATTTATGCGAAATTAAGTGTGGGAGGTACCCAAAGGAGTGGGCAAATATAGCCCATATTCAAACCTGATCTATATCTGGTACATATATTAGATGCGTAAAATATGGACCAAATCGGTCCGTCCCTTCAAGAGTTATCGCGCGCACAATTTTCCCGAACATATTTGAACATTTGTGGGGGAGGTACCTGAAGGAGTGGACCGATATGGCTTATCTTTAAACTTAAACTAAGTTTGGACAAAATATTACGAAGACAAAATTTTGAACCGAATCGGCAGTTCCGTTCGAGAGTAATCTTGCTTTCCAACCACTACACACGGTGTCATAGTCGTAAACAACACAACACATGGTCGTTGTACGCTAAGGCTGGTCCTGAGTACGCTAAGGCTAAAAACTGTCAAACTTTCCAAAAAATGTCAAATGGCTTCTGGAAACATTGCGTGTTGCCTAGGTTACAAAATTTTCTAGTTCCCCTCGTACTGATTCATGGGGGCTAGTAAAACCAGAATATACATACGAGAGTAACTAGTCTGGCCTAGAGAACATATAGTGTTGCATTTTGTAAAGTTTTTAGCCTAAACGTACTCAGGACAGTTTAACATACGATCGTGCGTTGTGTTGTTTACAGGGACTTGACAAAAAATCACTTTGAAAAAAATGGATTTACTTGTGAACATTTTCGTCCGATCATTTTCACATGCATAGAGGCATCCTTGGGCACTTCCTTCCACTCAGTATAAAACTATAACTGCAAACTCCAGCGTGGTTATGGTTACTATACACACAATTAAACTGTGGAATTTCTGTATAGACTAGGCTGTAGCTCTGTTATCTGAGCACGTAATTACTTACTTACTTAGCTGGCCCATTACAGAACATTTGTTCCATAAGCCGAACTAAAAAAAGATATCTAACTCTCTCTCTGTTTAGTGCTTCGCTTTCTGGAATACCGCGCCTTGTCATCTTTTCATCCACTTGTTTGCGGCATCTATTCTTTGGCCTACCAATTTTGCGTGCACCGCCATGCGGCCCGAATTTATACTCCTTTTTAGCGGGTTCATCATCGCTCATTCTTATGATATGGCCTAGCCAACGCACTCGTTGCATCTCGTTACGTTTATCTATACTGATGTCGTTGTATAGCAGATACAGCTCGTGGTTCATACGACGTCGATATTCACCGTCAACGCAGATTGGTCCATAGATCTTTCGAAGAATTTTTCTCTCAAACACACCAAGCACTGCCTTGTCTGCTTCCGCAAGTACCCAGGCTTCGGAACCATACATCAGCACGGGTAGTATCAGTGTTTTGTAAATTGTTATTTTGTTTGACGAGATGTGGCTTTGTTCTTAAACTGCTTACATAAGCATAGTAGCATCTGTTGGCCAATATAATTCTTCTTTTTATTTCACAACTGATGTTGTTTGTTGTGTTTACGGTAGTGCCGAGGTAGACAAAGTCTTTTACTACCTCAAAATTATAGGAACCAACGTCAACAGTTGGTCCGATCTCTATGCGCGTCGACACCACCAACTTGGTCTTCTCGCCGTTTACCGCCAGACCCACTTTAGCAGATTCCCTTTCGACTTTAAAAAATGTATCAGTTACTTCCTTTACCGATCGACCTATGATGTCAATGTCATCGACATAAGCAAGTAACATGTGGCTGTTTGTATATATTGTGCCACTTATTTTCACCTTCGCATCTCGTAAAGCCTTTTCTAGCAGAATGTTGAAAAGATCACACGAGAGGCCATCACCTTGTTTAAAACCTCCTTTGGTACCAAACTCTTCGGAGATGTTCTTTCCTATTTTAACTGACGATCAGTTAATGTCATTCTACAAAGCCGGATGAGCTTTGCAGGGATACCAAATTTATACATGGCTTGGAATACCTTTGAACGTAGGGGGCTGTCGAAGGCTGCTTTGTAATCAACAAAAAGGTTGTAAGTGTCGATCTGCATCTCTTGGGTCTTCTACAGGATTTGCCGCAGGGTAAATATCTGGTCAATGGTGGATTTGCCAGGTCTAAAGCCGCATTGGTATGACCCAATTATTTTATTGACCATAGGCTTTAGTCGTTCGCACATTATCCCTGACACTATCTTGTAGGCAATTGGGAGAGGACTTATGCCCCTATAGTTAGAGCATACAGTCTTATCTCCTTTCTTGTGGACAGGGCACAGGATGCTCAGGTTTCAATCGTCGGGTACTCGTTCTTCCTGCCAGATGGTGCTAACTAGCTGATGAATACACCTTATCATAGTGTCGCCTCCTGTTTTGAACAAATCGGCTGGTAAGCCATCGGCTCCTGCTGCCTTATTATTCTTCAGCCGAATTATTGCTGTCTTTGCCTCATCTTGGTTGGGCGGTATACATTCAATACCATCTTCTGGGATTGGAACTGTGGTATCTGCGCCGTCTTCGCTACTATCGGATACCAACAGTTTGGAGAAATTTTCTTTCCATATTCTGAGCACACTATCTGTAGCAGTTACTAAATTACCTTGCTGGCCTCTACAGGAGGATGTGCCTGTACCAAACTCTTTGGTAGAACTTTAGGATTTCATTCTGACTCCTGTACATCTCGATTTTTTCCCACTCCCGTCTTTCCATTTCTCTCTTTTCCTGCGGAAAAGACGTTTCTCCTCTCTCCTTTTCTCCCGATACCTCTCTCGTGCGCTAGGCGTTGCTACTGATTGTAGAGTAGCCCTATATGCCGCATTTTTCTCTTCGGTAGCAGCACGACACTCCTGGTCATACCATGGATTCCTTGGTGGAGGTCTCTGGTATCCAAGTATGGATTTTGCGGCTGTTTGCATGGAGTGGGCAATATTTTGCCATTGTCCTGATATATTATCGGACGAGGAGTGCTTTCATTAAGCAATTGGGCTAATTGAGTGGAATATGCTGTGGCTATCTGTTGTATTTGCAGCTTATCGATGTCCAACTTCCGCGTTGTATCTGTTCGTGCTTTATTTGCAACGTTTAGACGGGTAAGTACCTTTGCTGCAACAAGGTAGTGGTCCGAATTCATGTCTACCATCTATCACAACATGATCAATTTGATTACTTGTTCTTTGATCTGGAGACAGCCAGGTGCCCTTATGAATATCGTGATGCTTAAATCTGGTACTGCTAACTACCATGTTTTTTGCAGCTGCAAAGTCTATCAGTCTCATACCATTGTCAGATGTTTCACTGTGGAGACTGAATTTCGACTGTTGGGCCAAAGATATTCTCCTTTCCAATTTTGGCATTAAAATCGCCTAGAATAATTTTAATGTCATGGGCAGGGCAACGGTCATAAGTTTCTTCCAAGCGCTCGTAAAGTATATCTTTCGTCTGTTCGTCCTTGTCTTCAGTGGGAGCATGAGCGCAAATAAAGCTGATGTTGAAGAATTTTGCTTTTAATCGAATTGCAACGAGTCTTTCATTCACTGGGGTGAAGCTGGCGACCAGATGTTTTAACCTCCGACCAACTACAAATCCGCAATGCTTATTGTCAGTGCATCACCTTAAGGTGTTGTAGTGACGCCTTTCCCAATCCATCGTGTTTCCTGTATGGCAGTAATGTCGGCCTTGTATTTTTCAAGTACATCTGCCAATACGTAAACTGCACCTTCTCTATAAAGAGTGCGAACATTCCAGGTGCAGATTCGCAGATCATGGTCCTTAAAACGGTTGCGGGGTTTGTCAACTTTAGAGGGTTTGTTTTTCTTTTCTTTCGTTTTTTCATAGTAGGCTGTTCTTTCTAGGAGAGGGTTACTAACCCGACGCCCTAACCCAAGTTTTTGACGTTCTTATGGGTGAACGCGCGGCACATGTTAGCTCACTACCTTTAAAGGGTGTTAAAGGCAGTTGCCCAGGTGACACCACGGGGAGGTCAATGTCCACTTGAGATGAAAGAGGGACCAAGATAAAACCTGGGCTTTGCCATGTTGAAGCCGGTCAGGACCGTTCCTTGGTATCTTCCACCCCCTACGTCTGAGCACGTACATCAGCATAATTGGCATCTATGGAAAGGTCGAGAGATCGCCTTTTAAAAATAACTTACGTGGGCGGAATAAGCCTACCAGGAATAAAGATTTAAGATATATATTAAATTATTTTTCAATTTTTACAGAAATGTTTAGGCCCATTTCACCCGCCAAAAACTTTCTGATCATCATGTAAGATTGCAAGCTTCTTCTCTGTCGTAAGCTCACACCTTATTTAAAATTTCGCGCTGATCAGACTATGATTGCGACTTACAGAGCAGATACAAATTCGGATAAAATTTCTTTGGTCCATATTTCAGGATCATCACCAATAACAATAGCGATCTATGCTGATGTGAAACGGACCTCCATACTAAATTTCATGACGATCGGCCCATAATTGCGACTTGGAGTATGATTACAATTTATAATGGACAGACGGATACACGGACGGACGGACACATATAGTTATATCGCTTTATCTCGTCGAGATATGAAAAATGTTATGTAACATTGGGGGTCTACGACGAATATTTCGCGGTGTTACATGAATTTTTAGCAAAATAAACTTATAATAGCCTTTCCACATTGTGGAGTAGGGTATAATAAATTTATAAAAATATTACAAGACAAAATAATTCCTAAACTTGTATTAATCATGCATAAGTATGTCGAGGTTAGCTGTAATTGTGCTCACAATCTCAGCTGTTCTATTTTCAAAAGCTTGATTGCTGCATTCTATAAACCTTTAACTGTGTATATGTATCTCAAAAAGTAATCAATGTATTATTTGATTGCAAATTGCCAATTTATATCATTCGTTCAAACAGCGTGGCTCAACTAGTTAATGGATAACAAAAAGTTTTAAACTGTTAATTGTTCAAAATTCACAAAACATTTCCACATAAATACATGTGTACATACATATGTAAATTTCTCATTTCACTGACATTAGTTTTTTCAACCAGGCAAAAAAGCTCACAAAATAATTCTCATCAAATATTGCTCAAATTGAAAAGGCGAAAAACATTTAAATCGAAAAATCAATTCATTAGCAGCATTTCATTCAATTAATACAAATAACAGAGTTTTTCTTCTTATTGAAATCGAATGTGGAGTGAAAACATTTGGTAAATAAAAAACAAATCTAGAGTAACACAAATGAATGCAACATTAGGGACAGGAACAATTAAGCAAACACTCATAGCAAAAAAATAATACCAATCAGCCTATTATTGGCCAATGAAGTATCACAACCAGGTATTGTGACCATCTTTAATGGTTCCCCACAAAATTGCAATTCCCCTCCAGAAAAAAAGAAGTTTAATTAATTCCACACAACAACAAAAAGCAAAAAAATTATTCATCAAAAACCAAATCATTCTACAAGTTTATTTCTCCATATTCGTGTGTTTGCTTAATTTTCGTTTGTTCGTTTGTGTTCAGTTCGTTTATACATTTTTACATTCAGTCATTTGTTGATTTTAAAATGTTTTGCTTTCCTTTATCGTAATACAGAGGAACAGCAAAAAACAAAAACACTGCATGCAAATAATGCTAACAAACCAAGTGAATACAAATACATACAATACATATGTAAATACATAGGTACGAGTATTGTATAGAAACATCAAAAAAAAAAAGAGGAAACAATTTCAAAATTGAAGAAATAAAAAATGAACAAAAAATTACCCTCAAATCATTTGAATTTTTAAATTGGGAATGATAAAACTGTAGGTGTGAAGAAAATTGGTAGACGCAAGTACATATGTATGTATGTACATGCATACGCATGTGTTATTATATAACCCTCGCTGGTAGTGAGAAAGTAAAACGTTTTAAATAAGTTGTACGTAATGCCTATAAATGCCTAAGTTTTAACTAGGTACATAAAAATTTTCAGTGATAGATTTAATAATTTTATATTTCATATAAAAATGACAGAGCTAAAAGCGAAAATTTTTCTGTTAAAACCACGTACTCCTAAGAAAATTAACAAGAAAGAACGGTGTTAAGTTCGGCCAGGCCGCACTTGTTATAACCTCCACCACGAGTTGTATTTCGTTTATAAAGAAAGCTAAAGACCAAATTCCAGCAATTTCTGTAAAAGGATGTGGCTAACTTTCAAAATACCGATAACTAGGAGGTACCGTTCTATGGGGGCAATATGAAGGCGTTGACCTGGACGGACAAATTTCGGGGGAAAAGTTTTATACCACCAACGAAGACTAAATACCAAATTTAAGCCATTTCGGTGCAGTATTGAATACACAATCTTCACAATACCGAAAATCGGAAGATACTGTTGTATGAGGGCAACATGAAGGCGTAAACCTATACCTGCAAATTTCAGGTGAAGACTGAATACAAAATTTCAGACATTAAGGTGGGATATTGAGGCCACAACCTTCATAGTACCGAGAACTGGGATGTACCGTTCTATGGGGCCAATATGAAGGCGTGGAGCTGTACGGATAAATTTCGGGGGTTAAGTTTTACATCACCAACGAAGACTAAATACCAAATGTCAGTCAGAAGGCGTAGACATATACCTACAAATTTTAGGTGGAAAGTTTGGCAGCCTCATCGAAGACTTCAAAGTGCTGAAAACTGGGATGTACCGTTCTATGGGGACTATGTGAAGACGTGGGGACCTATACCGACAAATTTCATATGGAAAGTTTTATATTCCAAATGAAGACTAAATACGAAATGTCAGCCTTATCGGTGAGTAGTTGTGGCCACAACCTTCAAAATACCGAAAATCGGGAGGTACCGTTCTAGGGGGGCTATATGAAGGCGCTGTACGGACAAATTTCGGGGGGAAAGTTGAATACACCCAACGTAGACTAAATACCAAATGTCAGTCATTTCGGTTGAATATTTAGGCACAACCTTCAAAATACCGAAAATCGGGATGTACCGTTCTATGGAGGCTATATAAAGGATTCGACCTCTATCGACAAATTTAATATGGAAAGTTTTATACTCCAAATGAAGACTAAATACCAAATTTCAGCCTTATCGGTGAGTAGTTGTGGTCACAACTTTCAAAATATCGGAAATCGGGAGGTTCCGTTCTATGGGGGCTATATGAAGGCGTGGAGCTGTACGGACAAATATCGTGGGAAAAGTTTAACATCACCAACGAAGACTGAATACCAAATGTCAGTCATTTCGGTGGAATATTGAGGCCACACCCTTCAAAATATCGGAAATCGGAATTTCAGCCATTTCGGTGTGATAATGAGGCTTAAACCTTCAAAATACCGAAAATCGGGTAGTGCTGTTCTATGGGGGCTATATCAAAACGTGAATCGATATCGCACATTTCCAATACCAAACATCCTAAGAGTAATGTAAACTTCTATATAAAATTACAAAGCTCTATCTTAAAAATTGAGAGCTGTATCTTGATTTCAACAGACGGACGGACGGACGGTAGGACGGACGGACGGACATGGTTATATCGACTTAGAATTGTACCCTGGTCCCACCACCGCACACAGAAAATTATTTCGGGGGCCCACTAGACCAAATATGACCTATACACGCAGAGAAAAAATATTGTTGGGGCAATCATATTCTAATAACAAAATAGTGTATTTTAAAAGTCTGAAAATATATATTGTTGGTGCAACAATATATTTTGTGTCATTATGGTGTCTGGCACAAAATATATGGTTGAAACAACAAAATATATTTTCAGATTTTTATAGTGTATTATAAATATTCGTTCTTTTTTGTTTTTTCAAAATAGTCTGGCTTAATCCCATTGTTGTTGTTTTAATATTTTAAAACAACTATTTTATTAGTGGAAAAGATTTGGCATTGTTCGCCAAGGGGTAAGGCAGGGAATACTATAGTTTCGATCCACGCCACTGGATCTCATCAGTTCCCTTGTTTCTTGTTTGTGGATATTCTCCACCGAAGTTATTTTTCAATAACTTCTTCAACAAGAAACTTTTTATACCCAAACATCAATCGTCAGCTCGAAGTACAAAGGTAAGCAAAGAAAAAAGTTCAATGAGAAGTTTTTCCTTGGCAACCTCATACAACTCCGACGAAAGTGTCGCACGACGTGTGTTGGTTTTGCTGTAAAGCAGACCAACCAAATTTTGGTGTGTGCATTCGTCTAAATTCGACGACACATACAAGTGGAAGAGGTTTGAATTGTTTTCGCAGACACTTTCGTCGGAGTTGTATGAGGTTGCCAAGGAAAAACTTCTCATTGAACTTTTTTCTTTGCTTACCTTTATACTTCGAGCTGACGATTGATGTTTGGGTATAAAAGGTTTCTTGTTGAAGAAGTTATTGAAAAATAACTTCGGTGGAGAATATCCACAAACAAGAAACAAGGGAACTGATGAGATCCAGTGGCGTGGATCGAAACTATAGTATTCCCTGCCTTACCCCTTGGCGAACAATGTCAAATCTTTTCCACTAATAAAATAGTTGTTTTAAAATATTAAAACAACAACAATGGGATTAAGCCAGACTATTTTGAAAAAACAAAATTGCAAACGCTATCCCAATAAAAAAACGCCACAATGCTTCAAATTCGTTCTTAGAATATGATTACTAACTTCGCTTTCTGGAATACCGCGCCTTGTCATCTCTTCATTTGTTTGCGCCATCTATTCTTTGGCCTGCCAATTCTGCGTGCACCAAGCGGTCCGTATTTATACGCCTTTTTAGCGGGTTCATCTTCGTTCATTCTTATGATATGCATCTCGATACGTTTAACTATATTGATGTCGTTGTATAGCGGATACAGCTCGTGGTGCATACGACGTCGATATTCACCGTCAACGCAGATTGGTCCGTAGATCTTTCGAAAAAATTTTCTCTCAAACACACCAAGCACTGCCTTATCTGCTTGCGCAAGTACCCAGGCTTCGGAACCATACATCAGCACGGGTAGTATCAGTGTTTTGTAAAGCGTTATTTTTGTTTGACGAGTTGTGGCTTTGTTTTTGAAGTGCTTACTTAAGCCAAAGTAGCATCTGTTGGCCAATACAATTCTTCTTTTTATTTCACAACTGATGTCGTTTGTTGTGTTTACGACGGTGCCGAGGTATACGAAGTCTGTTACTACCTCAAAATTATAGGAACCAAATTCAACAGTTGGTCCGATCTCAATGGACGCATTGCGCGTCGACACCATCAACTTGGTTTTCTCGCAGTTTACCGCCAGACCCACTTTAGCAGATCCTCCTTCGACCTTCATAAGGTATCGGTTACTTCTTTTACTGATCGTCCCATGATGTCTATGTCATCAGCATAGGCAAGTAACATGTGGCTATTGGTGTAGATTGTGCCACTTCTATTGACGTTTGCCTCTCGTATAACCATTTCTAGCAGGATGTTGAAAAGATCACACGAAAGGCTGTCTCCTTCCCTGAAACCTCTTTTTGTACAAAACTCTTCGGAGAGGTTCTTTCCTATTTTAACTGAATATCTTGTGCCAGTTAGAGTCATTTTACAAAGCCGAATGAGCTTTGCGGGGATACAAAATTCAGATATGTCTTGGAATACCTTTGAACGTAGCGGGCTGTCGAAGGCTGCTTTATAATCGACAAAAAGGTGGTAGATGTCGATCTGCATTTCTTGGGTCTTCTCCAGGATTTGCCGCTGGGTAAATATCTGGTCAATGGTGGACTTGCCAGGTCTAAAGCCGCATTGGTTGGGTCCAATCATTTCGTTGACCATGGTCTTTAGTCGTTCGCACAACATCCGTGACACTATCTTGTGGGCGATAAGGAGAAGACTTATGCCCCTATAGTTGGAGCATAAAGTCTTATCCCCTTTCTTATGGACGAGACACAGGATGATCAGGTTCCAATCGTCGGGTACGCGTTCTTCCTGCCAGATGGAGCTAACTAGCTGATGCATACACCTTATCAGAGCGTCGCCTCCGATTTTAAACAGCTCGGCTGGTAGGCCATCAGCTCCTGCTGCCTTATTATTCTTCAGCCGGTTTATTGCTGTCTTTACGTCATCTTGGCCGGGTGGTATATATTCAATACCATCTTCTGGGATTGGATCTGTGGTATCTTCGTCGACTTCGCTACTATTGGATACCATCAGTTTGGAAAAATGCTCTTTCCATATCCTTAGCACACTATCTGTATCAGTTACCAGATTACCTTGCTGGTCTCTACAGGAAGATGTGCCAGTGCCAAAGCCATCAGTTTGATGTTTCACTCTTTGGTCGAATTTTCGGGCCTCATTCTGTCTCCTGTACATCTCGATTTGTTCACACTCCCGCTTTTCCATATCTCTCTTTTTCCTGCGGAAAAGACGTTTCTCCTCTCTTCTTTTCTCCCGATACCTCTCTCGTGCGCTACGCATTGCTACAGATTGTAAGGTAGCCCTATATGCCGCATTTTTCTCTTCGGTAGCAGCACGACACTCCTGGTCATACCATGGATTACTTGGTGGAGGTCTCTGGTATCCAAGTACTGATTTTGCGGCTGTTTGCATGGAGTGGGCAATGTTTTGCCATTGTCCTGATATGTTATCGGGACGAGGAGTGCTTTGATTAAGCAGTTGGGCCAGTTGAGTGGAATGTGCTGTGGCTATCTGTTGTGATTGCAGCTTACCGATGTCCAACTTCCGTGTTGTGTCTGTTCGCACTTTACTGCGTTTAATCTGGTACGTACCTTTGTCCGTACCGAGTCTATGTTTGCACCTCGGAACGATCGTACATCCAACACGCTTGATGCATGTCTTCCATCTATCACAACGTGATCAATTTAATTTTTTGTTCTTTGATCTGGCGGCAGCCAGGTACCCTTCTGAATATCGAAAGTCTATCATCCTCATACCATTGTCAGATGTTTCACTGTGGAGACTGAATTTCACTATTGTCACGGTGGGGACTGAATTTCCCGACTGTTGGGCCGAAGATATCCTCCTTTCCAATTTTGGCATTAAAACCGCCTAGAATAATTTTAATGTCATAGGCAGGGCAACGGTCATAAGATTCTTCTAAGCGCTCGTAAAATATATCTTTGTTCTGTTCGTCCTTGTCTTCAGAGGGAGCACGAGCGCAAATAAAGCTGGTGTTGAAAAATTTTGCTTTTAAACGAATTGCAGCGAGTCTTTCATTCAATGGGGTGAAGCTGCAGACCAGTTGTTTTAATCTCCGACCAACTACAAATCCACAACCAAGCTCATGCTTTGTATCATGGCAGCTATAATACAGTGCGTCACATTTAGGTGTTGTTGCGACGCCTTTCCCAATACATCGTATTTCCTGTATGGCAGTAATGTCAGCCTTGTACTTTTCAAGTACATCTGCCAATGCGTAAACTGCACCTTATCTATAAAGAGTGCGAACATTCCAGGTGCAGATTCGCAGATCATGTTCCTTAAAACGTTTGCGGGGTTTGTCAACTTTAGAGGGGTTTGTTTTTCTTTTCTTTCGTTTTTTCATAGTAGGCTGTTCTTTCTAGGAGAGGGTTACAAACCCGACACCCAAACCCAAGTTTTTGACGTTCTTATGGGTGAACGCGCGGCACATTTTAGCTCACTACCTTTAAGGGGTGTTAAAGGCAGTTCCCCAGGTGACACCACGGGACCAAGATAAATCCTAGGCTTTGCCATGTTAAAGCCGGTCAGGTCCGTTCCTTGGTATCTTCCATCCCCTACGGCATAAATGCGGTGGGTAAAAAACCATCAAAATTCCTAAAATCGGAGGTACCGACATTGCTAGATCGACTTAGAATTTTATTTTTATATTTATTCCAAAAAAAAAACATAACCTCTTTATGTTGCTGATACACCTAATTTCACAAGGGGTTAAATGATGTTATTGTTCATTTCGTGTTGTAACTTTTATTGTGCATACTTTTTCTGTTGTATGGGGGGTTTCAAACAAACAAAAAATGTGAGGCAAAAAAAGTTAGTTAAACTGACGATAATTTCTTGTTTTTGTAATTACAGTTGTTGTAATTTTCAATTCAGTTTGTTTTTTTTTTAACAACAGAATTTAAACATGCTAACAACAACCGTCTTCCTCCCTTGCACGAGAACACACATGTGTTGGATGGTTGGTTACCTACCTACCTCAATCCAAATGATATTCAGTTTTGAATAGTAAAACACACACACATTCGTTAGTTTTTGTTTTGATCAGAAAATTTCAATGAATTGTTTTTGCTAGGTTTTGGCCAGAGCAGCAAGTGTGTGATTGAGGGTGGGTGTGTGATGATGAACAAGTGAACGTGCAAGTGAATGCATGAGTATGGGGTATTTTCCACCTTACATTGCCAGCCGCCAGTGGGTAACTGGCCAAGCATAACGAACAGCACTAACTAATGTTGTACAACGTCCATATGGACGAGTGTCTGTTGTTGGTCGGCCCAGCAATGTCCGTGTCATATGAGATGTTCCACAATATCGGTTCCGCTTCGTCCATTTGAAGGGGCCAATAGTGGTGGTGGTGTTGGTTGGCCATTTTCAACGAATTTTAAACAGGTGTAGCTTCTACACCATCTACCCGTACTCTGTTTGGCAAGTCTATCTCTCAATTGTTGGAAATTGTTGTTTTGTAATGCATTCGCTTTTCCCATTTTGTCTTGTTTTTTGATTTTCTTTATTTCTTTTTCAGACATAACCCAGAAATGGTTTTTCCAGTATTACAGTTGTTGCCTGATTGCAGCAGCACGATGAGTATAGACATCATACACCTCGATGTTGCTGCCGGTGATATGTTTTAGCCTAAATGCTATGGTGTTTTGATATTGCGTGTTCTCTAAGCTTATCTAGAGCTTTGTTTTTGAATACACTGATAACGCACACACAGACACTCTTCTCCCCTAATCGCCTTGCGAAATAATAATAACAGCATAATGAAATGTTTTGATGGTATTCAAATCATGCAGAGTGTGGGGGATGGCGGATTATAGATTTATGTTCTTTGAGTATTTTGTGTAGGCTGATTGAAATTTCACTTTTCTAAATTGAATTTAAATTATTTTTATTGTTGTAAAATTTTTTTAAGGAGGAGATTGTTTTAATATTCTAAATTTCAGATAAGTTTGTTCGCTTACCTTTAAAATGAATAAGAAATTTCCACCAATGTAATTGTGTTCTGCAAGAAAAAGAGGAATAAATAGGAATGTTATTTCATTTTGTTATGGGTAATTGTAAATGAATAAGTAAAAAAGTATCAGTCGTCCTTGCTACAGAGATACACCCCCAGCCTGTGTAAATTGAAATATGTGATGTGATAAAATACCAAAATTTATGTAAGTACTTAGGGGCTACTCAGAATTTTGTGGCGTTGTTTGGACGTATGAACTTACCGACAAAACAAGTAAAAAGGTATCAGTCGGCTTTGCAGACAGAGGTATGCCCTCAGCCTGTGTGAATTGAAACACATATTTCCCAAAAAGTATGTATTTAGGGGGTCTTTCGAATTTTGGGCTTATGAACTTGCCGACAAAGATATATAATAATTGTTCCACAAACATCCCATACTGGACAAGAGAGACTTCTCTCAAATCAATGAGTGCAATCCAATTCATATTAGCTCAATGATAGTGGACCCACTGTTTATTGCCGAGTCCGAACAGCGTGTCTTAAGACACCACTTGCAGGGAAGTTTTACATGGCAGACCGACAAAGATATGGATTACGATAAAATATCAAAAGTTTAGCGGGGGAGGAATGGACCGACATAGTCCATTTTAGAAGTGTGTCTTATTTTGGGAGTCAATCCTCTCGATAGGACCATTCTATCAGGAAACATGGACTTAGCCACGAAAACATCATATTGCTGTTAACAGGGCAACTAGTAAAACCTTCGGTAAAAGTTTCCATACGATTCTCGCAGAGACCCTTAATCGCACTTAAACAAAAATGTTGCCCGTTTGTGTGGGTGGTACTCTAAGGAATGGAGCGATAGGGCTCACTTTTGAACATAAACTAAGTTTGGACAAAATATCTCGAGATCCAAAGTTTGGACCAAATTGGTTGCTCCGTTTATGAAATATTGCTGAGTACCTTCGGTAAACATATCCAAAGGATTCTCGCACAGAACCTTAACCGCACTTAAAGAAAAATTTTGCTCTTTCGTGTGGGTGGTACTCTAAGGAATGGACCGATAGCGCCCACTTTTGAACATAAACTAAGTTTAGACACAATATTTCGATATCTAAAGTTTGGACCAAATCGGTTGCTCCGTTTAAAAGATATTGTGCCCACCATTTTAGCGGATATTTTCGAACTTTTGTGGGGTAGGTACCGGAAAGAGTGGACCTATAAGCACCATCTTCGAATTTCATCTTATATTCGTAGAAATGTTTCGATATGCAAAGTGTGGACCAACGCAGAACTCTGTTCGGGAGTTGTCGTGAGCACCAGCCACTACACATGCAGGCCGTAGATGGGTTTTAGCAGATTTCAGGCCATTTTCTCAAGAAATATGGACTTGCCAATGAAAAACTTGTACCATTGTAATAGGGGCCTTCTGTGCAACCTGTTGCGAGAAAAATAAAAACTGTTCGAGACCAGGTCCTAACCTGCACTTTTCCGAAATTTGATGCGGTAGGTATCCGAAAGAGTTGACATACATATATAGTCCATATTTTAACCTGATCTATGTCTTGTAGAAATATTACGATACTCAAAGTATGGACCAAATCGGTTACTGCCTTCGAGAGTTATCGTGCGCACCATTTTAGCGAAAAGTTTTGAACTTTTGTGGGGGAGATACCCAAAGGAGTGGACCGATAAGGCCCATCTTAGACTTGATTTAACTTTGGGTAAACTATTACGATTGCCAAATTGTACATCGAAACCGTTTTATCCGTTCGAGAGTTACCGCGCCCTCCATTCACAACACATTATACCATAGCGGGTTTTTACAGCATTCAGGCCATTTTCTCAGGAAGCATGGAGTTGCCCCTAAAAAAATATGCACTGTTGTAATGGGGGAACGACTACAAGTTGTTAAAACAAAAATCAAAACGATTCGAGATTAGGTCTTAAACTGCATTTTAAGAAATTTTGTGTTGTAGGTAACCGAAAAAGTGAACCGATATAGTCCATATTGAAACGTTATCTATGTCTGGTAAAATTATTACGAGGTGCAAAGTATAGACCAAATCGGTTAGTCCCTTTAAGAGTTGTTGTGCGCATAATTTTTGCGAAATTGTCTGAAACTCATATCATCCAAACATACTTGGATCTAAAACCATTATTTGGATGAGGCTACGACGTAACCTATCGAGGTAACGACTGTACAGCTAAAGAAAGTGTCGACGCCCTCGGCTGCCCCATCAACCTAAAAGGGGAATCCATAGGTGAAAACTCAATATCACCCTGTAAATGTTGAGAACTTTATATCCCCCAATTAGGTAAAAAAGTTAACAAATACCCTTCAGTCGCTGCTTCTTCTGAGCAACTTGTACATATGCGAAGCCGAGCAAGTTCAGTGGGTAGGCCAATATTTTTTGTAGTAAACTTCCCTAACCTGAAAAATTTTAACAAAGTTCCCGTATAAACTGAGGGTTGGGTTGGAGAAACATCATTGTCGCCATGATGTAAGAAACAAAGCTCACCGTCACCTGCAGGGTGCAAAGTTAAGATGATGACAACGTTTTGCGATGAGGGAGGACTTGCCATCCCTATACACCAGTATGCACGGTGCAGACCTGTAACACTTGTTATACACTCCACCCTTTATGTGCACATACTACCGATGAATAGCTGTCCCTTGTGTTATATGCCTGATATTACCTGGGTTTTGGTGGGCAAAACCATCTGGAGCTAGTGCATTTCAACGCTCATCAGGAGTTTTGATTTTTCGTCCTAGGCAATGGCCAAAGGGAAACAGCGCGGGCGGAGACAAATTATATCTCCACATTTTAAACTGTGAACGAAAACGCTACAACAGGGATAAGAGCAGATAGCCACAGTTCGCCAGACATCACAATTGTGGCAACTGATCTGATAAATGGCGTGTACTGGTAACCTGTCATTTCGCTTGCCTAAGATCAACTTCCTATCACCCGACTCATAACCACTGACCGCTGTAATTTTCTTATCCATGTCAACGCTGATCGACAAGAGTATAGAGAATCTATCAATCACCGCTTCAGAGATGTACCCTACCCTTCTGATGTTTGGGTAGCAGAAAGGACGTTCCGAATCATCATCACAGCTGCAGCCGCTCGCAACATACCTGCTAGTCGAAACCCGAAATAAACAAATAGTTAAATCACGAAACAATTAAGTCACTCTCCAACCCTGGAAAAAAGGGAGATAGGACCTCCGTTATGTTGCGCCACGTTACGCTCACGTCCTATCTCCTAGAAATAAAGGGAGATAGGACCTCCGTTATTGTTGTGTATCTCACTAAAGTTCTCAACCTGAGTCTGGAGAATGGAGGTGCCGCTATTGAAACCAACAAATATGAATCGCACAGACCATTATTTGATAACGATTTTTTGCTGAGTGGACGCCAAGTCCCCACCCAAGGTGGGGTGATATTTCAGGAACTGTTCAAATCTACCTATCCCGTATTCCACACACTCAACACGCCATCGAAAACGTAACGTATGCGGCTGATTTTACGATTTTGGCGTCGGGTACCTTTCCTGATGTCATTTGTGAACGGCTGAACTTCTATTTGACTGATCTTACAATTTTTTTCACGCGAGTAATACGCAAATATCCACCACTAAATCGGCGGCCACTTTATTCACAACATAAACTGCAGATATGAGCGCTGAGTAGAATGTAATGGCCGACGGTTCAACAAAAATGTTGATGTTGCCCGCACATGCCACAGATATCTGCGACAGGCTGAGATGTAGGAACAAGGTCTGTGATAAGCACTGTGGTCCACGAATATAAGTGCAACGTGATGATTTGTTCCATAATTTGGCTTTCGCAATATTTTTTCCAAACTTAGTTTATGTTGGAAGATGGGTTATATCGGTCCACTTCTTCAGGTACCACCCCTACAAAAGTTCTAAAATGTTCGCAAAAATTTTGCGCACAATAAGTCTCGAAGGGAGTATCCGATTTTGTCCATACTTTGCACATCGTGAAATTTCTACTAGACTAAGATGATGTTCCAATATGGACTCAATCGGTCCACTCCTTCGGGTATCTCCCATACAGAATTTCAAAAATTAACAATTTATGACCTGTTCGCGAAGCGCTTTGATCTTTGTTTTAACAACTTGTATTTTCTATCCCCATACGACGGCATATCTTTCATCGCGGGCAAGTCCATACTTCCTGAGAAAACACCCTAAAGGGTGCGAAAAACCCCTATGGCACCGTGTCTAGTGGTTGGAGCGCATGATAACTCTCGAACGGATCTGCCGATTCGGTTAAAAAATTTGTCGTTCATAATATTTTGTCCAAACTTACTTTAAGTTCGAAGATAAGCCATATCGGCCCACTCCTTCAGGTAACTCCCCCACAAAAGTTCAAAAATGTTCAGAAAAATTGTGCGCACGATAACTCTTGAAGGGAGTGACCGATTTGTTCCATACTTTACACATCCTTATATATCTACCAGATATAGGTCAGGCTCGAATATGGACTATATTTGTCTACTTCTTCGGGTACCTCCCACACAAAATTTCGGATAAGTTTACTTTAAGAACTGCTCTCGAATCACATTGATTATTGTTGAAGCAACTTGCACTTGTTGCCTCCATTACGACGGTAAAAGTTTTTTTCAGAGACAAGACCATAATTCTTGAGAAAATAGCCCGAAAGGTGTAAAAACCCCCAATGACACCATATGTAGTGGCTGGAGAGCACGATATCACTCGAACTGATCTACAAATTTGATCCAAAATCTGGCCTTCGTCATATTTTGTCCAAACTTAATTTCAGTTCGAAGATGGGCAACCCCGGTCCACAACTTCCGATATTTTTCCCAATATTAAAAAAGGTCATTAATATGATGCGCACGACATCTCTTGATCGGGGCAACCAATTTGGTCCAAACTTTTGATCTCCTAATATTTTGTCCAAATTTAGTTTAATTTCTAAATTAAGATTGAAGATCTGTATAACGATGCTATCCGTTGTGGTCCTGTTTACAGCGATAATATGTTTTCCGTGGACCTGTCATACTGGTCCAAAAGTTATACGATGACCCACTGAAATGACTAGTGGGCGCGATATCTATCGAAAAGAAACTACTCCCAAAATAAGGTCCACTATGTCGGTCCATTCCTACTCCGCAACACTTTGAACTTTAATCCTAATCCACATTTTTGTTGGTAAGTTTAATTGTCGAAAAAGTCCCACAAAAAATACCCTATATACATTCGATCTGTCCGTAGATAAAAGTTTCAATTCACATGGGTATATTGGAACGTATGTAAAAATATACATTTCCGACCCTATAAAGTATATATATTCTTGATCAGGATAAAATTCTGAGTCGACATAGCCATGTCAGTCTGTTGTAATCACTCTAGTGTCGACAATACTTGAGCTAGAGCGCTGCATTTTTTGCACCCGATTTTCTTTTTTCCATAGGCAGGTTAAGTTCGAAGATGGGCTATATCGGCCCACGTTTTAATATAGTCCCCATATAACGGTACTACCCGATTTTCGGTATTTTGAGGGTTTTAGCTACAATTCTTAACCGAACTAGGTGTAATTTGACATTTATGGTTCTTAGGGTCCACAACACTACACCACCAAAAACTGTAAAGATAGGTCCATATAACGGTACCTCCCGATTTTCGGTATTTTTAAGGTTTTAGCTACAATTTTGGCCGTAATTTGACATTTAAGGTCAAGATAGGTCCAGCTTTAGGTACAGCCACCATTTAAAAGTACTTCCCGACATTTGAGGTTATAAAACTTAGCGGTACCTTTCACTTGGCTGGACACATTTTTTAGATTAGATAATTTAGGCATTTGGGGTATCCACGCTCGAAAAATGTGAAAGGAAATTCAAATTGTGAAAGAAAATTCAATTTTAATTAATAGTATTTTATGTTGGAGGGTATAAAAAGTTCGGCCCGGCCGAACTTAACATTTTTTACTTGTTGTATTTTTATCGCATGTAGAGCTTAAAATGGGCTCCCTATTATTGAGCTAGAAATACAACTGGGCTTTTATGAAGAAAATCTCGCCTAGTCTCTTCTAGGATTTTCGTTGGAAATAGTTTTAGATTGAATGCTATAATATTTATCAAACTATTTCGTCCTATACTACAATTTATCACCATACATATTTTTTATACCCTCCACCATAGTTTGTCATTCGTTTGTAACACATCGAACTAATTATTTGCGACCCTATAAAGTATATATATTCTTGATCAGGATAAAATTCTAAGACGATCTAGCCATGTCCGTCTGTCCGTCTGTTGTAATCACTCTAGCGTCCGCAATAATTGAGATATAGTGCTGAAATTTTGCACCCGAGGGTCTTTTTTCCATAGGCAGGTCAAGTTCGAAGATGGGCTATATCGGTCCACTCTTTGGTATAGCCCCCATATAACGGTACCTCCGGATTTGAGGTATTTTGACGTTCTTCGCCACATTTGCAGACCGAATTAGCTATAATTTGGCACTTAGGGTTCCTAGTGATCAACAAACTTGCATCCCAAAGGATATGGGCATAGGTCCATGTTTTTGTATAGTCCCCATATAACGGTACCTCCCGATTTTCGGTATTTTGAGAATTTTAGCCACAATTTGTAACCGAACTATCTGCAATTTGACATTTGAGGTTTTCAGTGTTTATAAAACATCTCCACGAAACATCGTCAACATAGGTCCATGTTTTGGTATAGCCCCCATATATCGGTACCTCCCGATTTTCGGTATTTTGAGAATTTTAGCTAAAATTTTCAACCGAACTAGCTGTAATTTGCCATTTGAGGTTCTCAGTGGTCATGAAACATCTTTACTAAACATCGTCAACATAGGTCCATGTTTTGGTATAGCCCCCATATAACGGTACCTCGCGATTTTCGGTATTTTGAGAATTTTAGCTACAGTTTTTAACCGAAATAGCTGTAATTTGACATTTGAAGTTCTCAGTGGTCATAAAACATCTTCAAGGAAACATCGTCTACATAGGTCCACGTTTTGGTACCCTCCTATAACGGTATCTCCCGATTTTCCGTATTTTGAGAATTTTAGCTGCAATTTTTAACCGAACTAGCTGCAATGATCGGTATTTTGAGAATTTTAGCTACAATTTTGTCTATTCAAAAATAATCGTCAATATAGGTCCATGTTTTGGTATATCCCCCCATATAACTGTACCTCCCGATTTTCGGGAATTTTCAGTGGTCACGAAATTTCTTCACTAAAATTCGTCGACATGGATCCATTTTTGAGGGTCTTCATTGTTTTGATGAAACTACCCTCAATATGATTCTTGAAGTTACCTGCAGCTATAAAACTTTTCCGCCAAAAAATTTAAAGATAGGTTGACTCATTGATATAGCCCCGTAGATGGTACCTTTCACCTAGCTGAACACATTTTTTAGATTAGATAACACTGTGCAACAAAATGGAGGTGAAAGTCTGGGGCACGGAAAATTCCTCTTGGGGAAGAAAGGCCTTGGTGAGTATATTATGAAGCCCGAAGGACAGATCCGCCGTGAGTCGAACTTCCGCGTTATGGCGTGATGAAATTTTTGTTAGAGACCCTGTGGGCCATCAGGAATTAGCGTTATATCTTTGTTCACTGTTGTTTAAGTGCTCTACAAAAACAACAAACAAATATATAAAGCTAATTCATGATGGCTTACAAGGTCTCTTGCAAAAAATTCATCACGCCATAGCGCGGAAGTTCGACTCACGGCGCACAATGTCGCGAGTTCATATTAACTGTGGCCAAAAATAGAAGGAGTTGTCGTAGGTGCATCAATTTTGGTACAAGTACCTATTATTGACTTACAATCATCAGGACAAAAATTGGGTTGGTCGGTCCACGTTTATATATAGCCCCCATAGAACCCTACCTCCCGATTTTCGGTATTTTGAATGTTTTAGACACAATGACCAACCGAAAGTATTCAAATTTTGTGGTTAGTCTTCGGCAGAGGTATCAAACATTCCAACAGAGAATTGTGGGCTTAGGTCCACGTTTTGATATATCCCCCATACAACGGTACGTCCCGATTATCGGTATTTTGAAGATTTTAGCCTCATTATTACACCGAAATTGCTGAAATTTGGTATTTAGTCTTCGTAGGGGGCATTATACCTTCACCTTGAAATTTGTCTGCATAGGTCCACGCCTTCATATAGCCCCCATAGGACGGTAGCTCCCGATTTTCGGTATTTTGGAGGTTTTAGCCTGATTATCACTCCGAAATGGCTGAAAATTGCTATTAAGTCTCCGTTGGGGGACTTATAACCTTCCACCAGAAATATGTCGGTATAGGTCCTCGTCTTCCTATAGCCCCCATAGAACCGTGCCTCCTCATTTCCGGTATTTTGAGTGTTGTGGCCTCAATATCCACCCGATATGACTGAAATTTGGTGGTGAATCTTCATATTGTTTGTGAGCATATTGAATATATCAAACTCTTGTCTTTATATATGAGAATTTTCCTTTAAAAAATTTTTTTGACCGATTAGTGGTCAAAAAGCGGTCAAATTTTTGTAAAAAATCGAATTTTGATTTTCGCTGTTCACAATTTTTTTAAAAATTTAAATTTTTAAAATTTCTCTCGTTTAAAGCAAGATTATTAGGTACTTAATAAGCCCACAAAAATATATGATGATCGGTTCATTCGTTTTCGCGCTATAGCCAACACCGCAAAACGATTTGTTAAAAAAAGGGGTATCCTCTCAGTGAGGTGGTCGCTGAAAAAGAGAAATGACACATTCGTCTGCAAACCTCTGCAGCTGGGACCTTGTGTATATTTGAAGTACTCACTTTTTACTACTCATACAGCAAAAAATATCGATATACACTTTTATACAATTTTTTTCCCACTCCACTCAATTTAACATTTGCTTCAGAAAAGTAATAAACTTAGTAATACAAGTTTGGGTAAATGTAAACACCATATGATTAATATTTACATGCAAACAAAAGTGTAGCCAAGTTTATTACGTACCAAGAGAACTTAGGAACCATTTTTGTAGCGACCGTTACTTTTAAATTTTAAATATTAACGCATTATATAATTTATTAATTTTAGAAAAAACAAAACACAAAAATACGTATTAACTAAAATTGTCGGATTTAAATCCTCATATAGCAAAAACTACTTCACGTATCAGTACCAAAATTCAGATTCTTCTTAATTAATATGTTTTCTATCACTTCCCATCAATAAATTTGTTCAACGAAGTATTTAGTTTTTACCATTTTTGGCCACGGTCGTGACACTGTGCGGCGCATCTGTCCTTCGGGGTTTTTAATATACACACACCAAGGGCTTTCATCTCCAAAAGGAATTATCTCTGCCCCAACATTTGTGTGATATTTGTTATCGAATAAAATAAAATATTTATATTTCATTTGTATTGCAATTAAGTAGAGAGGGGGGAATAATAGAGTGTTGCCACCAAAGAAGAAACAAATTACTTTGAAATTATATTTTGGACAGATAACAAACAACATTGGCTATAAGCTTCGTTAGCAAAACCCCTTACAATAATAACCAGCAAAGCAACTCTCACACAGTGTAAATTTTACATTTAATTTTAGTTTTGCATTTTTGGTCGAAAAATTCCCATCCAGCAACACTTTTGTCACGCCTTTGACTTCATTTTTGGATTTTTTATATTATGCCTAGGGGTAAATGCCTTTTGTTTTTAGTTTCGCTGCCACAAAATCAAGGCAACCAGCGAAAAACAGAAATAAATATAGGAAACCAAGCTGATGCCAAACTTTGTGAAGAGCAGTTTGTTCGAACAATTTTTGATGATGTTGTTTTTTTCTTCTTTTTTGTTATTTTTTGTTTGTTTTATGAACAAAAATGTGTAAACTTTTGTAGCGAGATTTGTGATGGCTTCTGGACAAAAACGGAAAAAGCGCGACCAACCGACAGCCGACAAAATTAATATGGACAGTATTGCGGTTTTGCGTCAAGCATTGCATCAAATCCCTGGCTAGAGGCCAAAAAGCACATAATCAATCTCCCTTTCTCTCCTATGCATAAGTTGGTGGTGGGGTAAAAAGGGGGTAAACTAAAACAGCTTAGATAGAAAGACACAAAACATAAAATCACAAAAAAAAACAAGTACATATTTCTCATTTTCTTCTTCTTTGCAGAGATAAGACAAAGTCCTTTTCGTAGGACGGAACAGAACTTGGCTTGCCAACAATATTTACAATGAAGTCTCTTAAAAAATTATGTTTGTTTTTCTTTCTTTTGTTAAAAAAGTAGTTGTGGCGGAATTATGTTTCTCTTTCGTTTTTTTATGGTTGTTTACTATTACTCAACATTAATGGACACTTTACGCTGGAAAGAAAATAAAATAAATTATATTTTTATTGGTGGAAGTGGTGATGCTGCCGCTAAATTGCATTTGACTGCAGAGATTTATTTCAACTTAATTGGTTTATGATAATCTTCAATTTAACTGGATTGCAGCTATCATCAGAAGAAAAAAAAAACAGATTTTTTCTAAATTATTTATTACTATTTATGAATACCATTTTTTGCAAAATTATAGGAAAAATAAGGTCAAAGTGTCACACAAAACAAGTAAAAAATATCAGTCGGCTTTGCCGACAGAGATATACCCTCAGCCTGTGCAAATTGAAACACTTTTTTCACAAAAAACTTATGTATTTAAGGGGTTTCAAAATTTTGGTCGTATGAACAAAAATGTTGATTAGGATTAAAGTTCAAAAATTTTGCGGAAAACGTACTTAAAGGAATGGACCGACATAGACCATGGGGGTGCCATAGAGGGTTTTCACACCCTTCGGGCTGTTTTCTCAAGTAGTATGGACTTGCCCCTGAAACAACTTTTACCATCGTAATTGAGGCAGCGAATGCAAGTTGCTTCAACAAAAATTAAAGTGATTCAATAGCAGTTCTTAAAGTGAACTTATCCAAAATTTTGTGTGGGAGGTACGGGATGGAGTGGACAAATATAGTCCATATTCGAACCTGATCTATATCTGGTAGATATTATGAGAATGTGTGAAGTATGGAACAAATCGGTCACTCCCATCAACAATTATCGTGCGCACAATTTTCCGAATATTTTTGAACTTTTGTGGGGTAGGTACCTGAAGGAGTGGACCGATATGGCTTATCTACGAAATTAAAGTACGTTTGGAAACTATATTACGAAGGCCAAAATTTGGTCGGAATCGGCATTTCCGTTCGAGAATTATCTTGCGCTTCCACCCATAAACATGGTGTCATAGGGTTTGTTTTTCAACTTTCAGGCTATTTTTTCAGGAAGTATGGACTTGCCCTTGAGGAAACTTGTACCGTCGTATAGGGGACAGTGAATACAAGACGTTATAACAAAAACCAAGGCGATTCGAGAGCAGGTCCTAAACTGAACTTTTCCGAAATTTTGTGTGGGAGGTTCTCGAAGGAGTTAACCGATTGAGTCCATATTGGAACCTCATCTAAGTCTGGTAGAAATTTCATAATGTGCAAAGTATGGACCAAATCGGTTACTCCCTTCAAGAGTTATCGTACGCACAAATTTTCCGAACTTTTTCGAACTTTTGTGGTGGAGGTACCGGAAGGAGTGGACCGATATAATCCATCTTTGAACTTGAACTAAGTTTGGACAAAATATTACGAAAGCCATATTTTGGACCGAATCGGCAGATCCGTTCGAGAGTTATCTTGCGCTCCAACCACTACACACGGTGTCATAGGGTTTTTTGTAACTTTCAGGCTATTTTTTTTCAGGAAGTATGGACTTGCCCCTAATGAAACTTACAGCGTCGTATAGAGGACAGCGAATACAACTTGCGTAAACAAAAATCAAAGCGATTCGAGACCAGGTCCTAAACTGAACTTTTCCGAAATTTTGTGTGGGAAGTACCCGACGGAGTGGACCGATTGAGTCCATATTGGAACCTCATCTAAGTTTGATAAAAAAAATTACTCGATGTGCACAGTATGGACCAAATCGGTTATTCTCTACAAGAGTTATCGTGCGCACAAGTTTTGCGACAATTTTTGAACATTTGTGGGGGAGGTACCTGAAGGAGGATATGGCCCATCTGCGAACTTAAATCGAATGTGGACAAAATATTTCGATACCCAAAATTTGAACCGAATCGATTGATCCGTTCGAGAGTTATCGTGCGCACCAGCCTGCCAGACAGACAGAATTGTCTGAAACGGATATCGTACAAACATACTTGGGGTCTAAAACCATTATTTCGATGAGGCACATTTTTGGTCGTATCAAAGTGTAAATACCCTCTTTAGCCTAAAGGCTGAGGGTATAAATATTATCTAACAAGCATGAAAGTCGTTAAGATCTGCCGAATTTTTTACACCCTCCACTACGAACTGCATTGAAGTAAATAGGAACACTTAGTTCCTTTCGTTTATTAAAGTACTAAGTTCTTCCTTCAAATTAAGGCTTATTCCTTGGAAGAATAGATATGGTTGTATAGAATTAGAATTTTTTGCTGATCAAGAACATATTGTTACGAATGTAACTTGTAGATTTAAGGTAATTTAGACTAATTTCTGTTAATTTAAGAATTGTAACGTAAATTTTATTAAGCCTTTAGTTGAGTTAAATCGAATTTACAACAACAATTACTCTATAAGAATTCTAAGCACAACTTTTCTTTGTGGATTCGATCTTGTTATTATTGTACGCATTCAGTTCTCTCTCTCATTTATTTCTGCAACAACAAATATTAAGTCTGTCTGGTTACTTTTCCAGCAAGAATTGTCCAGCAAGAACTTTCTCAGAGAGTAAGGAGTTTTTATTCTCTTTTGCTAGAAAATTATAAAAAGTAAACAGACACCTTCCCAGCAAAAACCAGCAAGCAATCAGCTGACTTGCCAAAACAGAACAATTTGTCGGCCAATGAAGGAACCAATGGAAGCAAAAATGTGTATTTTATTAAAAATAAAAAAAGAAAATGACCCAAAAATGGATCTTTCCACCTCGCAACTTTGTTCTACAAAAAAATAATACAATTGGACTTGATATTTCCGCAATAAAATTGTTTTTTATTTTCACAAACATAAATCAACGAAAAATTAAAAACAGATGATTGATTGTTTTCAGGAAGAAGAAGACTTGCAAATGTTTGCTAGAAGAAATTTGTCCAGCAAGAATTGGCAAACTCTCAGTGAAAGAACTGTCAAAATGTCTCTCTCGAATTGCTCTCTTTTGCTGGTTTTTTGTGTTAACAGACGACTTCCAGCAACAATAGGTACAAATTTTATGGTAACCAGACAGACCTATTATTGCAATTATGAAATTATCGCTTAGTCTTGATTTACATTGTTTACTTAGTGGTGTTTTACATTTAAACGACTGCTCGTACGAGATTTTGTCTCCTCTTTGTGGTGGTTATTCTCGTTAAGTCCCGGGCCACACTAGAGTAATTTCAATGAAATTTTGACATGAAACTTTGCATTTTTTTTGGGAAAAATGCATAATTTCAAGAAACTAGTGTACACGGTTTCATGTGTTCTGCAATTTTGCTTTCTTGCAATATTCGTATAAAACAAACAAACCGTTTTATTTTACATTTTCTTTTACTTTCATGTCAAAATTTCAGTGAAATTACTCTTAGTGTGGCCCGGGACTAAGCAGAGTTGCAAAACATAGTAAGAGAAATTGAAACAAAATGTAGTTTTGCAATGAATTTGTGCATAAAAAATTATTTAACGCATAAAATAAATATTTTTTATATGAATTTTAAAATTTTTATAAAATGCCTTCTTTTTACATTAAGTATTTTTAACAAAATGTACACTTTGTACAATGTTACAAAAAAATGCAACCCTGTGAAATTTACGAATATGATCAAAGAGGAGACAAAATCTCGTACGAGCAATCGCATAAATGTAAAACACCACTTAGTTATTGTTGTTGCACCCTTTCTTTCTATTTACTTTAACTATTCGATTATGTTTCTGCATTGTAACCCCTTCTCCTCTCCCTTATTTACTTGAACAGCCCCATTACTAGTTTTAAACACTCACCGGTCTGTTTGTATGTGCGTACATGTGTGTATTTGTCAATTGGATTGCATTTCGCCGGAACATATTAGAAGCTCCTAGATCAAGGAGACTAGAACAGTCTATGTAGCAGCGGGCACATATAAATACGGGAAAGGAAAAGCTGGGAGTTAGTTATGATCTGAACGCGATATTTAAACCGTAAGTGTAAGTAAAGTAGAAACCAACTAAAGTGAAGTCTTGTGTGAATAGCTGAAGTGAATAAAGTCAATAAAGCATTGTAGAATCGTAATCTAAAACAAACCCTGTTTTATTTGGTACAAATCGTATCGGGGAATAAAACAACGTCTACACGGGATTAAGTTCAAACCCTAATTCCGTAACAATATATATATATATATATATATTAGGCCGGGGCGATTTGTATGGAAGGAAAAAAGTGTTATCGGGCGCCTGGAGTTTCTGATTCTTGGGATTGTACTGAGCAAAAAAGTCAACTAGACCATATGTCTACGGTGAAAATCGAGCCCCCGGATTTTGACTTGAAGTTTTTTTTCAGGGATTTTCGGATATCTTGGCAAATAACAACCAAACCACTGATATTTTCGATCCAACACAAAGACAACAATTGTAGCCAAGACAATAATAAAGAACTCTCTAGTACATCGCAAAAGCATTGGAACGCTCCTTCAGGCAGTTATGGCCTCGAGAAGGTGCACATTTTTCGGAAAATATCGATAAAAGACACTGTGCTACAAAATGGGACTCAAATTCAGTGGGTGGAAAATCCCTTTCGGAGATGAAAGCCCTTGGTGAGTGTACTAAGAACCCAAAAGGAAATTTTCACCATAGGTCAAGTTTCCGAGATATCGCGTGATTAATGGTTTAATTTTGGCCCCTTAATTTGCGAGAAAATAGCTTTATATCTCTGTTAAACGTTATTGTAGCTTCATTTTGAGATTACATGTCTTCAGTCAAATCGAATGGTGAATCTTTTTGTAGAATATTTCATCCCTCTAACTCAATTCCTTCCATGTCCTTTTCGTCCTTTATTTTTTGAACCGTAGTAAAAGTACCACAAGATGAGATTTTACTGCATCCAAATATTCTACAAAAATGTTGTTCAGAAGATTTTAGGTACGGTTCTCATTGATGACCAATCGATATTTCCCCGTTTTCAAGGTCCTTTTTGACATTTGCCCGTATTTTGTTGAGAAAACCGTGTTTTGTTTTTATGTATATTCGTTATTGGTCTGTGGTGCATCTGAAATACTTACCATAAATAGCTCTTGTAATGACGAACACGTTAATAACAAATTTTATTGAAGGATAGATCCGGTTATCTAAACTTTTGAACCGGATATTCTGATATCAAACCCGATTTTGGAACCGGTTTTAAGTAACCGATTAATCGTATATGTATATCATTGGAAAGCTAATAAAATGGTCAATCAAATGACAGCAAGTAGCTGATTACAACTTTCTTGGTTCCGATGCTAGAACAAAAAATCGCGTTCGTAAACCGATTTTGATGTAAAATATCACTGGGTTGACGTGGTTCAAACTTCTGAGTTATGGCGAAATTAATTCATTCTTGATGAACTTTAAGTGCATGATAACAAAACAAAATAACACAAATTCATCTCACAATAACTCAGAAGATTGACCTATGACATAACTGTCTTTCCAGATTTATAAAATATCTTAATCGACTTTCATAGCCAAAAATAATTTTTCAACCCAGTGATATTTTACATCAAAATCGGTTAAGAAATCGGTTTTTTTTTGTTCTAGCTTCGGAACCAACAAAGTTGTAATCATGTAATCAGCTACTTGCTGTCATTTGATTGACCATTTTATTAGCTTTCCAATGATATACATATACGATTAATCGGTTACTTAAAACCGGTTCCAAAATCGGTTTTGATATCAGAATATCCGGTTCAAAAGTTTAGATAACCGGATCTATCCTTCAATAAAATTTGTTATTGACGTGTTCGTCATTACAAGAGCTATTTATGGTAAGTATTTCAGATGCACCACAGACCAATAACGAATATACATAAAAACAAAACACGGTTTTCTCAACAAAATACGGGCAAATGTCAAAAAGGACCATGAAAACGGGGAAATATCGATTGGTCATCAATGAGAACCGTACCTAAAATCTTCTGAACAACATTTTTGTAGAATATTTGGATGCAGTAAAATCTCATCTTGTGGTACTTTTACTACGGTTCAAAAAATAAAGGACGAAAAGGACATGGACGGAATTGAGTTAGAGGGATGAAATATTCTACAAAAAGATTCACCATTCGATTTGACTGAAGACATGTAATCTCAAAATGAAGCTACAATAACGCTTAACAGAGATATAAAGCTATTTTCTCGCAAATTAAGGGGCCAAAATTAAACCATTAATCACGCGATATCTCGGAAACTTGACCTATGGTGAAAATTTCCTTTTGGGTTCTTAGTACACTCACCAAGGGCTTTCATCTCCGAAAGGGATTTTCCACCCACTGAATTTGATTCCCATTTTGTAGCACAGTGTCATTTATCGATATTTTTCGAAAAATGTGCACCTTCTCGAGGCCATAACTGCCTGAAGGAGCGTTCCAATGCTTTTGCGATGTACTAGAGAGTTCTTTAATATTGTCTTGGCTACAATTGTTGTCTTTGTGTTGGATCGAAAATATCAGTGGTTTGGTTGTTATTTGCCAAAATATCCGAAAATCCCTGAAAAAAAACTTCAAGTCAAAATCCGGGGGCTCGATTTTCACCGTAGACATATGGTCTAGTTGACTTTTTTGCTCAGTACAATCCCAAGAATCAGAAACTCCAGGCGCCCGTGATGCTGTTCAAATCGCCCCACTCTAATATATATATATATATATATATATATATATATATATATATATATACATATACATATACATATACATATATATATATATATATATATATATATATATATATATATATATATATATATACATATATATATTTATACCGGACAATGACAAATATAACTATACAACATAATTATATCTCCACATTATTGTGGAGGGTATTAAAATGTAAGTAGGTTGGTCCTAATTTTTATACTCGCAGTATTTATGCTAACGAGATTATATGGTGGTTTCTGAGTGAAATCGGACACTTTTTCAAAATGAGAATTTTGATCTCCCTTATTTTTTGCTGCGGTGATGCTGCTCATCAGCAAAACATTTTAGTATATTTTCAGAATTTTTTTGACTAACTATGTGCAAAGATATGCTTATAATTTCTTTAATATTGGTCCAAATAGAAAAAATCTTTTTTTTTATATTTTTTGTTGTTTTATCAGCTATCAAATAAAAAATATAAAAAAAATTGCACAGTAGGCTTGGATGGAATTTTTGCGATTTAAAATTTAAATCCAATTTTTATCAACGATTGTACTCTTCGTTTACAGCCATATTATGTTTTCCGTGGACAAGTCTATGCTTTCTGGCAAACTGGTCCAAAAGTTATACGATGACCCACTAACATGACTAGTGCGCGCGATATCTATAGAAAAGATATGACTTCCAAAACAAGATCCACTTCCATAATGAACTATGTCGGTCCATTAATTCAAGTACCTCCTCCGCAACACTTTTGAACTTTAATCATAGTCCACATTTTTGTCGGCAAGTTCAAATGTCCAAAAAGGGTAACAAAATTCTGAAAAGACTCTGAATACATTCGATCTGTCCGTAGGCTGAGGTTATATCTCTGTCGGCAAAGCCGACTGATACTTTTTTACTTGTTTTCTTTAAAAATCCTATTATAGCTCCGTTAGTCCTGTGACATGAAGAAAAGAAGCAAACCTTTTTGTCCTGACGTCTAACGACCTTCTTGAAATTGAGACTTTCATCTATGGGCTGATAGAATGCCGGCTGACCGAAATCTGCGAGGATGCTGTAGAAAATTTGGACATGGTCGAGTGGACTACAAGTTGTCTGAAACCGATTTGGTTTGCGAGGTATATTAGCTCAGATATATATAAGTGAGGTCTGACAACCGTTATTTAGAGAGCGTTTGACTTATCAATAGTCATCGGATTTTAGCATGTTTTTTATTTCTTATCCGATTGGACTCAAATTTTGGATCTAGGCGTTTTGAGGGTCAATTTTTCGATATTTGGGGTGATATCAAAAACATGCAAAATATATGCAAAAAATATGCAAAATATGCAAAAAATATGGTAAATATGCAAGTGTTTTTTTTTTGACGAAAATAGTCAATTAAATTTGGAAAATCGTCAAAAAAGCATTCTAAATTAAGTTTTTTGCCGTTTAAAAAAGATTTTTGCAGATTAATATGTTATTGAGGCTCTCCAGATATTCCGCCGCAGCAATAAATCTGGACTAATAAGACTTAAATCAGTTTTCACAAGGTGAGAAAATGTCAAATGACCCAGCATTCCTATTACAACATAAGTTGCTTCCTATACAAATGTTGGTAATAAAAAGATTTCAAAAACTAAATCAAAAATGTCAAAATCAACGTGTCCAAATATGGTGATAGTTTATACTCGGCCAAAATTGTCTAGCAGAAAAACAAAGGAGCTAGAGTTAGTCATCGCAATTTTTGTTTAGATAAAAGCGCAATTTTTTCTAGATTTTGGAAAAAAGGTTCGTTTTTTAGCGCAAAATGGGAAAAAGTACCATTTACGATTCATCCAGGTTCTGGAATATAACTATAATTAGAAGTATAAGTTTTGAATATCCACATATTAGATTTGAATATATTTTATAGTGTTTAGTCCTTTATTCAGTATATACCGGCAAAAATTTTGGCAATTTTTGTTCTTTGTGGTCAAAAAGCTTCTTTGGAAAAATGCTCTAACTGCCGCTTTAATATTATTGACATGGTTTTAGTTTATTTCACTAAAAATACGTAATTTTATAATGCATTATTGTTATACCCATCCACGATGAACAATAAGCAAAATGAAAAACACCCAATGATTAGTGCAAAATGACATCACTCAGAAAAACCACACAATAGCGTGATAGTGGTAAAATAAGTCAAAAAACCTTTGAATTATCTTTAACATGGCAAAACCACTCACATATTTCTGCTAGAAAAGCATTTGGAATGCTAAAAAAATATAGTTCATTCATTCCTGCTACTGTCGAAAAGTCATAACCCTTTTGTATACACAATCAATTAACTTATACCTTCCCGTGTACTCGATAATTTGTACTAATTATTACAACTGCTTCGAATTGTTTAATGGAAAAGTTGCTGTAAAAATTGTTTCAGCAACATTTAGTAAAAATTATCGAGTATAGGATATAACACCTATTATAACACATTAGTCTTGTTGTATAGGATATGAATAAATATATTAAGAAAAATATTGGACGCAATATTGTTATTAATGTTGTACAAAGGCACTATGCACCTAAAAGGCAAAGATTTCAAGCAATCTTAATTTCCAAAAAAAAAAAAAAATTAAATTTCACATCTGCCCCGTGTTTTGCTTACATCCTGATGTAAACTTTAAAAACGTCATATTTCTAGCTCTACTTTCACAATCTGATTGGATTTTCCTGTAATTTATGAAAATTGAGTCTTGTTGCATGGTAAATTAGTAAAAAGTAAGGAAAGGAACAAATACGAGCAATGTCAATAAAAATGTCCGGATTGTCGTGTAGAAAAATTTCACTATTTTTTACACGTAGAGCACTTTTTACTTCTTTATTTTATTTAAAAGTTCGGAATTAGCAACTACAATTTAAAAAAAGTATTATGATATAACTACCACAAGTGATTTAATAATAGAAAATAATATATTTTCTTTACTATTCGTTAATCCGGACAATTTGATAATTCGGACACCGCCGAAACCTGTGGTGTAGGGATTATCGAGATTATACTGTATATATGGGAGCAATATCCAAATCTGAATCGATTCTTACCAAAATAAATAGGGATCTCCAATTTTTATGCGAATTGGTCTATAAATGTGACCAGTACTTAGTTTTCAAAAAGACATGGCCAGATGGATAAGTACGAATCTATGCAGATCATCAAAAGGAACTGTGGGTCTATTTCGTTTCCTTTTGCATGTTGCAAACTCATTCCCTAAGACAGTGCAATCATGAATAAAAATTCCGTGCGGAATATGTTTCCTTTCCCCAATTTCACAATTGTTTATTTCCATATTTATGCCCAAATATATATATAAATATTTTTGTCCATTAGACTAGAATACGCCATAATGAAGCGAATCTAGCAGTTTTCAACTTTTAACAAATATTGATTTTAAAAGAATTTCACTTTTTATACCCTCAGCCTTTAGGCTAGAAAGGGTATATGGGCAATATTATTGAAAATTTAACATCGTTGAAGCCAAGGTTTACCCCTTTATAACTAGCGAAGACTTAGACTTGGCAAAAAATATTGGCCTTCAAAGTTGATTTGCGTGGAAGCTGTGGCTATATTTATGTTAAAAAATAAGTAAAAATGGGTTGAAGCCACCGTGTCTTTTTTTGTTTTCTCTCGATTTGTGATTAAACCACATTTTCCCGATTTTCCTGTCAAAGTGAAAGTAGAAGCCAACTAAATAAGGATCATCCCACCAATGTATAACTTTTCAAAATTTGATATGCGTCAACCATTAAATGATGCTGACATTTTGAAGCCAGATTTTAAGTGTTTTTTGAAATTTTCTTATAATTTCGTTCCGCAAACAGTTTCTTCAAAAAATCATATGTAGGAATGAAGAACTCACGATTCTGATTTATTTGATATATGTGTCGTGAATGTAGCCTACACAGCTTCAGAGAAATCTGTATCCAAATACGAAAAATTTGTGCGAACAAATTTCTAAAAATCATATATTTCGGGTCTAATTTGTACAATTGGCGTTCGATTTACTCGTGCATGATTGCAAATTTTGGATTTTTACGTTGAGGATCTAATAAATCATTACTCGTTAAAATCCATCTACTAAAACGCGAGATAGGAGAAATTCCAAGGTAGAAAAATCACCCAATATTGTTTTTGAAAATATCGCTCATTTTATCGCGTATTCTGTCGGCCGCTTGCACTGCTATGAAAAAACTAGTGCAGCATCTTCCTTTTTGCGGAAACAGAGATTTAAAAACTTCACTGATAAGGGAACTACATTCATTTTATCCCAAAAATAGTGTGTGATGCTACATACACGGTTCTTGACTGATTGCCTTGAAATAGGTATATATCGATGCAGATTTTCATGGTGACACTAAACCCGGATGCGGAACGAAATTGTATGAACTTTGCGCAAATTAGCGATGTTTTATAGGTTTTTTAATGCTAAGATGCAGCCGATGCTACATCTTAGCGTCCAAATTATATTTCGAAAAATATATACAAATTAAAAGATATGGTCTTGCTGTACATGAAAATCACATGCGGACAAAACGATTTTGATAATTACGCGATTTACACATATTTTAATAATGCATATAAGTTAAAGCGGTTTATTTGAACTCTATTTCCGTTTAAGAAGTCTAATGATTTATTTCAACAACCCGATAACTTTCCTCAATGGGAAACCTTCTATGTGAATGTAGATAAAGCCAAATTCGCCCATTTTCTTGGGAGTTTCAAGAAAAATAAAAGAAGTACTCTTATAGAATTTTTCGAATATTTTCAACTCTAGAATGCATGTGAAAACTATTATTCCAAACCAACATTTGTTTTTTGCTTATTTTGGCTATAATATCCTAACTACTATCCCGATGATTATAAGTTTGGTCTCATTTGATTCCCCGTGAAGTCTTTCTTTAAAACTGTTACTTTTTTCTAATTTTTGACGGGTAAATGCACCTATATTTTCAAAAAATTCGGATTACATTTAAAATTTTTCCAATTTTTTGTAAATTCTGCGAATGCTGAGTAACATTTTACAAATATTATGCAATCTACTTAATGACGTCACTTCGTGATAACGTTTTAGTGACAATTGTGCTCAATAAAATAATTAGCGTTTTTATAATAATTTTTTCTTAAAAGCAGAAGTAAAAGCGCGATAACATTTGTAAGCAACAACCAAAAATTTGCTCGCGAGCGGATTTGTACTGTGGAATTTTTTCTTTACCTATGTACCAAAAATCGTTAATGTAGCGCGAAAAGAAAAAAATTAATTTTTTGGAAATGGAATATGAAATAATTGGCAACATTTCCCATATACACTTTCATACGGGCAAAATGTGCCTCATCGAAATAATGGTTTTAGACCCCAAGTATGTTTGGACGAAATGTGTTTCAGACAATTTGGAGTCGATTGAGCAATGCCCGTCCGTCTGTCTGGCTGGCTGGTGCGCACGATAACTCTCGAACGGATGAACCGATTCGGTTCAAATTTTGGCTTTCGTAATATTTTGCCCAAACTTAGTTTAAGTTCGAAGATGGGCTATATCGGTCCACTCCTTTCGGTACCTCCCCCACAAAAGTTCCAAAATGTTCGAAAAATTTGTGGGCATGATAACTCTTGAAGAGAGTAACCGATTTGGTAAATACTTTGCACATCGTGAAATTTCTACCAGACTTAGATAAGGTTCCAATATGGACTCAATCGGCCCACTCCTTCGGGCACCTCCCACACAAAATTTCGGATAAGTTCAGTTTAGGACCTGCTCTTGAATCTCTTTGATTTTTGTTGCAACAACTTGTGTTCAGTTCCCCCCATACGACGGTACAAGTTTCATCAGGGGCAAGTCCAAACTTCCTGAGAAAATGGCCGGAAAGTGCAAAAAGTCCCTATGACACCTTGTGTAGTGGTTGGAGCGCAAGATAACTCTCGAACGGATCTGTCGATTCGGTCCAAAATTTGGTCTTCGTAATATTTTATCAAAACATAGTTTAAATTCGAAGATGGGCTATATCAGTCCACTCCTTCAGGTACCTCCCCCACAAAACTTCAAAAATGTTCGGAAAAATTTTACGCACGATAAATCTTGTAGGAAGTGACCGATGTAATCTATACTTTGCACATCCTAATATATCTACCAGATATAGATCATGTTCGAATATGCACTATATTTGTCTACTCCTTCTGGTACCTCTCACACAAAATTTCGGATAAGTTCACTTTAAGACCTGCTCTCGAATCTCTTTGATTTTTTTGAAGCGGTTTGCATTCGCTACCTGCATTGCGACGGTAAAAGTTTTTTCAGGGGCAAGTCCATATTTCTTGCGAAAACAGCCGAAAAGCTGTAAAAAACCCCTATGTCACCATATGTGGCGGTCGGAGAGCACGATAACTCTCGAACTGTTCGACCGATTTGGTCCAACATTTGGTCTTCGTCATATTATATCCAAACTTAGTTTCATGGGCAATACCGGTCCACAACTTTCGGTACTTCTCCCCAATATTTAAAAAATGTCATTAAAGTGCTAGGACGATATCACTTGAATTGGGCAACCAATTTGATCCAAACTTTGGATCTCCTAATATTTTATCAAAATATAGTTTACCTGCACTACAAAAGTTCAACATTTGTGTCTTAGTGCAGTTAATTCCTAATCCACATTTTTGCCGGCAAGTTTAAATGTCCAAAAAGGGCCACAAAATGGCTGAGGGCATATATCTGTCGGCAAAGCCGACTGACACTTTTTTACTTGTTAAAATTATTTTCCGTGCGGAAAATTCAGAGGGAAATATTCATGATTGCCCTGTATACATATGTTTTTTATATGTTATATGTTTTTAGTAAAATATGAAAGATTTTACGTAATATTCAATATTTTCTTAGTCTTAATTTTTAGCTCATTTGTTTTTCTTCAGACAATTTTGTCAGACATTTCTGATTGAGTTTTTGAACAAGTTTGAATTAGAAAGCAACTTATGTTGTAATAAGAAGGCTGGGTTATAGGAAATTTTCTAAGTCTTTTAGTCCAGATTTATTGCTGTGGCGGAATAATAATTAATAACATAATAATCTGTTATGAAATCGACGTTTAACGGTAATAAACTTAATTTAGAACACTTTTTAATGGCTTTCCAAAATTAATTTGATGATTTTCGTCAAAAAAATTACTTGCATATTTTTCATATTTTATGCAAAAAATAAAAAATATGAGCCTGTCATTGCATTCAGTTTTCTTCAAAACGAATTTTGGTCCAATCAGAATTTTCTTATCTTTATTAATAAAAAATATGCAAATATGCAAAATCCGATGTCTACTTATCAAGAGCCTTTAATACTGGCAAGCACTTCACGCTGTTTGAAGATGTGGGTATAAGGTCCACAAGTCTCTCGTTTGCAACACTTGAGGTGTAGATAGAAAATATTGTTGTGTTGAAAGCTGTGCGGCGCCAGTGTGGTCCGCGAATATAAGTGCAACGTTAAGGGGAACTATTCAAACCTGAGAACTGCAACATGGTGCTTCCTTATGTCTTTAGTGGGGCATCTACAGGAATAGACAAAGATTCATTCAGTACGCCAACCCAATGGCTTGCTCCCGTTGCAGCACTTGGTTAGGTGTTTCCGTGAGAGCCATCCCAATCTTATTGTTATTAGGACCGCCCCATGCAGGCATGTCAGGAAATATCTTCATGATCTAAAAAGATGGAACCCCTAGACCAGCAAGCCTATCCTTAAATGCTTGTTCGTCGGAAAAAATTCACAGTTAATTGACTTAAATTTAGCAACAATTTTGATACAATATGCCTGTTCCAGAACCTGCAGGAATCTAAAAATTTTTTACTACCATAACAAATTTTCCGAATTTTTTTTTTTTTTATCGAAAAAATAGGACAAATTAATAGATTCTTGCAGTTCTGGAACAAATTTTACAATATAAATTTTTGTGACAAAACACATATTACCAACTATTTCAAAATCTCTCCCTCCCTAAAAATAAAACTCCAAAACAATGACGTCATATAATTAAAAAAAATATATTCAGCTTAATTATTCAATTTATTAGCTACTAAAAATCCACCGTGGGCAAAATTCATTCATAAATACAATTTTCAATCGCCCTTAGAACCTAATCACAATCATCATCGTACTCAGCATTAGCAATGACATACCGACATTCCCATCTACCACATAAGCATCACATAGCGCACACAAAGAATGGTTAGTTGGTTAGTGTTTCTTGTTGTTGCTGTTAGTTCAATTTCATGTTTATGTAGCGGAAACGGAAATACGGTGAATTGTTAAAAGCGTTTTGCTCGGTGTGGTCTTTTTTTGGTTCTTACCAAAAAGACTCCTGCCTATCCCTCCCCAAGCATTTACTGTTGCTGCCATTTTTGTGGTTGAATGTTTATTTATTTATTTAAGTTTGGTAATATTTTGTTCAGCTTTGTGGATGATGGGCTGCGCTTGCTGGGTGTTGTGGATTGTTTGGGTGTTTATCATTTATTTTGTTCTTCTTCTTCTTCTTCAAGCGTTCATGGATGGCTTTATTTAGATATTATTATGTTAATTCGATAAGGGAGTATTAGGCTTTGTTTGCTCTACGGTGTGTCGCATGTCCCCTCGTATCATCCCTAGGGATAATTGTGTATGCAGAAATGTATTATTATTTTTCTGTCTGGTATTTGCCTGTGACAATTTGGATTTGTTTTTCAATTATGTATTTCTTGTGCCTTGTTTTGAGTGTTCTTGAAGAGAGTTGCTGTGGTAGATTGGTTCTCATTGGAATGTTGTGTCATTTTTTTAATTTGAATGTTAGATTTTGTTCCTTTTTGTTTGAGGGAGGTAATCAAACAAAAACAACGCTAATTCCTTATTTACGACAAGTGCCCAAAACGAAATAAAAATGTAACCACCAAATTGAAGTGTGTAATGTGCAATGAGTCTTCAAAGTTAATTTTGTTTAGCGGATCTTAACACAATCTTAAAAGCTTTTTTATAAATATTTAATTTGAAGTTCATGTCTATATCGTAAATCACATTGTTAAAGGAGATTCATGTGTCCCAGTAGGCAAGATAATATATGGTGTTAAATGTGACAGCCGCTTCTAATAGAAACTGGGAAATTTCTAAAGGAACAATAATATATTTACACAAAAGTCTTGTAAACCAAACAATTAGATGAAAATTCAAGAAAATCTTTAGTAAGTGAAAATTTGGAAAATAATTTCATATTTATGAAATATTATTACAAATGTATCTAAAACAATTAAAAAATGTTAAGTTCGACCGGGCTGAACTTTTTATACTCTCCACCATAAAATAGTCTTAATTAAAATGGAATAATTAGTTCCCTGTTACAATTTTAGGTGGAAACATTTTTCGACCATGGATACCCCAAATGCGTAAATTATTTAATCTAATCTAAAAAATGTGTTCAGCCAGGTGAAAGGTACCACCTACGGCGCTATATCAAAGTGTCGACCTATCTTTACAATTTTTGGTGGAAAAGTTTTATAAATGCAGGGAACTTCAAAAGTCAAATTACGGGTAGTTCCGTCAAACAACAAAGCTAAGACCCTCAAAATACCGAAAAGCGGGAGGTACCGTTCTGTGGGGACTATACCAAGACATGGACCTATGTTGACGGTTTTTGGTGGTGGTTTTAGACTGTTTTGTAACCACTGTGAACCTTAAATATTAAATTACATGTAGTTTCGTCAAAAATGTAGCTAAAATCCTCAAAATACCGAAAATCGGGAGGTACCGTTATATGGGGGCTATACCAAAACATGGACCTATATTGACGATTTTTGCTGGAGATGTTTCGTGCCCCTGAGAACCTTAAATTCACAATAACGGATAGTTCGGTTGAAAATTCTAGCTAAAATCTTCAAAATACCGAAAATCGGGAGGTACAGTTCTTATATGGGGGATATAAGAAAACATGGACCTATGTTGACGGTTTTTAGTGGAGAAGTTTCGTGACCACTGAGAACATCAAATGTCAAATTACAGATAGTACGGTTACAAATTGTAGCTAAAATCCTCTAAATACCGAAAAACTGGAGGTACCGATATATTGGGGCTATGCCAAAACATGCACCTATGTTGACGGTTTTTGGTGGTGGTTTTAAACTTTTTTGTAACCACTGTGAACTTTAAATATTAAATTACAGTTAGTTTCGTGAAAAATGTAGCTAAAATCCTAAAAATACCGAAAATCGGGAGGTACCGTTATATGGGGGCTATACCAAAACATGGACCTATATTGACGATTTTTCCTGGAGAAGTTTCGTGCCCACCGAGAACAATAACACATAACAATAACACATAGTTCGGTTGAAATTTTTAGCTTAAATCTTCCAAATACCGAAAATCTGGAGGAACCGTTATTATGTATGGGGGCTATACCAAAACATGGACCTATATTCACGATTTTAAGTGGAGACGTGGAGACAACTAGCACGGTTAAAAATTATAGCTAAAATTCTCAAAATACCGAAACTCTGGAGGTACCGTTATATGGGGGCTATATCAAAACGTGAACCTATATTGCCAATTTTTGGAGGAGATGTTTTGTGACAACTGGGAACTTCAACTGTCAAATTCAGGTAGTTTGGTTAAAAATTGTAGGTAAAATCTTCAAAATACCCAAAATCGGGAGGTACAGTTATATGGGGGATATAAGAAAACATGGACCTATGTTGACGGTTTTTGATGGAGATCTATTGTGACCATTGTGAACCTTACATATTAAATTACAGATAGTTTGGTCATAAAATGTAGCTAAAATCCTCAAAATACCGAAAATCGGGAGGTACCGTTGTATGGAGGCTATTCCAAAACCTGGACCAATCTTTAAAATTTTTAATGAAGTAGTTTTGTTGACCACTAGAAACCCCAAACGTCAAATTACTGGTAGCTTGGTCAAAAAATATAGCTAAAATCCCCAAAATACCGAAAATCAGGAGGTAACTCTACCTATGGGGGCTATATCAAACCTTGGGCCGATATTGCCCATCTTCGAACTTGACCTGCCTATGGAGAAAAGACACTCGGGTGCAAACAAACAGCGGTCTAGCTCAATTATTGTTTACGCTAGAGTGATTATGACAGACGGACAGACGGACATGGCTTTATCGACTAAGAATTTTATCCTGATCAAGAATATAAAGAATATTATATAGGGTCGGAAGTGTATATTTCAATGCGTTACAAACAGAAAAACAAACTTAATAATTAATGGTATAAAAATCATTTGATTAAAATAACTTAAATTAAATGAGAACAATTGGAATGTAAGAAGCTAACCTAGTACCTCTGTGTTTATTTCTCGGTAATTTTCTGAAAATAATTGCCAAAATGACATAACTTGAATTTATTACGCAGAAGGAAATAATCGTACTAGGCAATAACGCAGATAATGTCCAGCAGCAAATCAATCTACTACCCAATCGTTGATTGCTTCCTTCATATATGAGGGCCACATTCAAATTAAACTAAAAATCAGAATGAGTCACTTTTAGGTTGTGAATAAGAGTGTGCAATAAGCAGGTAAGAAGCATACTCCTCCGAAAATTAGTTAAAATTAAAACAATTAAACACGGAGTTGATCGATAATGGTTTAGGGTTGTTGGATGCAAGGCAAATTTATATAAGCTAAATGCATTAATTACAACAACTAACAAATTTACAAAAACATCATTGTTGTTATTGAAAATTTTCTCAGGAAAAACATAACTACATTTTGAAAATCCTCTAAAATAGAACAAACTTGAATCAAAATGTAAATATAAAGCATACAGAACTGTCTTAGGTCATTGTTATTACACGTTTACGATGAAAATAAGTATTTTATGGCAACAAATTTCGAAGTTTCAAATTTCATGATTAGAACTTATTGAATTTTGAAAACCAAATTTCAAAAAAAAGTGAAATTACAGCTGATTGTCACTTCTACCTTATATAAATGTGCCTTGGTAGGATGGTTGGCTGTAAAATTTTCGAAATTTTAAAAATAGTAGTAAAAATATTTTTATTTCTTTTTCTATTTCTGTCTAGTGAAATATAAGCTTTGTTCCTTTACCTTTTTAATGGTAAAAGTGGTAAAAGCGAAAACTGTCAAAATTGCTCAAAATTGCTCTCTCATGACCAGCTTTACCAGAAAAGTAAAGTAAAAAAAAAAAATGGTAGATCTGGTAGCAATGTCAAAAAGAAACATAAAAAGTCACTTTTCTTATTTTATTTCACAGTTTTTAATTTTGTTTTGTCAGTATTCGCTTTTTATCTTCTGTTAATTTTTTTCTTCATTGTCAAATAATCGACAAACAAATGTCAGAAAATAAGTTGCACAATTTTTTACCCGAAGAAATTTGTCTGGTAGCCTGTGATAGAAGAGAAAGGCATATTTGATCTCTCCTCTCCCTCTCTCTTTAAAATTGCTTCCAGTTTTACCACTTTTTGGGGTTACGGAACGCTTTGCAGGTTAAAAATGGTAACAAATGGTAAAAATGGTAACCTGAGGTAAGTAATGGAACACAACTACAGATGGCTATGGGTGATTAGTTCCATGATTTGTTCGTTGTCCTTGCTAATATAGTGGGCGTAATTAATTTATAGACAAGTAAAAAAGTAGTCGGCTTTGCCGACAGAGGTATACCCTCAGCCTGTGTGAATTGAAACACCTTTCTCTAAAAAACGTATGTATTTAGGGGGTCTTCAGAAATTTTGGCGTATGAATTTGCCGCCAAATAATGAATAAGGATAAAATCTCAAACGTTTCCCGGGTGAGCTACCTAAAGAAATGAACCGACATAGTCTATTTTGGAAGTGTATGTTATTTTGAAGTCATTCCTCTCGATAGGATCAGGGAACATGGACTTACCCAGGAAAAGCATAATATCGCTGTAAACATGGCTACAAGGAGTACCTTCGGTAAAAATTTCCATATGATTCTCGCACAGACCATTAACCGCACTTAAACAAAAAATTGATCGTTTGTGTGGGTCGTACCATAAAGAATGGACCGACTCGGCACACCTTTGAACATAAACTAAGTTTGGACAAAATATTTCGAGATCGGACCAAATTGGTTGCTCCGTTTATAAGTGGAGGTACCGGATGGAGTGGACCTATAAGCAACATCTACGAATTTTATCAAATATTCAAAGAAATATTACGGTATGCAAAGTGTGGCTCAACGCAGTATTCGGTTAGGGAGTCGTCGTGCGCACCAGCCACTACACATGCTGGCCGTAGGGGTTTTTACAGTTTTCGAGATCGGACCAAATTGGTTGCTCCGTTTTCAAGCGGAGGTACCGGATGGAGTGGACCTATAAGTAACATCTACGAATTTTATTAAATATTCGAAGAAATGTTACGGTATGCAAAGTGTGGCTCAACGCAGTATTCGGTTAGGGAGTCGTCGTGCGCACCAGTCACTACACATGCTGGCCGTAGAGGTTTTTACAGTTTTCGGGTCATTTCGGTAATAGGGGCCTTTAGTGCAACCTATTGCAAGAAAAATCAAAACGATTCGAGTGGAGGTATCCGAAGGAGTTGACATATCGTCGGTGTCATGCTTAAGTGATCCATACGCCATTTTTGACTTTTTGAGATATATGTGGTTTCTAAGGTTTTCGCGTAAGCTCTTTCAGAATTTTTGGTCGAAATTTGTCTATCTGCTCTAGTTTTCGAGATATCTACCTTTCGACAAGGAAGCATAAGTTTTTTCCAGCTATAAAATTAATATTTTAATAACCAACAAGTTTAAAAACACATATAAAAAATCAGGATTATAATTATCGATTTAGAAGTTTTGCATTTATTGGGACAAAGATGCGAACATTTTTTTATCAATTTGTTCCTTGTGATATACAATATTTCACATTTGTGTCATAAGTGTGGATATGGAACAAATCGACAAAAATTCTATTTTTGAAAATTCTTCTATAACTTTTATGTTCCCATAGATGTTCCTCCAAATTTTTGCAAAGATATTCTATATAATATTATTAATAATTCAAGTCAAAAATATAAATATTTTTTTAAGTCGTCTCCACGCAGTTGTGACACAAACATTAAAATGCGATTATCTAGAAACGGGAAAATGCCGTATGGAACACTTAAGCATGACACCGACGATATATAGTCCATATTCCAACCTGATATTTGTCTCGTAAAATATTACAATGTCCAAAGTATGGATCAAATCGGTTACTGCCTTCGAGAGTTATCGTGCGCACCATTTTAGCGAAAAGTTTTCAACTTTTGTGGGGGAGGTACCCAAAGGAGTGGACCGACAAAGCCCATCATAGAACTTGATTTAACTTTAGGCCAAATTTTACAATTGCCAAATTTTGGATCGAATCGGTTTATCCGTTTAAAAGTTACCGCTGGGTTTTACAGCTTTCATGCCATTTTCTCACGAAGTATGGACTTGCCACCGAAAAAACTTGCATCGTCGTAATGGGGGCAGCGAATGCAAGTTGTTACAACAAAATTCAAATAGATTCGAGGAGGTCTTAAACTGCACTGCACTGCTCGAAATTTTGTATTGGAGGTATCCGAAGGAGTGAGCTGATATGGCAAAATCTTCGAACTTAAACTAAATTTGGGCAAAATATTACTAAGTGCGAAATTTGGTTTGAATCGGTTGATTAGTTTGAGAGTTATTGTGTGCACCAGCCAGACAGACAGACGGACGGAGATGGCTGCATCGATTCCAAATTGTCTGAAACGAATATCGTCCAAACATATTTAGGGTCTAAAACCGTTATTTCGATGAGGCAAATTTTGCCCGTATGAAAGTGTAAATACACTCGTTAGCATAAATGCTGACAAGATTAGTAAAAAATATACACTAAAAATCCCATGACCAAATATCAGATTTATTACAAAAGCATTAAGCTATCCCAATTCTAATATTTTGAATTTTTTATACCCTCCACCATACGATGGGGGTATATTAAGTTTGTCACTACGTTTGTAACTACTCGAAATAATCATTGTAGACCCCACAAAGTATATATATTCTTGATCAGCGTGCAATTCTACATCGATATAGCCATGTCCGTCCGTCTGTCCGTCTGTGGAAATCACTCTAGCGTCCGAACGGATTGACGTAGGTTGATGAAACTTTTGGAAAATATATTATATGTACGTAGGACTTTTGGTATTGAAAGCGGGCTATGTAGGTCGACACTTTCGTATAGCCCCCATACAAAATGACGCGTGACGCGTCGTCGTTTTAAGGAGTTTTTAAGATATTCCTACCAAAGTTGGGTTATATAGGTCCACGTTTTGGTATAGCCCCCATATAAGGCCCCATATAAAGTACGCGTCATTTTAATATATTTTGAATGTATTAGACCCATTTGACCACAGAATTGGTTGTAATTTGGTATTTTGTGTCTTCAGAGGCCAGAAAACATTCCTACCAAAGTTGGGTTATATAGGTCCACGTTTTGGTATAGCCCCCATATAAGGCACCATATAAAGTACGCGTCATTTTAATATATTTTGAACATATTAGACCCATTTGACCACGGAATTGGTTGTAATTTGGTACTTTTTGTCTTCAGAGGCCAGAAAACATTCCTACCAAAGTTGGGTTATATAGGTCCACGTTTTGGTATAGCCCCCACATGAGGCCCCTTATAAAGTACGTGTCATTTTAATATATTTTGAATGTATCAGACCCATTTGACCAAAGAATCGGTTGTAACTTTGTATTTGTGTTTCCAGAGGCTAAGAAACATTTCTACCATAAAATGTTTATATAGGTCGACGTGTTGATATAGCCCCCATAATACGATATCTCCCGATATTTTGAAGGTTTTAGCTTCATTATCACACCGAGATGACTGAAATTTGGTATTTAGTCTTCTTTAGGCTTATAAATCTTTCCCCCAGAAATTTGTAGGTATAGGTCCACGCCATCATATAGCCCCCATAGAACGGTACCTTCCGAATTTCGGTTTTTTGAAGGTTGTGGTCACATTAATCCACCGAAATGGCTGAAATTTGTGGTGGAGGGTATAAAAAGTTCGGCCCGGCCGAACTTAACGCTTTTCTTACTTGTTTAGTTTAATTTTTAGTTTAATGACCAATAGCACTTAGCTTTAATTACCATTCATGAAAATATATTGTTTTCAATAGTGCGACTGTAATTATTTTGGTTCACTTCCCCGAATGGACAAGCGAAACTTCATTCAATCGGGTTGTAGATTTATATTACCTCAATGACATGGGACCTACTTTTTGTAGCCGAGTCTGAACGGTGTGTCTTGCGACACCAGTTGTAGAGACGTTTTACATGGCCGGATATATCGCCAACATTACGCTGACCGTTATTTGTACCAACATTAACAATGTGGTTCAGTTAGCATTTAATCATCTGGTATTATAACCCAAGGCGGGGGAAATACTTTAGGACCTTTCTAAAAGCAATGTTTAACCGTGAAAAACCTATGCACCCATGTGCATAGGGTAGGTATCGCATAGTCGTCTCCGTCCCAACAATAGCCTTTGCTTACTTCTGTGAGATTCCACCTTCTACTAGTTCGTCTCTTTAAAGTCTTGACCTTCTTGCAGTGGGTAATCCACCATAAGGCTCATAACACAACATGAATGACTTAAATCAATGGCCAAAGAAAAACTTGAACCGTGTGTAAAAACATGGAGAACCACAACGCTAGCTTGCTTCATAACACTGTGCAACAATTTTGAGCCAATCGCGTGCAAACAACTTCTGTCCAGAATTTTATCAAAGTAGAGGACCAATAGGCAAAAACCAAATTTGGGTTTTGTTTTCTTAGATCGGGTTCGGTTTTTATGGCCTCATCTAAACATGGTTAAAGATCGAATTTTTAAAACAAATCGGGGCTGTATCTCTGAAACCAATACGAATCTTGTTTTGACATCTGCAGCAAACTTGTAGACAAGAGCAAGAAGAAAATATTTGGAGGAATAGTGAACTCGAAAAATTGCATTTATTGCCTCAAATTTTATAATATATCTAAAAATTCTATAATTTGTGTATATTTCGCAGCGTATCTCCCAAAATGTTAAATTCTTCTTAATATTACCTTTTGAGAAATATTCTCTGGAATGTAATACACAACTCTTCAGAACATTATATTGTTGTAAAATACATCTATCGCCTTGTTTATAGCAAATTTTTCAACAACAATTTGGTAAATATTTCAATAATGCATTGAAATCCCCAACATGAGAATAAACAGCCAGTGTGAACATTGTTTGAAATAAGTTTTGGAAAAGGTATGTTATGAAATACCCCTTAAACAACGTGAAATAACAATTTTAGAGTTTCCGAATGTTCTGAAGAATTGATAGTCACATTATTTGGAAAACTTTTAGAATGGTTACTTGTTTCAACTTCCAACAGTTTAGTTGTTACCGACCAGAATTTCAGAAATTATGTAAACTTTTCTATATTTTAACGAGTTTGATGCGCTAGATGCAGCTTTTCCTAGTTCATCTGTTTGACACATAAGTTCTACTACTTTAGGGCTACAATATTGCTGAAGACTGCAAAGCAAAATTCTTATAAGTTTCGGAGATAAAGGTCCGATCACTGGAAAAAAGGCTCATTTTAGGTCGGTTTAGATGAGGCCATAAAATCTAAACCCGATCTAAGAACACAAAACCCAATTAAGGTTTTTGTAGTCTCAATATGTACTTTCAGAAAATGCCCATTAGAAGTTGTTTGCATTTCCAGTGTTGCACAGTGTAATTTTTCCATTTTTTTTTTCTTTTTCAAAATAAACATTAAAATTATAATCTTCATGAAACTTTTTCGTATCACCAGACCACAATACAATTGCTTAGAATTCCAAGAATTACATTAAAAAGTATTTTCACAGTATTTTAATAATTTTCATAATTATTATTCTTAAATTTGCTTGAAAAGTTTTCGCGCTTATTGTTAAATATACAAATTTGATAGCATAAAAATGTTTCAAGTTACCAACAAAAAAAACAAGAGAAAATAATAACAATTGAAAAAGAAAGCTTGTGCATATTTTGACCTATACTCTTTGTGTTGAAATGTCCGTCTAATTTTAAAGTAATTAGTTTCGTAATTGGTTTCAAATTACATTAAATTTAAAATGTTAATTTGCTATTTTCATGGTAATTTGTTCGCTGTTTAACAAAACAATTGGCAATTGTTGTTGTAGTCGTGCTGGTAGTCGAAGAGAAAAATGCGGTATATAGGGCTACTTCACAATCAGTAGCAACGCGTAGCGCACGAGAGAGGTATCGGGAGAAAAGGAGAGAGGAGAAATGTCTTTTCCGCAGGAAAAAGAGAGAGATGAAAAAGCGGGAGTGGGAACAAATCGAGATGTACAGGAGACAGAATGAAGTCCGAAAATACTACCAAAGAGTGAAACATCAAACTGATGTCTTTGGAACTGGCACATCCTCCTGTAGAGACCAGCAAGGTAATCTGGTAACTGATACAGATAGTGTGTTAAGGATATGGAAAGAGCATTTTTCCAAACTGATGGTATCCAATAGTAGCGAAGTCGACGAAGATACCACAGATCCAATCCCAGAAGATGGTATTGAATGTATACCACCCGGCCAAGATGAGGTAAAGACAGCAATAAACGGGCTGAAGAATAATAAGGCAGCAGCAGCTGATGGCCTACAAGCTGAGCTGTTTAAAGCCGGAGGCGACACGCTGATAAGGTGTATGCATCAGCTAGTTAGCTCCATCTGGCAGGAAGAACGCGTACCCGACGATTGGAACCTGAGCATTCTGTGTCCCGTCAGCCTTCGACAGCCCGTTACATTCAAAGGTATTCAAAGCCATGTCTGAATTTGGTATCCCCGCAAAGCTCATTCGGCTTTGTAAAATGACTCTAACTGACACAAGATCTTCAGTTAAAATAGGAAATAACCTATCCAAAGAGTTTTGTACCAAAAGAGGTTTCAGGCAAGCAGACAGCCTTTCGTATGATCTTTTCAACATCCTGCTAGAAAAGGTTATACGAGAGGGAAACGTCTAAAGAAGTGGCACAATCTACACCAATAGCCACATGTTACTTGCTTATGCTGATGATATAGACATCATGGGACGATCAGTAAAAGAAGTAACCGATACCTTTATGAAGGTCGGAGGAGAATCTGCTAAAGTGGGTCTGGCGGTAAACGGCGAGGAGACCAAGTTGATGGTGTCCATGCGCAATGCGTCCATTGAGATCGGACCAACTGTTGAAGTTGGTTCCTATAATTTTGAGGTAGTAAAAGACTTCGTATACCTCGGCACCGCCGTAAACACAACAAACGACATCAGTTGTGAAATAAAAAGAAGAATTGTATTGGCCAACAGATGCTGCTATGGCTTAAGTAAGCACTTCAAAAACAAAGCCTCAACTCGTCAAACAAAAATAACGCTTCATAAAACGCTGATACTACCCGTGCTGATGTATGGTTCCGAAGCCTGGGTACTTGCGCAAGCAGGTAAGGCAGTGCTTGGCGTGTTTGAGAGAAAAATTCTTCGAAAGATCTACGGACCGATCTGCGTTGACGGTGAATATCGACGTCGTATGAACCACGAGCTGTATCTGCTATAAAACGACATCAATATAATTAAACGTATCGAGATGCAGCGATTGCGTTGGCTAGGCCATATAATAAGAATGAGCGATGATAAACCCGCTAAAAAGGCGTATAAATTCGAGCCACATGGCGGTGCACGCAGAATCGGCAGGCCAAAGAATAGATGGCGCAAACAAGTGGATGAAGAGATGACAAGGCGCGGTATTCCAAAAAGCGAAGCACGAAACAGAGAGAATTGGAGATCTTTTCTTAGTTCAGTCTATGGAACAAATATTCTGTAATGGGCCAGCTAAGTAAGTAAGTATATAGAACATTTTTGCCAAAAGTTAGAGAAATATCTGTTGGAATATAAAAGTTATAGAGAATTTTTTTTAAAAATAGAAAAAATACTTGCATTTGAAAGAGGAAATAAGTTAGAGGATAGCGAAGCCGCCCCACAGTCGATGTGTCTGAGGAGCCTTCCTAAATCAAAGGCGAAACATGCATGTCACACAGTGGTGATTGTGTGGGTTCGTATCGTCGGCTTTCCTTTTTCAAATAGCATCTTGGTCAGTAAGCTCGTCTCTAACGAGAAATTAATTAAAAAATTAATAAAAAATGACCTTTGCCTAATAGGCAAAAATTTTCAAATAAAAATAAAAATCAGCTTGAGCCAGGCTGGGGTTCGAACCCACGTCCTTGAAAAACACATGGAAAAAAGTGTTGTCACGGCATGTTAGTGTTCAGAACCAAACTCATAACTTTCAAAGGCTACGCTAAGCGTTTGTCATAAAAGCCATACAAAGATTTGAACAAAAAATTTAACTTTGTAAAAAAAAAAAAAAAAAACTTGCATTTGAAAGAGGAGCATGTCACACAGTGGTGATTGTTTGTGTTCGTATCGTCGGCTTTCCTTTTTCAAAAAGCATCTTGGTCAGTAAGCTCGTCTCTAACGAGAATTTAATTAAAGAATTTTTTACGATTTGTTCGATATCCACATTTATGACACAAATGCAAAATTTTGTAAATCACGTGGAACAAAGTGACAAAAAATGTTTTCCATCTTTGCCTCAATAAATTCAAATCTAAATCGAAAATTAAAGTTCTGATTTTTGTAATGAGTTTTTAAATTTGTTAGTTGTTAAAATATTAATTTCATACCGGAAAAAACATAAGATTTCGGGTCGAAGCATGGTTATCTCGAAAACTAGAGCAGATAGGAAAAAGCCGATCAAAAATTTAGAAAGATCATACGCGAAACCCCTAGAAACCACCTATATCTCAAAAAGTCAAAAATGGCGTATGAAACACTTAAGCATGACACCGACGAAATGTCGTTCGTTGGTAATGGCATCAGTTGAGAACGGCCGGATAATTCTTTTTTTTTTTGAAATGTTAGTCATATGCAAAGAAAATTTTACCGCACACACTTTTTTCAATTTAATTTTGTTCTGCAAAAACTATTGAACCGATTTTCCTGAAATTGTCAGGGAATGTACAGGGAGGGCCCTCGAAAACAGGCTACATATTTTATTGAATTTCAGAGGGGCGGGATACCTTTCCCATGCGATATTTTGAAAAAATGCTTTACAATTTAGGTACGCCCACGCCTGTTTTTTTAAATATGTTATATCTCCAATACTACTCAACAGATTTCCATCAAATGTGCAGCAAAAGCTCAATGTTTGCCGTTGTTATGTATTTTTTATGAA
>NW_027411644.1:81190247-81320913 GCF_047663935.1 Musca autumnalis
GTAGTCCCTGCAAAGATCTTACTCTACTAAGAGCCACGTAGGCTTGACCTTCTTCACACAGTTTCGAACCTAAGTATACGACTGCGTGATCCACAGTGCTGCCCTGCATTTTATGTATTATAGAAGCCCATGATAGTTTTAAAGGCAACATTCTTCTTTCAGCCGTCCCGTAATTGTACTTAGCTAGAAACTGTATGGTTTTCGGGTGTATAAGATGTACTGTATAGTGCACTGTATTCTTCTTGTCAAGCCCTTTTATTTAATACCCATATTGGTGGGATTGATAAAAAATTGTTATCAGCCATTTGGTAGCGGCGGCCATCTTAGATTTAAATTTTGCATAGTAAATTGTATTCTACTTGTTGAGACCTTTCATTTGATACCCATATTGGTGGGATTGATAAAAAATTGTTATCAGCCATTTGGTAGCGGCGGCCATCTTAGATTTAAATTTTGCATAGTTGTTGAGACCTTTCATTTGATACCCATGTTGATGGGATTGATAAAACCTAAGTTATCCGCCATTTTGTAGAGGCCGCCATCTTGGATTTTAATTTTATATAGTATATTGTATTCTACTGGTTGAGCACTTTCATTTGATACCCATATTGATGGGATTGATAAAACCTACGTTATCCGCCATTTTGTGGCGGCCGCCATCTTGGATTTCAATTTTTTATAGTATATTGTATTCTGCTTGTTGAGCCCTTTCATTTGACACCCATATTGATGGGATTGATAAAACCTACGTTATCCGCCATTTTGTAGCGGCCGCCATCTTGAATTTATAATGATAATGAATAAACATAATTGTATTGTCACCAAAATCCAAAGTGTATACAAAATTTCAGATTAATCGGTTGACAGGAAGAGGGTGAAATTTGAATTACTAAATTTGACCCAAGAATAAATAATAAATAAATAACACTGTGACACAAAATGGAACTCAAAGTCTGGGGGGTGGAAAATTTCTTTTGAATATGAAAGCCCTTGATGAGTATACTAGGAACCCAAAAGGAAATTTTCGCCATAGGTCAAGTTTCTGAGATATCGCGCGATGAAGTTTTTGATTTTTTCCCTATAATACTTGGGAAAATAGCTCCATATCTCTGTTTGGCGTTGTTGTAGCTTCGTTTTGTGGTGACATGTCTTCAGTGAAATCGATTGGCGAATCTTTTTGTAGAACATTACATTCTTCTAACTCAATGTCTTTCATGTCCTTTTCGTCCTTTATTTCTTGAACCGTAGTGAAAGTACCACAAGATGAGATTTTTCAGCATCCAAATATTCTACAAAAATGTTGCTCAGAAGATTTTAGGTACGGTTCCCTTTGACAACTAATCAATTTTGTCACGTTTTCATTGCCCTTTTTGACATTTAATCGGTTTTGGTTCAGAAATAAACTATGTTTTGTTTTTCTGTATATTCGTCATTGGGTATTTATTGGTATGTACACATAACTATTGGTTATTGCTTATGTAGACATCTGGGGGGCTTCTGAAATTTTTACCACAAATAGCTCTTGAAATGACGAACACGTTAATAAAAAATTTTCTTGGAGGATAGATCCGGTTATCTCAATTTTGGAACCGGATATTCCGACATTAAAACCGATTTTTGAACCGGTTTTAAGTAACCGATTAAACTAATATGTATACCGTTAAAAAGGTTATAGAGTTGTCAATCAAATTAAATTAATTCGTTTCTGAAAACTTTGTTAGTTGCAATTCTAGAACAAAAAAACCGTTTTCTTAAACCGCTTTTAAGGAAAAATATCAATACGCGCAAATATGGAGATCAAAGGCTGGGGGGCGAACAGTTCTTTTTGGCGATGAAAGTCGATGAAGGAAATATTACGAACCCGGAAGGGCAGTTATGCTGTAGGCCAAACTTCTGAGTTATAGCGAAATGAATTCTTTCTTGACAAACTATACATACCTACATGACAAAAACCCTAACGAAATTTGATCGCGCCATAACTCAGAAGTTTGACCTACGGCATAACTGCCCTTCCGGGTTCGTAATATTTCCTTCATCGACTTTAAGGAAGGGTTTTTTTACCAATTTTCATCCAAACATCTTGTACATATTTGCACTTTTCGTTTTTATGTGATATTTTGTCTTGCAGATATACTCCGGTTTATCTGAATAGAACCAGCCAATATTTGTCTACAAATACCGTTATATCTGACGAAAGGAGAGGAATTGTAAATTATAATTTTGTGGACATGTAGAGTATATAGAAGCCGATATTTTCAATACCTAACATGTTTCACATATGCGTTATAACGGTACTTTTTACTCGCTTTATGAAAAATGTCAAAATATTAGCATTTTTTAATGGTTCACCAGGATAGAACCACCCTAAGAATTTACACAAATCCTTTGTTAGAAGTGGTAGACTTTAACAAAAAACTATTTATAATTATAAATAAAGGCCGTGAGTGTTGATTGCCAACAAATATTGTGCAAAATGTGTATTAGGGTCTTGGAATTTGATGAAACCGATGCTTAGAGCGCCAAAAATATTTAAGGAAAAATATCAATACGCGCAATATATGGAGATCAAAGGCTGGGGGGCGAACAGTTATTTTTGGCGATGAAAGTCGATGAAGGAAATATTACGAACCCGGAAGGGCAGTTATGCCGTAGGCCAAACTTCTGAGTTATAGCGAAATGAATTCTTTCTTGACAAACTATACATACCTACATGGACAAAAACCCTAACGAAATTTGATCGCGCCATAACTCAGAAGTTTGACCTACGGCCATAACTGCCCTTCCGGGTTCGTAATATTTCCTTCATCGACTTTAAGGAAGGGTTTTTTTTACCAATTTTCATCCAAACATCTTGTACATATTTGCACTTTTCGTTTTTATGTGATATTTTGTCTTGCAGATATACTCCGGTTCATCTGAATAGAACCAGCCAATATTTGTCTACAAATACCGTTATATCTGACGAAAGGAGAGGAATTGTAAATTATAATTTTGTGGACATGTAGAGTATATAGAAGCCGATATTTTCAATACCTAACATGTTTCACATATGCGTTATAACGGTACTTTTTACTCGCTTTATGAAAAATGTCAAAATATTAGCATTTTTTAATGGTTCACCAGGATAGAACCACCCTAAGAATTTACACAAATCCTTTGTTAGAAGTGGTAGACTTTAACAAAAAACTATTTATAATTATAAATAAAGGCCGTGAGTGTTGATTGCCAACAATATTGTGCAAAAATGTGTATTAGGGTCTTGGAATTTGATGAAAACCGATGCTTAGAGCCCCAAAAATATTTAAGGAAAAATATCAATACGCGCAAATATGGAGATCAAAGGCTGGGGGGCGAACAGTTCTTTTTGGCGATGAAAGTCGATGAAGGAAATATTACGAACCCGGAAGGGCAGTTATGCCGTAGGCCAAACTTCTGAGTTATAGCGAAATGAATTCTTTCTTGACAAACTATACATACCTACATGACAAAAACCCTAACGAAATTTGATCGCGCCATAACTCAGAAGTTTGACCTACGGCATAACTGCCCTTCCGGGTTCGTAATATTTCCTTCATCGACTTTCATCGCCAAAAAGAACTGTTCGCCCCCAGCCTTTGATCTCCATATTTGCGCGTATTGATATTTTTCCTTAAAAGCGGTTTAAGAAAACGGTTTTTTTGTTCTAGAATTGCAACTAACAACGTTTTCAGAAACGAATTAATTTAATTTGATTGACAACTCTATAACCTTTTTAACGGTATACATATTAGTTTAATCGGTTACTTAAAACCGTTCAAAAATCGGTTTTAATGTCGGAATATCCGGTTCCAAAATTGAGATAACCGGATCTATCCTCCAAGGAAAATTTGTTATTAACGTGTTCGTCATTTCAAGAGTTATTTGTGTAAAAATTTCAGAAGCCCCCAGATGTCTACATAAGCAATAACCAATAGTTATGTGTACATACCAATAAATACCCAATGACGAATATACAGAAAAACAAAACATAGTTTATTTCTGAACCAAAACCGATTAAATGTCAAAAGGACAATGAAAACGTGACAAAATTGATTAGTTGTCAAGGGGAACCGTACCTAAAATCTTCTGAGCAACATTTTTGTAGAATATTTGGATGCTGAAAAATCTCATCTTGTGGTACTTTCACTACGGTTCAAGAAATAAAGGACGAAAAGGACATGAAAGACATTGAGTTAGAAGAATGTAATGTTCTACAAAAAGATTCGCCAATCGATTTCACTGAAGACATGTCACCACAAAACGAAGCTACAACAACGCCAAACAGAGATATGGAGCTATTTTCCCAAGTATTATAGGGAAAAAATCAAAAACTTCATCGCGCGATATCTCAGAAACTTGACCTATGGCGAAAATTTCCTTTTGGGTTCCTAGTATACTCATCAAGGGCTTTCATATTCAAAAGAAATTTTCCACCCCCCAAAAATGCTGCTGCACAGTGTAATAAAACAAACGGGGTGAGCTAAATAAAACCTTTTAAAAACATTATACACAAGTGTTTATTTCCTTTTGAGGACTTAGGGTGCGTATTAGTACTGACACATCTCATACGCTACCAATGCACAGTGTCCAATTTTCCGAAAAAACCTGGCCAAAAATCGAAAAAAATTTATCAATTAACATTAAATAGGGTCAAATATATTTTATAGAATCCGGCTGCGTGTAGTTATGAAAAAATTTGGATTTGGATTCTTTGTCTCATTATATAAGTTTTTATAAAACTATGATAAAATCCAAAATAAACATCCCTTTTTAAATATTATTATTTTTTTTTGTAGTTGTAATGAAAGGTATGTGAAACGTATTTAAGATGTTAAGTGTCGCCAATGAAGTTTGCGTTCCTTAATAACTGACGTCCGTACTTGCTGATTTTTTTTTTTTCAATGTAAATTTTCACATTAAAATATGAAAATAGTTGTGAGTAAGATCGAGTTGGACTGCATACCCTATCATTTCATAAAAAGGGAAGAGTTTTTTTTACCAATTTTCATCCAAACATCTTGTACATATTTGCACTTTTCGTTTTTTATGTGATATTTTGTCTTGCAGATATACTCCGGTTCATCTGAATAGAACCAGCCAATATTTGTCTACAAATACCGTTATATCTGACGAAAGGAGAGGAATTGTAAATTATAATTTTGTGGACATGTAGAGTATATAGAAGCCGATATTTTTCAATACCTAACATGTTTCACATATGCGTTATAACGGTACTTTTTACTCGCTTATGAAAAAATGTCAAAATATTAGCATTTTTTAATGGTTCACCAGGATAGAACCACCCTAAGAATTTACACAAATCCTTTGTTAGAAGTGGTAGACTTTAACAAAAAACTATTTATAATTAATAAATAAAGGCCGTGAGTGTTGATTGCCAACAAATATTGTGCAAAAATGTGTATTAGGGTCTTGGAATTTGATGAAAACCGATGCTTAGAGCCCCAAAAATATTTTTATGAAGAAATCGGAAGAAACAAATTATAAAGTCAAAATTTATACTGAATATGTTCAATATTTTCAAGACTATAATAAAATTACAAAAAAGTCACATTTGATAGGTTTATGAGTCCGAAACAGAGGAAATATGGTAAAGATAAACTCAAATTTCTACCTTTCCAATCCAAAAATTGATATTTTATCTCAGGAAAGTGAATGCAAATCGATGGGTTTCACCCAGTTTGAGTTATCTTTACCATATTTCCTCTGTTTCGGACTCATAAACCTATCAAATGTGACTTTTTTGTAATTTTATTGTAGTATAGAAAATTTTGAACATAATTCAGTATAAAATTTTGACTTTATAAATTATTTCCACCGATTTCTTCAAAAAAAATATTTTTTGTTGCTATAAGCTTCGATTTACATCAAATTTCAAGACCCTAATACAATTTTTTGCACAATGTTTGTTGGCAGTCAACACTAACGGCATTTATTTATAATTATAAATAGTTTTTTGTTAAAGTTTACCACATCTAACAAGGGATTTGTGTAAATTCTTAGGGTGATTCTATCCTGGTGAACCATTAAAAAATGCTAATATTTTGACATTTTTTCATAAAGCGAGTAAAAAGTACCTAATACAGTTTTTTGCACAATATTTGTTGGCAGTCAACACTAACGGCATTTATTTATAATTATAAATAGGTTTTTGTTAAAGTCTACCACATCTAACAAAGGATTTGTGTAAATTCTTAGGGTGGTTCTATCCATTAAAAAAAATGCTAATATTTTGACATTTTTTCATAAAGCGAGTAAAAAGTACCGTTATGACGCATATGTGAAACATGTTAGGTATTGAAAATATCGGCTACTATATACTCTACATGTCCACAAAATTATAATTTACAATTCCTCTCCTTTCGTCAAATATAACGGTATTTGTAGACAAATATTGGTTGGTTCCATTCAGATGAACCGGAGTGTATATACATATTTTCGTTAAATCAGAATGTCAGAATATAGTATAGGGGTTTTGGCGTTTAGGACAAATTTTGAGTTTTGATGTATTCTAGGACCTATAGTAATTTCTAGAATATATTGACCTGATACGATCACATTTTATAGGAGATTTTAAAGATTTCTGGAGAAAGGGACCAAAAAGGACTCTTTTTATGACTCGCATTCTTGTCGGTAAAGTTGCCAAAGATACCACATACCTAAAGTGCAAGGATTCCAAGTAATCTTAATTCAAATTTGTTCAAACCTGTAGAAATGGTAGAAGCTTGCTCCCATATTTTAGTTTCTCGTTTTCTGGCAAAATTGATATCGATATTTCCTTGGTGTGTAATGCAAATAGAGAATTCATTTCTTTGGTAACTTATAGTAAAATTTAGCGGAAAACATTTTTGTCTTTGGCGCCATTCTTCTAAAATGATGTTTAGTATGATAATTTTGTCAAAACTCATATGAAATACGCCCTTAACCCTAAAATGTGTTTTTAATTTTGCCAATTTGAGGAGTTTAGGTAAGATATAGGGTTCTGGTGTATTTTAAGACCTATAGTAAAATTTGATGGCGAACAAATTTGTAGAAAATTTTAATCTGAAAAGATCACATTTTATAGGAGAAGGAGCAAAAAAGACCCATTTAATGACCGTCTGAGGTTTAAAAAATATGAAAACGGAAACCAGCGACCCGAAAAAAAAACATAAAAACCCAAGGCAAGGTCTAAATCCATTCATTTTTAGAGTTTTGGACAGGTTTTTCGTAAAATTGGACATTGTGCAGTGCTAAAAATAATTTGACACTCAAAATTATTCTGTAAACTTTAATACAACAAGTAAAAAAGTATCAGTCGGCTTTGCCGACAGAGATATACCCTCAGCCTGTGTGGAATGAAATACTTTTTTCCCAAAAAAAAACTTATGTATTTATGGGGGTTTTCAAAATTTTGGGCATATGCACCGACAAAAGTATGGATAGGATTAAAGCTCAAAAATTTTGCGGGGATATCGAAAGATAGGGTTTTTTTTTTATCATACTAGCCTACGAAAAACATAATATCGCTGTAAACAGGGCCACTAGGAAAACCTTCGGTAAAAATGTCCAAAAAATCCTCGAACCACACAAAAATGTTGAACATTTGTGTGGGTGGTACTACAAGGATTGGACAGATATGGCCCAAATTTGAACATGAACTAAGTTTCGACAATATTTTGAAATCCAAAGTTTGGACCAAATCGGTTGCGTACCTTTTAGCGAATATTTACGAACTTTTGTGGGGGGAGTGGACCTATAAGCACCACCTTCGAATTTCATCTAATATTCGAAGAACTATTACAATATCCTAAGTGTGGACGAACGCAGAATTCGGTTCGAGCCCTCCAGCCACTACATATGGTGCCATTGGTGTTTTTTACAAATTTCGGGCTGTTTTCTTAAGAAGTATGGACTTGCCCCTGAAAAACCTTTTATTGCCGTAATTGAGGCAGCGAATGCAAGTTGCTTCAAAAAAATCAAAGTGATTCGAGAGTAGGTCTTAAAGTGAATTTATCCAAAATTTTGTGTGGGAGGTACCCGAAGGAGTGCACAAATATAGTCCATATTCGAACCTGATCTATATCGAACTTAAACTAAGTTTGGACAAAATATTACGAAGACCAAATTGTGGACCGAATCGGCAGATCCGTTCGAGAGTTATCTTGCGCTCCAACCACTACACACGGTTTCATAGGGCTTTGTTTGTATCTTTCAGGCTATTTTCTCAGGAAGTATAGACTTGCCCCTAATAAAATTTATATCGTTATATGGGGGGCTGTGAATACAAGTTGCTACAACAAAAATCAAAGCGATTCGTGAACAGGTCCTAAACTGAACTTTTCCAAGATTTTGTGTGGGAGGGATCCCGAAGGAGTGGACCGATTGAGTCCATATTGGAACCTCACTTAAGTCTGATAGAAACTTCACGATGTGCAAAGTATGGACCAAATCGGTTACTTCCTACAAGAGTTACCGTGCGCATAAATTTTCCTAACATTTCCGAACTTTTGTGGGGGAGGTACCGGAAGGAGTGGACCGATATAACCCATCTTCGAACTTAAACTAAGTTTGGACAAAATATTACGAATGCCAAGTTTTGGACAGAATCGGTTAATCTGTTCGAGAGTTATCGTGCGCCCCAGCCAGACAGACAGACGGACATGGCTAAATCAACTCCAAATTGTCTGAAACACATTTCGTCCAAACATACTTGGGGTATAAAACAATTATTTCGATGAGGCGCATTTTGCCCGTATACCCTCGTTAGCATAAATGCTGAGGGTATAAAAATATTCTCTTAAGTTGACGAGAAAGGCAATGAGGAAGAGGGCTTTAACGTAGTCATAAAAAAATTGTCGTTCTTTCGGAGCTCCATGTGACCTCGTAGGTGCTTGGTAATAGGGAATATATGAACCTGAATAGGGAAAATATGAACGAACGCTGATTCTAATGGAACGCCTTTTTACCCTTTATCAGTTTTCAGTTCCACAATTTTTACACATTTCGCACCGTATCTCCAAAACCGTTAATTTTTCCTGAATATTTTCTGTTGGAAAAATATTCCCTGGAATGTAGTACACAACTCTTCAGAACATGTCATTGTTGTAAAATGCCTATATGCCGTTGTTTTCAGTACATTTTTCAACGACGATTTAATAAAAATGTCAATAATGTAGTGAAATCCGAAATGCGAGAATAAACTGTTGGTGTGAACTGTGTTTGAAATACGTGTTGTAAAAGATATGATGCAAAATACCGCTGAAACAACATGAAGTAAGCATTTAAGAGTTTCAGAATGTTCTAAAGAATTGTTGAGAACTTTATTTGGAAGATTCTTGCAAAAGGTTACTTGGTTCTACTCCCAATAGTTTAGCCGATACTGACCAGAATTTCAGCAATTATGTAAAATGTTCTATATTTTATAGATTTTGATGCCCTAGATGGAGTTGTCTTATGTGGTTTTTTCAAAAGAGAAGTTCTACTAGTTTTGGGCTACAATATTGCTGAAGACAGCAAGGCCAAATTCCTATTCGTTTCTGAGATAAAGGCCTGATAAATGCAAAAAGTGTAGATTTAGCCCGGTTTAGATGGGACCATAAAATCCGAACTGGATCTGACAGGACAAAACCCTACTAGAGTTTTTGTAGTCTAAATATGTACTTTCAAAAAATGCATACTAGAAGTTGTTTGCATTTTCAGTGTTGCATAATGTTATATTGCAGATTTGCCATAATAATTGGTGCCGTAAGATTTCGTGGAGCTTTTAGGTAATTATCTCGGAAGGTATGGACTTGCGCCCAAAAAATTGTACCGTCGTAAAGTGGGGTGCAGGGACAACCTGCTGAAAAAATTTAAAGACGATCCGGGAGGAGCTCTAAATCCACATTTATTCCGAATTTTGTGTGGGAGGTAACCAACAGATATGGTCCATATTCTAACATGATCTATATCTGGAAGGCATAATACGATGTGCTAAGTTATGGATTTGGTCCAAACCCTTCGACAGTTATTGTCGCCACCATTTTACACAAAAATTTTGAACGTTTGTGGGGTAGGTACCCGAAGGAGTGGACCAATATGGTCCATCTTCGAATTTTAATTAGGTTTGGACAAAATATTAGGATACCCAAATCGGTTGATCCGTCCGGGTGTTATCGTGCGGACCGACGGACAAGGCTAAATCGACTCCAAATTGCCTGGTACGAATTTTATCCAAACATACTTGGGGTGTAAAACCAGTATTTCGATGAGGCACATTTTTGGTCGTATAAAAGTGTATACACCCTCGTTAGCATAAAGCTGAGGGTATAAAAATGGCAATAATTCGACATTTAAGGTTCCAAGAGGTCAGAAAATTTCTCTACCATATCACGGTATCTCACGATTTTTTCTAGTACGAGGGGCACTAAAAAACCTTCTCACCTAGGCAACACGCAGTGTCGCCAGGCGTCATTTGACATTTTTTTGGAAAGTTTGAGAGTTTTTAGCCTAAGCGTACTTAAGACAGTTTGACATGCGACCATGTATGTTTTGGGTTGTTTTCAGTTGCTTGATTGAGACACCTCCAAAACATGGTTTTTGAAAGCTTTTATAGCATCTTCTGGCGACGAAAATAGTTGACCACGCCTTTTTTCTTGATGCGATAGAATCAAATGAAGCCATTGGGTGCCAAGTCAGGTTTCTACGGCACATGACCCATCACTTCCACGTTTTGTCCGGTCAAACAGCGCCTAGTTTGAATTGATGTGTGAGAGCTCGCATTGTCATGATGCAGAGCGATTCGATTTCTCTTGTTCGTTTCCGAATTTCTCAGGAGACTTCAGGCAAACAAATTGTAGTGTAACACTCAGAATTAACCGTCCTGCATATCTCAAGCCGTATAGTCGCCACACGGTCAGTTTTGCCGAAGAAACAGGGGACCATTCGCTTCGAAGGTGAACAACTTTCGTTATATTGGGCTCGCTTTCGAAGATCCAAATGGTCGATTCCTGTTTTGTTTCGGGCTCCTAAGCATAGATCCAAGATTCGTCGTCTGTGACGATTTTATAAATGTCGTCTGAAGCCACCGCAATCGTTTTTATACACAATTTTTTTGCACAACTCCACAAGAGCCTTTTTTTGAACGACTGACCAATTTTTGCTGGTTTCAGCGAGAAAAATCCATTTTGGGGCCAGGTGTTAATGCAATATCAATGCCCAAGGATGCCTCTATCTCACGGTATATAACATGGCGATCTTGCATTATCCGTTCACGCACGGCTTAATTTTTTTCTGGCACAAAGGCCGATTTTGGGCGACTCTCAAGACCTTGCCTTGAACTCATTAAGCCAGTGTTTCATAGTAATATAGGATGGACTTTTATCGACATACACAGATTAAAACAAACGACCTCGAGTTGGGAAAAATCTTTCATTTTAATACATACAACAGATTTAATTTGCCATGATTATCCATGTCGAAATTTGTGAAAAATTATAGGACGAAAATGTTCACAAGTATATTCCATTTTTTGTAAAGTGATTTTTTCAAGTCACCCAGCACATGGTCGTATGTCAAACTATCCTGTGTACGCTTAGGCTAAAAACTGTCAACTGTCAACCAAAAAAATGTCAAATGACGCCTGGCGACACTGGGTGTTGCCTAGGCCAGAAGGTTTTTTAGTGCCCCTCGTATGATGCCTTTACTAAATCTTCGGCATTTTTGAGGATTTGGCTATTTTGAGTCATTTCCGTTTTTATACCCTAAGCATTTATGCTAACGAGGGTATATACACTTTCATACGGGCAAAATGTGCCTCATCGAAATAAATGGTTTTAGACCCCAAGTATGTTTGGACGAAATGTGTTTCAGACAATTTGGAGTCGATTGAGCAATGTCCGTCCGTCTGTCTGTCTGGCTGGCTGGAGCGCACGATAACTCTCGAACGGATGAACCGATTCGGTTCAAATTTTGGCTTTCGTAATATTTTGCCCAAACTTAGTTTAAGTTCGAAGATGAGCTATATCGGTCCACTCCTTCCGGTACCTCCCCACAAAAGTTCGAAAATGGTTCGGAAAATTTGTGCGCACGATAACTCTTGAAGGGAGTAACCGATTTGGTCCATACTTTGCCCATCGTGGAGCGTGTACCAGACTTAGATCAGGTTTTAATATGGACTCAATCGGTCCACTCCGTCGGGTACCTCACACACAAAAATTTGGAGAAGTTCAGTTTAGGACCATCTCTCGAATCGCTTTGATTTTTGCTAGAGCAACTTGTATTCACTGCCCTCCATACGACGGTATAAGTTTCATCAGGGGCAAGTCCATACTTCCTGAGAAAATAGCCTGAAAGTTGCAAAAAAACCATATGACACCGTATGAGGAGGTTGGAGGGCAAAATAACTCTCGAACAGGTCTGCCGATTCGGTCCCAAAGTTTGTCCAAGCATAGTTTAAGTTCGAAGATAAGCCATATCGGTCCACTCCTTTATGTACCTCCCCTACAAAAGTTCAAAAATGTTCGGAAAAATTGTGCGTACAATAAGTGTTGAAGAGAGTGGCCGAATTGGACCATACTTTACACATCCTAATATATCTACCAGATATAGATCAGGTTCAAATATGGACTCTATTTGTCCACTCCATCCGGTACCTCCCACACAAAATTTCGGATACATGTTCACTTTAAGACCTGCTTTCGAATCACTTTGATTTTTGTTGAAGAATCTTGCATTCGCTGCCTCAATTGCGATGGTAAAAGTTGTTTCAGGGGCAAGTCCATACTTCTTGAGCAAACATCCCTGAAGTTGTAAAAAAACCCTATGGTACCATATGTAGTGGCTGGAGATCCATTCTTTTTATAATCTCCTCCGCAAAACTTTTGATCTTTAATCCTAATCACATTTTTGTCAGTTCAAACGCCCAAAATTTTTAAAACTCCCTAAATACATGCGTTTTTTGGGAAAAATTTGTTTCAATATACACAGGCTGAGGGTATATCTCTGTCGGCAAAGCCGACTGATACTTTTTTACTTGTTTTTTGAGCATTTTTAATATTTTGACAATTTTGCTATTTCTCTACCGAAAAAATTCGACATTGCAAAAAGTTCAGAAAAATTTTTAACGAAAATTAGCGACATATATCCACGTTTTGGTATTACCCTCATATTACGGTACCTCACGATTGTAACTACTTTGAGAACTTTAGCTACATTTTCCGACCAAAATAGCTGTAATTTGCAATTTATGTTTTCGGGTGGTTACAAACTTATCCACAAAAATTGTCCCAACCGATTGGATGGTAAACGATAGCGCCGGATGTGATTCTTTAAAAGTGGTTTACTACTGAATTGACTGTAACTTGGTATAGATTTTCAATTTGTCAAGTTTTGTATCATAATGTCATTATGTTATCTTATGTTATAATCTTTGGCAAGGTGTGCTACCAACTTTGTAACTTACTTTTACTAATATTACTACATTTTTTATAATTTTTTCTTTAAGCAAACAACTCAAACGTGATAAATATCACAATATTTGTTTTTTCTATTCAACTTTCTATAAAGATGAAGACAAATACTGCGTACAGAGTGAGTGAACATGCAGAGAGAATTAAACAATTAAACATTGATGATGATTTTATTTCTTTCATTTTTTTACGATTATTTGGTTTTGCTTCAGAGCCAACTTAAAATCAGCGAAGCATTAAATCCTAAATGTCGCATGTTGTTAGAAATCAGCACAATTTTTATAGTTTACTACCACCAGCGACCGCCACCCCACAATCGCGATGAAATCCAACGAATGTAGGATGCATGCATGGGAGAAGGTAGTTGATGTATGCTGTGTATGTGTGGTTTAGTAAGGCAAATGACTAAGAAACTATTATTTAATTAAAAACCATTATTTTGCTTGGCGTTTTTAGTCATAAAACGTTACTAAAGCAATGTGACTCCTTAAATGATTGCAGAACGGGTTAAAGGGGTATGTATGAATGTATTTTCCAAATTGCCATGAAACTTCATCATGAATGGTAGCAATGTGAGAGTGTGTGTGTTTGTGTGGGAAAAGGATCAACAATCGAAAAATAAAAATAACAACAATTCCAAGAACAGCAGGAGAAACGCAAAACAAAATAGAAAAACACAACAAAATTCAAAGTTTCTTTTAGAGAAAACACAACTTAAATTTGTGCCTTGAACTTTGTGTTAAACGGGGTAAAAACAAATCCATATATTGCCGATTAAGGTAGGAAGTGGCACAGTGGGTTGAAAGAGAAACATAACAGAGGTTTATGTAAAATGAAAATAAGTAGGAATGATTACCGATGGATGGAGTCAATAAACATGTTGGAAATCTCCACATTTTCGGACCTAAAATATGAATTTTCCCAAGTTACAAGATCTTGATGACTGTTCGATATTTTATTAATATTTGTTATAACAAATGGTCGCTATGTAATGTTCATGAAACAATTGTTGACGATAATATATCGTCTGCTACGCACGAAAATGTCGTAAGACCCTTTTGATAAATTTTTCAGGAGGAAGAAAAAACATTCCAGCGCTTTCTGTATTAAAGATTTTAGTATTTAGATTTCAGTATTCTTCGCTTATTTTTTTCCGCTTCAATACCTGTAAATTGTTTGGTCAAATTCCATCGCGTTTGCGAGATAATTGGATATATTTGGACTTACAACCTTCTCCTCGTATAGTTTTGAATTTTTGTTGGGACTTACGAACTTTTCGTTCAATTTACGGATTTTTATACCTTACACCACTATGTGGGTAGGGTTGGTTTTGGCCAAAAAGTTTGTAACACATCGAAATAATGGTCGTAGACGTAAATATACATACAAAATAAATGCCTCGACGAGCTGAGTCGATCTGTCTATGTGGGTACGTCCGTCCGTCTGTCCATCTATACCTTGTAATCACGCTACAGGTCACAATTTTAATCCGATCGTCAACAAACTGTGACGTTTATGATGGTCCCAGAGGGGAAGAAGCCTATTGATTTGGTGATGGTCGGAAAATATTCAGGGGTCGGAATGGGCAAACAACTTTTTTGGCAAAGAAGTCAACAATTTATTTCAAAGCGAATATCTCGGCTTCTATACTGCTTATGAAAGTAGAAAATATTACCTTTGCAACAATGCAACGTAGGTTGTCGTAGGTAGTCAAACAACGAAGATATTGCAATAGCCGCTAATAGAACCCGCTTTTCATTTTTGGCGATTTTAATAATAATGAGAAATATCACAGCTTTGGTTGGGGATCTTCCAGAAGCAAAGCCTGACTATGAAGGTAGAAAATCCCATCTTTACAATGATGTAAAGCAGGTTGGCGTAGGTGTCCAAATCACGCTACAGGTCGCAATTTTGATCGGATAATCACGAAATTTTGGGGGGGGGGGGAAATGGAGGTCCTACAGATGAAGCAGATAATATTCAGGGGTCGGAATTGCAAAAAACTTATTTGGAGAAAAAGTTTTATTTCAAAGCGAATATCTCTCTTCTGAATTTTCTCTTCTTTTTCCATTTTCCGGAATTTTGATCGGATCCTCACGAAATTTTGGGGGTTGATGAGGGTTTCACAGAGAAAGAAGCCTATTGATTTTCCATTTTTATACCCTCAGCATTTATGCTAACGAGGGTATATACACTTTCATACGAGCAAAATGTGCCTCATCGAAATAACGGTTTTAGACCCCAAGTATGTTTGGACGAAATGTGTTTCAGACAATTTGGAGTCGATTGAGCAATGTCCGTCCGTCTGTCTGGCTGGCTGGAGCGCACGATAACTCTCGAAGGGATGAACCGATTCGGTTAAAAATTTGGCTTTCGTAATATTTTGCCCAAACTTAGTTTCAGTTCGAAGATGAGCTATATCGGTCCACTCCTTCCGGTACCTCCCCCACAAAAGTTCGAAAATGTTCGGAAAATTTGTGCGCACGATAACTCTTGAAGGGAGTAACCGATTTGGCCCATACTTTGCCCATCGTGGAGCGTGTACCAGACTTAGATCAGGTTTTAATATGGACTCAATCGGTCCACTCCATCGGGTACCTCCCACACAAAAATTTGGAAAAGTTCAGTTTAGGACCATCTCTCGAATCGCTTTGATTTTTGCTTTAGCAACTTGTATTCACTGCCCTCCATACGACGGTATAAGTTTCATCAGGGGCAAGTCCATACTTCCTGAGAAAATAGCCTGAAAGTTGCAAAAAAAGCCATATGACACCGTGTGAGGAGGTTGGAGGGCAAAATAACTCTCGAACAGGTCTGCCGATTCGGTCTAAAGTTTGGCCTTAGTAATATTTTGTCCAAACATAGTTTAAGTTTGAAGATAAGCCACATCGGTCCACTCCTTCAGGTACCTCCCCCGCAAAAGTTCAAAAATGTTCGGAAAAATTGTTCGTACGGTAACTCTTGAAGGGAGTGGCCGAATTGGTCTATACTTTACACATCCTAATATATCTACCAGATATAGATCAGGTTCAAATATGGACTATATTTGTCCACTCCATGCGGTACCTCCGACTCGGATAAGTTCACTTTAAGACCTGATATCGAATCACTTTGATTTTTGTTGAAGCAACTTGCATTCGCTGCCTCAACTACGATGGTAAACGTTTTTTTAGGGGCAAGTCCATACTTCTTGAGCAAACAGTCCGAAGAGTGTAAAAACCCCCTATGGCACCATATGTTGTGGCTGGAAATCCACTTCCATAACGGTCAATATCGATCCATTCCTTTTAGTATCTCCTCCGCAAAACTTTTGATCTTTATTCCTAATCAACATTTTTGTCGGTTCAAACGCCCAACATTTTTAAAACCCCTTAATACATACGTATTTTGGTGATTTTTTTTTTTGTTTTTTTGATATTTCTTATCTATGAACATTTTAGTTTTAGAATCCGCAAAAACTTCTCAGGTGTAAGCACCATCCATTTAAATGTGGTTCAAGAGCACCGTGAAAATTGATGTATTTTTTTTTTTCTTTCTTATCATTTCCATTTCCCAAAATTGGTTTTTGAAAATCAAAATTATTTTGATTTTCCTCAATCCATAAAATTCACACACACACATTCTCAAATTTTTAAAAATGTACACATACAATGACAAATATTGACAAACAAATTTGATAGTGTATAGACCGCTTTATAATATTTTTCATTTGACATTTATTTTCTTTATAATATTTTTTTTTCATTTCACATTTTCATAGAATCAGAATTGAGCCCCTAAAACTTTTTATCAAATTTACTCATTGTTTATTTTACAACAATTTCATTTGTTTGTTTTATTGTTGTTACAAAAACAAAAGAAATGTTAACAATATTGATAGTTGTTAATGTTACAGAATAGGCCTACTGGCCTGGGAATCGAACCCGGGCACTCAGCGTGCAAGTCGCACGTGCGTACTATTGCACCACAGTGGTATAACATTTTGATTTAGCCACCATATAACGACCCGCTTTGAGGTTATTAACTTATAAATATATGATTTTCTGAAACTCTGTAAAATACAAGATCTCCATTTGATAAACACTCCTCCGAATTTCATAGCAGATTTTTGTCACAAAAACATTTCATTTCGAACAATTGATCTCAATTTGGCAGGTATTTTTAAAGCACACAGATCCGTCAACTTTCCATCATCGACCAGATCGAATATTTTTAAAGAATGGAACGTGTTAAAACTTAAAAAATGTGTGATTCAAATACATACACATGTATGATAATTTTTTTTCATTAGCAAGTCAATTAAAAGGGAGTAGTCCTCATACAACCCACTGTTTATAAAACCTACCTAATTACTATAGAAACATCCAAAACGTCTTTTGTCACTTACGAGAATGAACATTTAATTCCACCACTATTTTTTAAATGGACGTAATGATAACTTGCAATATTGGTCCTACACAGGGACGGGAAGGTACTTCCGACGATCTGCGGTGGTATGGAGAGTTGAGATTCCGAAAGATTGGTAACCTTGGGGTTCGCGGGGCTGTCGAAACCAATATTCTCTAGATAGAGAAGGAATAAAAACAATAATAATTATTTATTATTGTTTTTATACCCTCCATATTAAGATTTTTTCTGTTTGTAACTAATCGAAACACTCATTTACTATACCATAAAGTAAAGTAAAATGGTAAAATTCAGAGTCTATCTAGCCATTTGCTGCGGAGCAGCATCAACGCAGCAAAAAATAAAGAAAATCAAAAACTATTTCTCTCCAAATTGTCCGATTTCACTCAGAATTTCCTATATATTCTTGATCAGAGTAAAATTCTGAGTCGACCGGGTCATGTCCCAATTATTTCAGACCCAAGAGTGATTACAAAACTCTTGGGTCTGAAATAATTGAGCTAGAACGCTATATTTTTGCACCTGAGTGTATTTTCTTCCACACGCAGGTCAAATTCGAAAATGGGATATATCGGCAAATGTTTTGGTATAGTCCCCATAAGACGGTACCTCCCGATTTTAGGTATTTAGAAAATATTAACGACATTTAATTTGACATTTGAGGTTCCCAGTGGTCACAAAACTTCTCCATCAAAAATTGTGGACATAGGCCCACGTTGTGGTACAGCGCCGTATAACGAACGATACAGCCGATTTCAAGATTTTAGCGAATTTAGCTGACCGAATTAGCTAAAGCTGGAGTTCCAAATGGTCAAAAAACTTCTCCACCTAAAATTGTGGGCTTTGGGATCTTCGTAACAGAAATAAAATTAAATATTCCATAGTTCAGAATAAAAGTTTGTGCTGTCATAGGCTGAGAGTATTGTTCTGATTGAATCGTTTTACTTGCTTTATTAAAAAATCCACGGTTTTTCATTCAAAAATATTTTGAAAAAATATTGCTTCATACACATTTTAAACGTCGACTATCATCGTTTAAAAATATACTTAAAAAAATCACGGTTTTTGTTCAAAAATATTCTTTAAATATCGACGGATTTTTTTTCTTTTTCAATAATATTCTTAAAAATCCAATAATATTTAAAAATATGCTGTTATTGTTTAAAGATTTTCTTGAAAAGTCCATAGTTATTGGATCCAAATATATTCTGGTTTTAAAAATTTACGAATTTTTGATTAAAAAAATCCAAAAGTTTTTATTTCAAAAGTATTTAAAAAAATTCCACGGTTTGTTGTTCAAACATATATGTGTATTAAAAAATCCATCGTTTTTTTTTGGGTTATTGATACAAAAATATTTTCTTTAAAAGTTCATAGTTAATTTCCAAAACATATTAATTAAAAATGCATTAGTTTTGATTTAAAAATATTCTCCAAACATACACTTTTTTCCCAACAAAAAAATCGTTATGAATCCCCAATTACCGTTAAAGAGTATTCATAAAAAGGTACATTCTTGGTTTGTAAAAAATATTCATTACAACTCCGTGTTGATAGATCGGTTGTTTGTTGAAAAATATTTTTTAAATATTCTTGTTTATTGGTGTAATGTTGATTGAAAAACATCTATAAAAATTCGTGTTTTGAGGTGTTTTGAAAAAATATTCTTAAAAAAAATCCAGACTGTTGGGTGTGATTGATGTTAATTGAATTTGTTTAAATGCGGTCTGATATGGTCTGTTGTTGTTTTAAAACATCCGCATTGGAGTCATATGGCGGAGATGTTGATTGAAAAAAATCTTAAAAAATCCATGCTAGTGCTAGTTGGTATGTTCTTGCGCTTATTTGCGTAAATCCACGCATATTGAGGTGTGTTAACAGAAAAACATATTAGGAGGGTTGGCGTTCTTTATTTGGGATGACGACTTCTATTTTACTTTTCAAAATAGTCAGGCTTAATTCCATAGTCGTTGTTTTAATATTTTATTAAAACGTTTGTTTTGTTTATTGTTGAAGATTCAATCTCATTTTCGATTGCTTGAGCGGAGTATTCCCCCATTGGCTCAACTTCATTTATTACCCTCTATTACAGAGAGTAATGTTTTTCAAAACGAACTGACAGTGTTGCAAAATTTTACTGATCGCTACCAATATCATGATTTCATCCCGGCGAAGGGAATTATCAATTGGCTTCTCAGTTTTTTGAAATGATGCCTTTTTAGTGAAAACCCGAACTCCTTAAGTGTCTATTAAAACAACTTTAAAAATTGGCGATGTTTACCAAGGGGTAAGGCAGGAAAACCTATAGTTTCGGATCTCGCTAAATATCCTCATCAGTTCCCTTGTTTCTTGATTTTCAAAAAGAAACTTTTTATGCCCAAGTGTCAATTGTTCGCTCAAGACTGACTACTTTGAAAAGCAGAAAAACATATTTTTAAAAATCTTTGCAAATTGATGGAAAAAGTGGGAAAAAATATTCTCTAAAAATCCAGTTTTACTGATGATACATTGATTGAAAAACATTCATTAAAAATTCACTTAAAAAAAGCGATGTTGATGGAAAATATTTTTCTAAAGATCTAGGCTTTAGAAACTTTAAAAAAATTCACGCTTTTTTGTTCATGGTCTTTAAAAACATATTCTTTACAAAACCCACGCTTTCTCTGTGATGTTAATTGAAAAACTATTCCTTAAAAATCCACGCTATCAATGTGATGTTAATGGACAAAATGTTTTTTTAAAATCCACGAGATTATGTTGAAGGTCTTTGAAATTATAGTTCTTATCAGTGTGCAATTGAAAAATCCACGTTCACTACTCTTTTGCTCCTTGTAGAAATATCTTTCCCACTTGCAAGACACTGTCCGTTGATACAAATTTGTTTTTTTCGCACACAGTTTATTCTGTTTACTACTTTGACTTGTTGTTATTGTATTTATTTGTATTTTGTTTTTATCCGAAATATTGCTGCAAAATATTTTAGCTACCATGGTAACCGAAGTGGAAAAATATTTTCACCATCAAACTTACAAATGAAGGAAACGAAAATAAAATTTCAAAAAAAAATTATCTTCCTTGACCCCCATATCAATAATGTAGTTTCCATCATCAACAGCGTTGTTGTTGTCTACAGCAGTAGTTATGGGGGAAACAAACAATCATTGACGGTATGAAAACTATGTCAAAGAATTTAATGTGGGGAAGGAATTCTTTCTGCTCTAGCAAATACGACAACATAGCGAAAGAAATAATATAGCCATTCAGCCAGCCACCAATGTTCATGGCATTGATGCAGAAGCATCGGAATGTGTAAAGGACACCAAAAAGTAAAGAGTAAAAAAAGTTTTGTTACTGTTTTTCACCAAAAAGAAGAAAAATTTGTTTACACATCTGTAGGGAAATGGAAAAACATGGACGACGATGATATACAATCACACAAAAAGGGGTATTCGAGAATGTTTCTTTTTGTTCTCGGAAAAAAGTTAATTATTGAAAGCGCATTCAAATGCTTTGGGTTTATTACCTTTTATCTAGGTTGAATGCTAATAAAGAGTTGTATAAACAAATTTCACTTTTATCTCTTTGTTACAAGAACACCACAGTATTATTTTGGGAATTAATTTTTAAATATTTTTTTTATAAAATTAATTTTTTGGAAATATAATTTCTTATTTTTTCCTTAAAATTTTCCTTTTTCTTGCAATAATTTCAACTATTTTTCTCTATATTCATCAAAAACACTTTTGCACTGCACTTGGTGGACCTCACATTTCAGGCCATTTGTGCCTTTGGCTTGTTAAATTTATTGGCCACAAATTTTGACACAATTTTCATGCAATACGATTTTTCTTTAAACACTTTCTAGGGCAATAAATTTATTTCAATTTAATTTTCATTTCCATGATTTTTCATTATTGCTCTATCACTCGTTAAAGAACATTTTCATTTTCTTCTTTAAAATTAAAAATTCATTCATTTACAATTTGCCATTTAAACGTGTAAACGCGCGCGTATAAATTTCCATAAACCACCAAACCGTATGAAAACCCGATATGAACTGAACTGGATTGAAACTTTCGTTTTGTATGTTAAGGCATGTCAGGCGAAAAATAATTGTCTTATTGTTCTCACCAGCTATACAAGGGAGAGAAATAGAGAGCCCACAAAAAGAGGAAGCAACATTTTTGTGTGCCAAACTCAAGCGAAGAGCACAGCCAGAATTAAAAGCCAGCTAACGACGATTTGTTAACACAACGGTAAGTTACAGCGGGTAACATTCCAAAGAAGACGTAAAATGAGATGAGCCTGGTAAATGAGAGTTCTCTTGGCCACTGAATAAAACACACGTGAAAACACCCTCACAATGTTCCGCCAGGAAACTTTTTGGAAATAAAATATCACAGTTTCAGTGGAGGAACAAGTAGAAGGAATTTGAGATAAAAAGAGAAATTTACTGAAACGTTCTGTGACAATTCGGCGAGTGATGTTTTCAACAATTCATTCCAATTGGAATTGAAACATTTAGCAGAGAGTTTATTCAAGTAACTCTTTGGGTATTTGGAAGAGATAAAGTTTGAAGTTTTGTATGTATGTAGGTTACGCTATTATTACTATTTTGTAATTGATTGAAAAACAAACGCTTACTGGGTCTAATTTAAGAGCTCATACCCCACACATTGACATGCAATTTTAAGAAATTGTATTAATAACACTGTGCTACAGTGAAAATTTGCAGGGGTTCTAATGCATAAATTCGGTTTTGTGGGAGTCCACAGAAGACGAAAATACCTTTGGTTTCTTTGTGTCACTTCGGTTTTTCATTTTATAACGGTAAATGTAGTAAAAAATGGGCTTTCTTGGATTTTCAACTTTAAACGGACATTACTTCTTTTTTCCACACCCGATTTGCACACACTGTTTTTCATTATAAAGGGGAGAGTAATGCCTTTCGAACAAGCCAAGGTATCAATGTTTTATAAAGGAAAATATGAAAAAAACCAAAAAGTTGAAACACAAAAAATGCCATAACGCATTCATTTTTCAACCGATTTCGTTGGGTTTTCCCAACTAAATTTCCTACTTGCTAACAGTAAATAATTGTACTGTTAGGTGTCGTTTACGCAGCCTAAAGCACAAGGAAAAACATTTTACTGTTATTTAATGCGTTTTTGTCACATTTAAACCACTATTACTTAGCCATTTGTTAACCGATTTTAAAAACCTATGACTTGTTCGAAAGGCATTACTCTCCCCTTTATAATGAAAAACAGTGTGTGCAAATCGGTTGTGGAAAAAAGAACTAATGTCCGTTTAAATTTGAAAATCCAAGAAAGCCCATTTTTCACTACATTTACCGTTATAAAATCAAAACCCGAAGTGACCCAAAGAAACCAAAGGTATTTTCGTCTTCTATGGACTCCCACAAAACCGAATTTGTGCATCAGAAATCCTGCAAAAAAATTTTGTGCACTTTTGTATCACAGTGTAATTGACAGGGGAATAATAACAAAAACTTGATAAAATACGACACAAAGATGAGATGATTTGGTAATTCTCCATTAATGAAAAACATTTACCAATGAAAAGAAAAATGCTAACAAATATCCTAATATTGACAAGTCCTGCAAACGCTTTAAGGACCTCTTCAGGTGGGAGTCTGGAACACAATGGTTCAGAATTCAATTTTCCTGACCAAACCCCTATTTTTTGTCATAACCGATTTTTAAATTAGATCAAAATACTTGAAGGTGTGGGCGTGAAGTGTCCCTAAGGTCATGTGTATATTATAACTAGACAGCGGAATTTTATGCAACCCCTATTTTTGGTCCGATTCCTGTCAAATTTTGAGACAGGGCATATTTTTGGCTTTTGATTACATTGCAATCGAAACATATGACATATGCAAAATTATGCAAAATGCATAAATTTTTGCATATGCAAAATTGATGCATTTTACATATTTTCTTATGCAACAAATATTGCAATAATAGGTACAAAAATGTTTGTGTGTAAAATTTTTCTGTTTAAAATTCTCTTCAGGCAAGTCAATAAAATAGAGAAATGTACAACCACAGCCTTAATCTTTAAAATACCGAAAATAGGGAGGTATCGCTCTATGGGGCTATATGAAGGCCTGAACCTAAACCGATAAATTTTATGTGGAAAGTTGTTTACCCCCAAGGAAGTCTTAATACCAAATTTCAGCCATTTCGGAGGGATATTGAGACCACAACCTTCAAAATACCGAAAATCGGGAGGTACCATTCTATGAGGGCTATATGAAGACGTAAACCTATACCGATAAATTTCAGGTGGAAAGTTTTATACCCCCAACGAAGACTTAATACCGAATTTCAGTCATTTCGGTTGGATATTGAGGCCACAACCTTCAAAATACCGAAAATCGGGAGGTACCATTCTATGGGGGCTATATGAAGGCGTAGACCTATACCGACAAATTTCATAGGGAATGTTTTATACCCCAAATAAAGGCTAACCACCAAATTTTAGCCATTTCGGTGGAATTTTAAGGCCACAACCTTCAAAATACCGAAAATCGGGAGGTACCGTTCTATGGGGGCTATATGAAGGCGTGGACCTATACCGAGAAATTTCTGGTGGGAAGTTGTATACCCCCAACGAAAACTAAATACCAAATTTTAGGCATTTCGGTGGAATATTGAGGCCACAACCTTCAAAATACCGAAAATCGGGAGGTCCCATTCTATGGGGGCTATATGAAGGCGTAGACCTATGCTGACAAATTTCAGGTGGAGTGTTTTATACCCCCAAAGAAGACTAAATACCAATTTTCAGTCATTTCGGTGGGATATTGAGGCTACAACTTTCAAAATACCGAATATCGGTAGGTACCGTTCTATGGGGGCTATATGAAGACGTGCACCTATGCCGACAAATTTCAGGTGAAGTGTTTTATACCCCCAAAGAAGACTAAATACCAATTTTCAGTCATTTCGGTGGGATATTGAGGCTACAACTTTCAAAATACCGAATATCGGTAGGTACCGTTCTATGGGGCCACCGTGGTGCAATGGTTAGCACGTCCGCCTTGCACTCATAAGGTCTGCGGTTCGAATCCCAGGCCAAGCAACATCAAATTTACAACGGTGGCAAAATTCCCCCTCAGTAATGCTGGCGACATTTCCTGAGTATTTCAGCCATGAAGAACTTCTCTACAAGTGGTGTCGTGAGACACGCCGTTCGGACTCGGCGATAAACTGTAGGTTCCATATCATTGAGCCAATATGAATCGGCGAGCACTCATTGATATGAGAGAAGTCTCCCTTGTCCCTTCAGGGATGTTGTGGGAACATATGTATGTATGTATGTACCGTTCTATGGGGGCTATATCAAAACGTGGACCTATGCGGACAGATTTCAGTTGTAAAGTTACATACCCCTAACGAAGACTTAATACCAAATTTCAGCCATTTTGGTGGGATATTTAGACCACAAATCCTTGAATATATTTTTGCATATGGTTTTGCATATGCTCAACCAAATAGAAGTCGTCATCCCAAACAAAAAACGCCAACCCTCCTAATTGTGAGACCGGGCACCGTCAAAATGTTGTTTATTGCTGTAGTATGCAATACCAACAAATTAGTTATGTGTTCTTTCGTCGAGAATCGACGAACGCATAGCAGTGGGAAAGATTTGGTTTTGTTTGCAATTGAAGTTGCTAGAGTTTAGGTAGTGCCAAAGAAATTCTCGATCAGAGTGTTTCTTTGCGCACGTATCTATTTGAGCTAGCAATTGACACTTGGGTATAAAAAGTTTCCTTACCCCTTGGTAAACATCGCCAATTTTTTCCCACTAATAAATTAAAATTGTTTTAATAAAATATTACAACAACGACTATGGGATTAAGCCTGACTATTTTGAAAAACAAAATAGAAGTCGTCATCTTAAACAAAAAACGCCAACCCTCCTTATGCTCATTTTATGCAGATATGTACAAATATGTCAAAATATGCACGATATGCAGAATATGCAAAAATTTCTGGGCCTAATTCGTTTTATTTTGTAATAAAACGAGTTTCTGTCTAATCAGATTTTCTTTACGACCATCCTAACCATATATGCATTTGCATAGGATTCCGCTGTCTAATTATAACCTTTTGCAGGGTTAACCTTCTTAATGAGGATTTATTTGACGTATACGCAAAGGAGTTGACATTTGAAACCCAGTAGGTTTGTTAAATCCGGTTATATATAACAGAAATACCCAGCTGATTGAACTGGGCTGTAATGTTAGTGTCAACTTCCGTACGACATTTGATATATTTATTTCTATTTTCGTTATATATTAGGGATATACATATATTTTTTGATGAATAAGTAAAAAAGTATCAGTCGGCTTTGCCGACTGAGATATACCCTCAAACTGTGAGAATTGAAACTTTCATCTATTGCCAATATCGAATCTAATAAGGGCTAGGCAGATTTTGTGGCCCCTTTTGGAATTTTTGGAAGTATGAACTTGCCGACAAAAAAGATATTTGGTTTGAAGCTCAAAAGTGTTGCAGAGGATGTACTTCAAAAAATGGACCGACAAAGTCCATTTTGGAAGTGGATCTTATTTTAGGACTCATTACTTTCTATAGATATTGTGTCCACCAGACATTTAATTTGGTCACCGTATAACTTTTGGACCACTATGTCAGGAGGCATGGCCTTGCCCACGAAGAACATAATATTGCTTAGACAAATCGGTTACCGCCTTCGTAAGTTATCGTGCGCACTATTTTTGTGGAAGGTTTTGAACTTTTGTGGGGGAAGTACCTAAAGGTATGGATCGACATACTGCAATATGAAAGTGGATCTTATTTTAGAAGTCATTTCAGTTGGTCACCCTATAACTTAGAGGTTTTGGAGCAGTATGTCTGGAAGCATAGACTTGCCCACGAAGAACATAATACCGCTGTAAACAGGACAACAAGGAGTAGCATCGGTATAATTTTGCAAAGTATCTTCCAACATATCCTGAACTGCACTTAAATAAAAATGTTGAAATTTTTGGTAGAGGTACCCTAGGTAGAAGACCTTTGTGAACCATTTTCGATGTTAAACTACACATTTTTTTAAAGGTCAAATTTTGGACCGAATAGGCTGATCCTTTCGGGAGTTATCGTGTGTTCCAGGAAACATGGACTTGCCCCCGATAAAATTGATACCGTCGTATAGGTGACAGTGAATACAAGTTGTAACAACAAAAATCAAAGCGATTCGAGAGAAGGTCTTAAACTGAACTTTTCCGAAATTTTGTGTGGGAGGTACCCGAAGGAGTGGACAGATTGAGTCCATATTGGAACCTCACCTAATTCTGGTAGGAATTTCACGATGTGCAATGAATGGACCTAATCGGTTACTCCCTCCAAAATTTATCGTGCGCACAAATGTTCCGAACATTTTCGAACTTTTGTGGGGGAGGTACCTGAAGGAGTGGACCGATATGGCCCATCTTCGAACTTAAACTTAGTTTGGATAAAATATATCGATAACCAACATTTGATTCTAATCAGTTCATCCGTTCGAGAGCTATCGTGCGCACCAGCCAGACAGACAGACGTATGGACATTGCTAAATCGACTCCAAATTGTCTGAAACACATTTCCTCCAAACATACTTGGGGTCTAAAACCATTATTTCGATGAGGCACATTTTGCCCGTATAAAAGTGTATATACCCTCGTTAGCATAAATGCTGAGGGTATAAAAAATATGTCATTCAGAAAAAACTAGTTCCCATAAAGACTTCTTCTGGACTGACTGAAATTTTGTTACTTGTTATATTTTTTCTATTTAAATATTTAGGATCGCATATGCCTATTTCAAGAGTGTAAAAATTACCCTAATATCGTTCCCGAGAAACATAATTTTTTTTCAGAAATTTGCCAAAATTACATTTTTTTCTAAAATAGAAAAATAACAAGTAAGAAAATATCAGTCAGCTGACGGAGATATATCCTCAGCCACTGGCAAAAAAACAACAACAAAACCAATCCACACCAAACACAATAATTACGCCGTATATAAAATATATTGATTTTGTTTGAAAGAGTTTTAGAGTTATCTTGCACAATAGCCATTTTAGTATGTGCATGCAGGGTTTTGGAGTTTTTGGCCATTATCTTAGGAAGTATTGACTTACTCCGGAAAAAATGTACCGTTGTAAATGAGGCAGCTCGAACAACCTACTGAAAAAAAAGAATCAAAACGATGCGAGAGGAGCTCTTCAACTTCACTTTATTCGAATTTTGTGTGGGAGGTACACGAAGGCAGGACCGATATAGTCCATATTCCTACCTGATACATGACTGGATGAAATAATGCTATGTGCAAAGTCTGCACCAATCAGAAACTCCCTGCGAGAATTATCTTGCGGATTTGACATTTTGTCTGGTGCCGTCAGGGTTCCTCCGGAGGTACCCAAAGGAGTGGACCAATATAGTCCATATTCAAACCCGATTTATATCTGGAAGGAATAATATAATGTGCAAAGTTTGGACCAAATCGATTGCTCCCTTCGAGAGTTATAGTTCACACCATTTTACAGAAAAATTTTGAACTTTTGTGGGGGAGGTACCGGAAGGAGTGAACCGACATAACCCATCTTCGAACTTAAACTAGGTTTGGACAAAATATTACGAAAGCCAAATTTTGGACCGGATCGGTTGATCCGTTCGAGAGTTATCGTGCGCTCCAGCCAGCCAGACGGACGGACATTGCTCAATCGACTCCAAATTGTCTGAAACAACTCTTAATCTCTTTTTTGACTACAAAATGCATATCGGAAACATTTTTGGGCCAATTGATTGGAATAATGTTTGCATGTTCCAAATATACTTAGGAATGATCTTTTAGAAAAGTTTTACAGGCCATTTTATAGAAGACTCACGGGTCTTCTCTTGTTGTTTTTTATTAGAAGTCATTTATGTCTGCTGTGAAAGAAATCATACGAAAGGCCTACTCGTACTAGACTTCTTGCTGAATGTGTATGAGAAAAGTTAGAATCTTCTTAAAGACGATGTTCCTGCTATTTTTTAAACGACAATTCGGTCTTTTGAAGAACCATGCGACTTTTATAAAGAAGTCTGCTTTTTTATAATCGAATAGTGTGTGGTTATCTATAAGTAAACCTACTTAACCTTTTCTTTCTCTATTTAAAGGGGATATTCCTATCCCAGCAAAAATTGAAGGAATGGGTTCCATTCGATGACGTGATTTCATGGCATCTTTTGGATTGGTTCAAACGAAGTCGTGAAAGATCCGATCTTTTCATTAGCATTTGAACTAATGCAAAGTAAGTCGTGAAATATCGGATCTTTTCATAAGTGTTTGAACCCATGCAAAGGAAGTCGTGAAAGATCCGATCTTTTCATCAGCATTTGAACCCTCTCCATCGATCCAATAGAGATGAATTTTGTGTTTTTATTCACACACATTTCTAAATATATAAGATTAATTATTTACAATAGGCTTGCTGTTGTCGGCGACTCGAAATCACAACCAGCGTTGTTAAAACTCTCTTCGTAATGATAACGTCATTGCAAAGGGTTGGTGAAAATGATATGCCAAAGCATCGGTGGAAATGACATGCCAAAGCATTGGTGAAAATGACATGTCAAAGCATTGGTTAAAATGACATGCTTAGGATCCAAAAAAGAACGTCATCTTTTGGGGTCCACGTTCATATAAAATTCATCGATGAAGATGCTAAAAAGATGACATGCCAGATCACTTGCACCCATGATTGAATGGCATCTTCGGCATCGAACATTTTGCTGGGATGCTATCCTGTTGTTCTTCGATGAGAAGAGATCAAATGATTTTTCGATTTAGTCATGCATCTGGGATAAATTTGTCAATATATTTATGCTGAGGAATGAACAATATTTAACAAATTGACGTTAAATTATGAGTTTTGAGTCTTTTGTTACATTACGTAGTGCAATACATAAAAAATAACTATGGACGGACAAGAATCCGAGATATTGTCCTTGAAGATAAAGAGTTATGTAGGCAAAGGCCTACAAGTGTAAATCAAAATTCTTAACGGCTTGAAGAAAATGATCCCTTTTGACATAAAGGTTTCAAGTAACCTTAACCACGAAAGTGTATGGTAAGGGGCAATACGCTATTTTGGTCTTCTATCACGTTGCGGTTTTAAAATATCGTTAATTTTCCAAAACTAGAGTGTTACAAAGAGTGTTACCGGTCAGTAATTATGGTAATTTGGTATTTCGAGTCTCATTGGATACATAAGTCAAATTCGGAAAATTGTAAATATAATCGTATGTCGGTGTTTAGGTAGAGACACCATGTAGCGATACCGTCCGATTGCATTTGCTTTGAAGGGTTTTGCTACATGTTCTGAAGTGTGAAGTATGCTGAAGTGCTTGTTACTTTGTATTCCGTATTGTCAACGAGAAAAAAACGAACAATATAGGTCTATGTTTAGGCATCCTCCCAATGTAATGTATCTTGAAAGTTCAAACTGAGATAACTGTAATTTGTGTGTATTTTATCTATTTTCGGAGACGACTCCTGAGTTGGAGTCGGAGTCGGAGTCGAGAAAAAAATTGGACTGGAGTCGGAGTCTGACCAAAAATGGATCGACTCCGAAGCCCTGGAATTTTCATTTATGATTTTCAAAATATTCAATCAAAAGTTAAAAATATTACTTTTTTAAATTCCAATAATTTATAGATATTTCCTTAGTTTGTTTACATATACCAATGACACTAACATTATAAACAAAAACAAATTTCTATGTGGTTGTTGATGAGTTGTATTTGTTGTAGTATTTACTTTACCTGGTTTGTTCTACCATGACCAAAAATGTGCCTCATCGAAATAATGGTTTTAGAACGCAAGTATGTATGTTTGGACGAAATTCTTTCAACAACTTGGAGTCGATTTCGCCATGTCCGTCTGTCTGGCTGGTGGGCACGATAACTCTCGAAAGGATCAACCGATTCGAACCAAATTTTGGGTGTCGTAATAATTTGTCCAAACTTAGTTTAAGTTCGAAAATGGGCCATATCGGTCCACTTCTTCGAATACCTCCCCCACAAAAGTTCAAAATTTTTCTGTAAAATGGTGTGAACCATAACAGTCGAAGGGAGCAATCGATTTGGTTCAAACTTTGCACATTGTATTATTCCTTCCTTCGGGTTCGAATATGTACTACATATACCTACCGGTCCACTCCTTCGGGTACCTCCTAAGGAACCCTGAAGGCACCAGACAAAATGGCAAATCCGCAAGATAATTTTCGCAGAGAGTTTCTGATTGGTGCAGACTTTGCACATCGTACTTTTTCATCTAGTCATGTATCAGGTTGAAATATGGACTATATCGGCCCACTCCTTCGGGTACCTCCCACAAAATTCGGATAAAGTAAGTAAGTTAAGGGCTCAACTCGCATCGTTTTGATTCTTTTTTCAGTAGGTTATTCGAGCGGCCTCATTTACAACGGTACATTGTTTTCTGAAGCAAGGCAATACTTCCTCAGATAATGGCCCAAGAGCTCCAAAACCCTGCCGGCGCATACTAAAATGGCTATTTTGAAAGATAACCCTAAAACTTTATCAAAAATTTCTTTCAAACTTAGTTTAAAGTAATTTAAAATTTTGAGTCATTTATGAAGAAGTTTTGTTACTAAAAATGTTTGTAATATGTCAACGATTTATTATAGCCCCACATTACGGTACATATGTACATATTTTAAAGCAAACTCGTGATACAAAATCAATATATTTTATATACGGCATAATTATTGTGTTTGGTTTTGTTGTTGTTGTTGTTTTGTCTTTTTTTGTCAGTGGCTGAGGGAATACCACCGTCAGCACAGCTGACTGATACTTTCTTATTTCTTATTATACCCTACATCACTATGTGGGGAGGGTATTATAAGTTGGTTTTGGCCAAAAAGTTTGTAACGCATCGAAATAATGGTCGTAGACCCATACATATATATACCAAAATAAATGCCTGTACGAGCTGAGTCGATCTGTCTATGTGTGATGGTCCCAGAGGGGAAGATGGTGATTTTGGTGATGGTCGGATAATATTGAGGGGTCGGAATGAGCAAAAAAACTTATTTGGAGAAAAAGTTAACATATGGGGTTATATCAAAAGCAAAACCTGCTAATGAAAGTAGAAAATATCACCTTTGCAACTATGTAACGTAGGTTGTTGTAGGTGGTCAAACAACGAAGATATCGCAATAGCCGCTAATAGAACACAACTTTTCATATTTGCGATTTTAATAATAATGACGAATATCACAGCTTTGCTTGGAGACCTTCCAAAAACAAAGTCTGACTATGAAAGTAGAAAATCCCATCTTTACAATGATGTAAAGCAGGTTGGCGTAGGTGGCCAAATAACGGAGATATCGCAATAGTCGGTAATACATCCCTTTTTTATTGTTTTTTGTAATCACGCTACACGTCGCAATTTTGATTGGATCGTCACGAAATTTTGGGTGTTAATGGGAGCCCCATAGAGGAAAAAACCTATAGATCTTGGTAATAGTCGGATATTATTCAGGGGTCGGAATGTGAAAAAAACTTATTTGGAGAAAAGGCCAACGTTTTATTGTTGAAAAAGTACTTTATGTTGGATCACCCGTTATATGTTTATGGGGGACACAATCCTGACCTCACTGACTAGTGCTGGCAAACCATCGATGGAAATATCGATATTATCGATACTTAATTTTTTACGCCAATATCGACGAATAGTTTTTTATATCGATACTATCGGCCATTTTGTCATCACTAAGTCCCGAGCCACACTACAGTAATTTCACTGAAATTTTGATATGAAATTATGCGTCTCTAGATCGACGTCCATAGTACAGTAAAATCATAAAATTGCTGTAGTGGGAAGTTCGATTTAAGAACACCTTATTTCATGAAATTTTTTAATGAAATTCACGCTAGTGTGGACCGGGACTAAAGAAAAGCCATAGAAGCAATAGCCAGACATTTTTACACCCTCAGCCTTAAATGCCTGCGTACATAAGCTGCCTCGCCTTCTTACCTTGCTTGCTTCTGATAAAAGAATAAAAAAGAAAAGGGCAACCCAGTCCGAAAGTTGCTCGGCCTCCTTTATTCTTTTATTTTTATTACGTCAGAAATGAAGTCGGAAAGCAAGGCAACCAGGCGAGGCAGCTTATGTACCCAGGCCTTTAAGCTGACGATGGCATATACACTTTGATACGACCAAAAATGTGCCTCATCGAAATAAAGGCTTTAGACCTCAAGTATTTTTGGACGAAATTCGTTTCAGACTATTTCGAGTTTATTTAGCATTTATAGTCCGTCCGTCCGTCTGTCTGACTGTCTGGCTGGTGATCACGATAACTCTCGAATGGATCGAGCCATTCGAACCAAATTTTTCATTTCGTAATATTTTGCCCAAACTTAGTTTAAGTTCGAATATGAGCCTTATCGGTCCAATTCTTCGAGTATCTACCACACAAAAGTTCAAAATTTGTCTGTAAAATCGAAGAGATCAATCGATTTGTTCAAACTTTGCACATCGTATTATTCCTTCCATATATAGATCGGCTTCGAATATGGATTATCACGGCTTACTCCTTTTGGTAGCTCCCACAGAAAATTCGGAACATGTGAAGTTTAAGAGCTCCTCTCGGATCGTGTCGAAATTATTTTCTGCATTTTCTTATAGAAGTCTATTAAATCACCGCGATCGTAGTTTTTCGTAATTTCTTGCACCGATCAAAGCGGGATCCCATTTTTTGCGACAAATGTTCATGCAATATCATATGTTAGTTGATGGAATAAATGCCCAAGGATGCCTTTATCTCACGGTGCATAACATGGCGATCTTGGACAATCCGTCCACGCACGGCTTAATTTTTTCTGGCACAACGACCGTTTTTGAACGACCCTCAGGAACTTTGTTTTTTTTTTTTGCAAATGTCGGCCACGATTGAATTCATTAAACCAGTTTTTCATAGTGCTATAGGATGGTCCTTTATTGATATACAAAGATTGAATTTGATCGATGCACTCCTGCCGCGATTATCCACGTCGAAAGTTGTGAAAAATTATCGGACGAAAATGTTCACAAGTAAATTCCATTTTTTTGCAAAGTGATTTTTTCAAGTCACTGTAAACAACACAACACATGGTCGTATGTCAAACTGTCCTGAGTACCCTCAGACTAAAAATTGTCACACTTTCCAAACAATTTTCAAATGACGACTGGCGACACTGCGTGTTGCTTAGGCCGCAACTTGTCTAATGCGCCTCGTATTTCACTGACATGCGAAATGTAAACAAAACACATTTGTCGGCAATTTTGGATTCTAAATAAATAGGAGTAGGAAATCTACGATAGTATCGATTTTATCGATATAGGCCCATGTTATGGTATAGCCCCAATAACATTACCTCCCAATTTTCGCTATTTTGAGAATTTTAGCCACAATTTTTAACCGCACTAGCTGCAAAAAGCGAATCACTAAACAGAGAGAATTGGAGATCTTTTCTTAGTTCGGTCTATTTATTTATATTATTTATTTATTAATAGATTTAAGCTTATTATAAAATGTTTACAATTGAAGTTTGCATTCTATATTAGGCTAGCATAATGCTGTAAGCCATATTAATCTTACGATAACAATGTAAAGTTTAAAAGGACAATATTACTTTTAAAATATATGTATATACGTAAATATATTATTTACATTTTTAATTCTTTAAAAATTGAATTCATTTAGTATTAAACTTCTGTACTTAATACAATTTTCCAAATATTTATATAGAGATACATAATTTAAACCATTCAATATCCTATATACTTCATTTAATGTGAGCTCAGATTTTCCGAAATACGCAATTCTAAATTCTTTATATACCGGACAAATACCAATGAAATGCAGTGTATCTTCAGGTATGTTCAGGTTGCACACAGAGCACATAGAATTAGAGTCAGTTCTGAAGCACCTTGCATTTAGATTTAATAAACCACATCTTGCTTTCATGACTAAACTTGACGCTCTTGCAGAAAGCTGTGTAATATATAGAGGATTTAGGTCGTAACTTAACTGGCAATATAAGTCATGATGTTGAGAGTTTGAGGCATTTCTACGAAAATCTGTATCATCTTTACTAATAAGTAATTCTATAATTTCTTTTGAAAAGGCACAAATAGGTAAATTACCATTTGGTGGATAGTATTGTAGTGAAGAGCATAAATTAGACCACTCCTTTGCCCAGCTAATTTTTAGGCGAATAACTTCATTCGCTAATATACATGGCAATCTTTCACTGCTAAGTTTTAGTACTTTATTGATATATCCGAAGTGCAGCTTTAATGTTGAAACAAATAAAGTATTCATGCCTGTTTCGAGGTGTAGTACGTAATTAGGAGTATTTTCTGGAAGTGATAAAATTCTCTTTATGAAAAACCGTAAAAGTTTTTCTACATCATCATAACGTTTGAAACCCCAGACCTGAGCTGCGTAGAACATTATTGACTTTGAACACGCGTCGAATATTTTTGATTTATTGGCATGTGATATTTTTGTGTGTGAGAGATATTTAGCCCACGTCGAGTTGATTGCTATCTTTGAAGCAGAGAGTTTATGTTTTATATGTTTATTGAACGATAGATTGTAGGTTATGTCTACACCCAGATATTTGTAACTATTTACAATTTCAATCTCATCATCCCCAAAATGCCAGCTGAGATCTCTGGAAATCCTAGTATTTTTTCGGAAAACTATAATTTTTGATTTAGAGAGGTTAACATTTAAACTCCATAGTGAACAGTAATTACGTAAGACGTCGATCATTTCTTGTAAGCCATCTGGAGAATTCGATAAAATGACTATATCGTCAGCATATAAAAGAATTTTTATTGTAGTATTGGCCACAGATATACCACTCGGAAGGATTTCTGGCAGATCATTTAAGTACAGAGAGAACAATAACGGACTCAGAATACAGCCTTGCCTAACGCCCGACTCTACTGGGAAGTAAGGGGAGAAGTTGCTTCCATCCCAGATCCTACTTACTGTATTATCATATAATGACTGTAAAATTCGTACTATTTTTGAAGATAAACCCATATTGGAAAGTTTGTAGAACAGGCTGTTTCTTGGAATTAGATCGAACGCAGAAGAAAAATCTACGAAAAATGCATATGTACGATTATTTTTAACGTTGTTCAGTTTTATTAAATTGGTTAGGTTGAAAATATTATCAACTGTAGAATAATCTTTTCGAAAACCTGCCTGAAATTCATTTAAGATGTTGTTTTGCGAAACCCAATTTGATAACCTATTAAGTAGGATGTTGCAAAAAATTTTACATAAGGTATTTATAAGGGATAATCCTCTGTAATTAGTAACAACTGTTGGATCGCCTTTCTTAAACAATGGTACCAGTATAGAACTTTTAAATGAAACAGGAATTGTCTCGTGAAGGAAAATTTTATTGAACAACATTAGTAATTGAACGTGAAAGCATCTAGGGGCATATCTGTAGAATTCGTATGGGATTCCATCTTCGCCAGCCGATTTATTTTGCTTCAATTTCTTTAGAACGCTGTTCAACTCCCAAAATTCAAAAGGCGAGTCTAAAAATACATCTATGTTGTAAGGAATGCACCACATAATGTCCTGCGAACTGTTTTTGTTCAATAACAGAGTACTAAAATGTTGTAGGAAGTCATCGGCGCAGAGACTAGCGTGTGACGTATGACTCTGATTCTTTAGCGTATGCGCTAATTTCCACCAATCTCTACTACAAGTCACCCGATCTAACCTTTTTAAATTGTTATTGTAATATTCTAATTTTTTTTGATTACATATTCTTTGGAAGTTCTTTCTTGAGCTATAGTACCTTTATTCTGTTTGTTACGCAATGATGTTTTCGATATTCTTTCAGATATCTACGCATAGTAGATCGGAGTCGGAAGCATCTCCAATCGAACCAGCGTTGTTTGGGATCGAAATATTTCTTGTTATGTTGCTTTACATTAGCTTGTTTTATATTGTTTGTTACAATGTTTATAATATCTTCCACATCAATGTTGTAGTGTATATCTTGCAAATTGCAAAGGGTGGTAAGATTCTGTTGGTATTGAGTGATAAATTTGCCTTTCCAGAACAGTTTTTCCAAAGGGTTCTGAGGATGAATATTTCTCATATTAATGGGAACCTTCAAGCCAAGACATAAAGGCATATGATCAGAGAATGGTTCATACCCAACCCTGAAGCTATCTATATATTTAAATAAATCTATAGAACAAAAACAATAGTCTATAACGGAACTACCCGTAGCTCCACAGAAAGTGTACTCTCCATTCTCATCTCCAACTGTCCTGCCATTTACCACAATACCACCTACATCTTCAATCATATTCAATAGTTTTTTACCCTGTGTGCTTATTGTCTTGTCTTTAGATTTTCTAGTCTCTTTAATAAAAGGAAGATCATTTACGATATGTTGGTCCAAGATTTGCTCTTCGCCAATACGCGCATTGAAATCACCAATTATGCAAAAACTATTCGGGTTAAGATTTTTTAGGAACGTCTCGAACTTTTCAGCGTCGTTTTTCCAGTTTGTGCAATTCAGGTATGAAGGAATAAAGTAAAACAAACTACCATTGAAAGTTGCACAAAGAACAATATTGCCATGAATGTTAACGAATTTCAAATTATATTTGTTTTTTATCTGTTTTTTAAAGCCAAGAAGGCAACCACCTCTAGCACGACCAGCTCTATATACTTTTACAGCATCTATCCAATGGGTGCAGTAATTGTTAAAATATGATGTGAAAAGGTATTGTTTATTATACACAACATGTGTTTCAAATAAGAAAATTATATCAAACTTATTAATGTATGTTAGAAAATTCCCAAAATTAAAAGAATTTTCTAAGTTAGCAACGTTATAGGACAGTAAATGGCATAAATTGTATTGTTATTGTGTATTAGTGTTGAAAATCTGACCCTTAACGATAATTTCATAACAATGGTCACAGTCGATGAGAGCTTCTAACAAGAATTTTGCATCCTGTTCCGATTGAGCGTTTATTTTACCATTCGACCAGGTATACTTCTTGTCGTTAATAAAAACACAGAATTCGCCCAGACGAACCTTCAGCTCTTTTTTATGCGACATAATTTTTACGATTTGTCTGAGGTTATAGCGAGTGCATTGTTCTTCCTGCGTATAATCTCTTTGGACGAACACTTTTTGGCTAGTGAATGTCCTCTTTGCGGCTAATATATTTTGCACTTGACCAGATGTATCCAGTGTGAATAAAACTGTCTTTCCCGATGCCAAAACCCTGGTGTTGGATATTTGAATGTCAGAATTAATCGCCTTTTTGCAGATGTCCAAGAATGTATTTCTTGCAGATTGGGGATCAGTGCAATTCATCCCATTTACAACGATATTTGTTGCTCTAGTCTTGCGGTCAATAAATTCCAGACGATTAGAAAGTTTTTTAATGTCGTCTTTAAGTTTATTATTCTCCTCTTTGAGTTCTTCAATTTCTGCTCTGAGCACCGTTATATCTTCTTTTTTAGCAACATCTTTAAGTTTTTCATCCAGTACCTCAGATAATTTATTCCAGGAAAATACATCAGCTTGAGTGTTATTACCGGCCATTGTTTGATTGGATAGATGTTTTTTGGGTGTACCTTCTAATTGGTCTGGTGAAGTCGATAATAACGTTCTTTTACTCATTAACAAAAAATTAGTTTGGTGTAAACAGTGTGTTAGATACTGTTTGCAGCAATCGTAATCGGCCAGACTGTTATCGATAACGTGGATCAGCTGATAACCGCAAGTTCGTTAGAACAGTACCAGTAGTTGTTTACTTTTTGTTTTGTGGTATTTGTGATCAAAAAATCTTTCCAGTGATTTTTGTGCAATTTTAAAGAATAAAACACTTTTAAAATGTTGTTGGCTTTGTATTGTTGGACTGCAAAATAATACTTGTTGTGTATTTATTTCAGCTAAAGTCCATACTTTGTTGCTTCAAAATTTGAAGAAACAAAATGTTTAACAGTGGGTATTGAAATTGATTACTACGAGCGGAGGCAGAGAATACTATAGTTTCGGAAGCAGCCAAACTTCCTCATCAGTTCTCTTAACCGCTGACTCTGTATCAATAAACAGGTCAATAAGAGTGACCAGAAAATTAAACAGAACGAGAAATTTTCTGTATCCTCCTAAATCTGTTGACCGCACAATTGAGTCAGAATAATCAAAATCATATACCCACTACTGTTTTTCTGACTCAATTGTGCGGTCAACAGATTTAGGAGGATACAGAAAATTTCTCGTTCTGTTTAATTTTCTGGTCACTCTTATTGACCTGTTTATTGATACAGAGTCAGCGGTTAAGAGAACTGATGAGGAAGTTTGGCTGCTTCCGAAACTATAGTATTCTCTGCCTCCGCTCGTAGTAATCAATTTTAATACCCACTGTTAAACATTTTGTTTCTTCAAATTTTGAAGCAACAAAGTATGGACTTTAGCTGAAATAAATACACAACAAGCACTTTTAAAATGTTTAAAAACTGCTCACCAGTGACTTGTAGATGACGAATTTTATTATCCAAGTATGCGGCAAACAATGTTTTTGGTTGTAAAAGAGCTTGGTATGTACTTTGTTTACGGAACAAGTTAAGCACTCAAAAAACACGTCCAGCAGAAGTAAAACAACAGTAAATCCTGGTCTTAGTTCGGTCTATGGAACAAATGTTCTGTAATGAGCCAGCTAAGTAAGTAAGCTACAATTTGACATTTGAGGTTCTCAGTGGTCAGGAAACTAATAATAATGTTCCATAATCATACCAGGCGGGACAAGGGAGACTTCTCTCACATCAATGAGTGCACCCTGATTCATATTAGCTCAATAATATGGGGCCAGGGACGTACGCAGGGGGTGGCCCAGGGGGCCCGAGCCTCCCCCCGAAATGATTTGGTCGAAAAAAAAATGTTAAGCTACTATAACATGTTACTACAATATTTTCTCATAAAAATGTTTGTATATTTGAAGATTTTAAATGAAAAGTTATATTTTTCTGAAGTTTCTGAACAGAAAATGTACATCATTAACAAGTTTTGTAAGAAAATATTTTCAATTTTTTTGTATGCTCGTTTTGTTTATGTCATATTCGACTATCATATACAAATTCCGTAATGAATATACTTCATGCTTGTTAAGTCATATTCGAGCTGTATAGAGGTCTCGAGTCTTCGTGGACTACATCTTGAAAGTCAATTAGAAATTATTTTTTTTATTTGTTGTGTTTGACCAATGGTATTATTGTTTATTATTTACTTGTGTTTTTGGTAATTGGTCACCTTTTGATAATGAATTAAAACTGATTTTTATTCATTTTTCTCCCATTTATTTTCAGTGACTTCGCCAAAATTTTGTTATTCTATTTTAGACAAATTTGCTGCTGAACAGTATGAGAAAATAATGAAGAAAAATTAATTTTTGTGCGTCACTTCAAATTTTTCCTCATCATGAACGAAGTATAATTGTAGTCTGTAGGGTTACGAGATTATTTTCAGTTGGATACGATACAAATGTGCCTCATCGAAATAATGATTTTAGACTTCATATGAGGAAAAGTCACAATTTTTTTAGTTTCCATCGAAACAAATCTTAAATTTTTTTAATCTACATGAACGATTTTTGGTACATGGATTAAGAAAAAATCTCCAGATATGTACTAATTTAGGTTATTGCGCGCAAAAGTTATTTCGGCTTCAATTCTGATTATGAGAACAAAACGTATAAAGACGCTTCGTTATATTGAGATACATTGTTAATTTATGACTTCCTACATACTATATGTGTACTGAGGACCCATAACTTTATTGAAAACTAGCAAATGCCCGCTACTTCGTATGCGGAAAGGAAACGAAATATATATAAACAATATTTAATACGGGAATACTGAATACTGGAGATTCTGTTGTACTAAGACCTATTTTTATTACCAATATTTTTTCGATTGTAGTCAGAATTTAAAAAAAAAAAAAAATCTGCCGTATCACATCCCTACACAGCTACCATATTTTTTATTGCGAATTTCCAAAACTACGTATCATATTGCAAATTTCAGATTTGACTCCTGGTTTTACCCCTTCACAATTCAAGGTTCTAGCTTTAGCGGTTTCGCCCAGAACCCGAATAGGTCCGTTAAATTTTCGGCATTCAAAATGGCCATAAAATCCACGTTTTCGGATATCCCCATATAACGGTACCTCTCGACTAAGTGTATTTTAAAAGAAGAACAAATGTATATTGTCCAATTTTCTTTAAATTTGGACCTTGAATACTCAGAGGATATAAAAGTTTAATTTAAAAAATCTCCACTTCAATCCACGTTTATTAGAAGAGATATTTTGAAGATTTAGAGTATTTTGAAAATCTTCTGCACATTTTCCAACCGAGATTCGGAATTTGTGGCATGAAAGGTTAGAAAACTTCTTTACAAAAAATTGTACTTAATGTGCACGGGTATGTCAACTGCATATAACGGAAAATTTTTTGAAGGCATTTCAATTTAGGATTTTTTAATATCAGGGGGTAAATACCTTCTAGTTAACAAAATTGTCGCATTGGATCACGTTTTCAAATTTACATACCAAAGCGGTCAGAACAAAAAACTTTTTTTGAAAAGATACTTCACGTTTGACTACTTAATTTCAGTACATTATTTATAAACTCCTTGGCGTTAACATCAAATCAATGAAACAATATTCAGTACAATTTTTCAAACTCAGAACTTTGTCCCAAATTTTAGAGCGATCTTCATAATAAATATTTTTCCATTTCCTATTTTTTGTACAAATAGCGTATTTCCAAATTATATAATCCCAGTTTTGTTCCTACACCCAACACCAAATTTAGTACCTTATCTATTTAAAATGGTTTTGGTACCAACATGTTACCCAACTTATCGTACACATAGGTAAACGTTTTAAAAATTACTTCCTTACATTCAACATATATCCTAACCCCAATTCACATTTCCAGTTTTACCAGTTCCCCTGAAACCCATTTGGGGACTATTTAGTAGTTTTTGTATAAATAAGTACGAATTTTCAAAACCTCCTCCCTACCTCCACTCTAAACACCAATTGCTAATCTAATACCGAATTTCAAAATTCCAGTTCTACCCTTTACAAAATCACAAATTGTACAAAATTCTATACCATATAGCAAATACCAAAAGGTACCAAATTTTGTACCATTTAGCACTTTTCGTACACGATTTCCAATGTAGTTCCATTTAGCTCTTTTCCATAAGTATGAATTTCCAAAACTACCTCAATCCTACACTCCAACAATAATCTGTTCACGCAAATACAAATTATAGCGAATTTCGTACCATTTAGTACTACTTCGTGCACATTAGTACGATTTTCCAAAGCTACCTCCATATCTCAATTCTATATTCCAACAGTAATCTTAATTCCGAATTTCAGGATTCCAGCTCTTCAAATCAAAATCATACTAAACTCAGTACCATTTAGGACTTTTCGACCTTTGGTACATCTTTCTTACTCTTCATCAGTGACCCCCATTCCAAATTTAAAGATTCCGGCCCTATTCGTTAACCCATATCCAAATTGTACTATATTTAGTACCATTTAATATTTTTCGTATAGTATTAATTCGAATTTCCAAAAACCTTTCTTTTTTATTCTCCATCAGTGACCTTCATTCCAAATTTCAGCATTCCAGCTCTATTCGTTCACCCAAATCCAAATTGTACTAAATTTAGTACCATTTTGTACTTTTCGTACCCTTGTAATTCGAATTTCCAAAAACCTTTCTTTTTTACTCTCCATCAGTGACCTTCATTCCAAATTTCAGGATTTTCGTATATTATAGTTCGAATTTCAAAAACATTTCATTTTTACTCTTCAACAGTGATCCTCATTCCAAATTTCAGGATTCCAGCTCTAAACGTTCACCCAAATCCGAATTGTACTAAATTTAGTACCATTTAGTACTTTTCGTGCACTTATGGTTCGAATTTCTAAAAACCTTTCTTTGCTACTCTCCATCAGTGACCCTCATTACAAATTTCAGGATTCCAGCTCAATCCGTTTACCCAAATCCAAATTGTACTAAATTTAGTAACATTTAGTACTTTTCGTACCCTTATAGTTCGAATTTACAAAAACCTTTTATTGTTACTCTTCATCAGTGACCCTCATTTCAAATGTCTGTATTCCAGCTCAATCCGTTCACCCAAATCAAAATTTTACTAAATTTAGTACCATTTAGTACTTTTCGTTCGAATTTTCAAAAACCTTTCATTGTTACTCTTCATCAGTGACCCTCATTCCAAATGCCTGTATTCCAGCTCTATCCGTTCACCCAAATCCAAATTGTACTAAATTTAGTACCATTTAGTACTTTTCGTACCCTTATAGTTCGAATTTACAAAAACCTTTTATTGTTACTCTTCATCAGTGACCCTCATTCCAAATGCCTGTATTCCAGCTCTATCCGTTCACCCAAATCCAAATTGTACTAAATTTAGTACCATTTAGTACTTTTCGTACCCTTATAGTTCGAATTTACAAAAACCTTTTATTGTTACTCTTCATCAGTGACCCTCATTCCAAATGCCTGTATTCCAGCTCTATACGTTCACCCAAACCCAGATTGTACTAAATTTAGTACCATTTATTACTTTTCGTGCACTTGTGGTTCGAATTTCTAAAAACCTTTCTTTGCTACTCTCCATCGGTGACCCGCATTACAAATTTCAGGATTCCAGCTCAATCCGTTCACCCAAATCCAAATTGTACTAAATTTAGTACCATTTAGTACTTTTCGTGCACTTATGGTACGAATTTCTAAAAACCTTTCTTTGCTACTCTCCATCAGTGACCCTCATTACAAATTTCTGGATTCCAGCTCAATCCGTTCACCCAAATCCAAATTGTACTAAATTTAGTACCATTTAGTACTTTTCGTACCCTTGTAATTCGAATTTCCAAAAACCTTTCTTTTTAACTCTCCATCAGTGACCTTCATTCCAAATTTCAGGATTCCAGCTCTATTCGTTCACCCAAACCCAAATTGTACTAAATTTAGTACCATTTATTACTTTTCGTGCACTTGTGGTTCGAATTTCTAAAAACCTTTCTTTGCTACTCTCCATCAGTGACCCTCGTTCCAAATGTCATTATTCCAGCTCAATCCGTTCACCCAAATCCAAATTGTACTAAATTTAGTACCATTTAGTACTTTTCGTACCCTTGTAATTCGAATTTCCAAAAACCTTTCATTTTTACTCTTCATCAGAGGTCCTCATTCCAAATTTCAGGATTCCAGCTCTATCCGTTCACCCAAATCCGAATTGTACTAAATTTAGTACCATTCAGTACTTTTCGTGCACTTATGGTTCGAATTTCCAAAAACCTTTCTTTGTTACTCTCCACCAGCGACCCTAATTTGAAATTTCAGGATTCTAGCTCCATCAGATAGTTCACCCAAATCCGAGTTGTACTAAATTTAGTACCATTTAGTACTTTTCGTACCCTTAAAGTTCGAATTTTCAAAAACCTTTCATTGTTACTCTTCATCAGTGAACCTCGTTCCAAATGTCATTATTCCAGCTCAATCCGTTCACCCAAATCCAAATTGTACTAAATTTAGTACCATTTAGTACTTTTCGTACCCTTGTAATTCGAATTTCCAAAAACCTTTCATTTTTACTCTTCATCAGAGATCCTCATTCCAAATTTCAGGATTCCAGCTCTATCCGTTCACCCAAATCCGAATTGTACTAAATTTAGTACCATTTAGTACTTTTCGTGCACTTAAGGTTTGAATTTCCAAAAACCTTTCTTTGTTACACTCCATCAGTGACCCTAATTTCAAATTTCAGAATTCTAGCTCCCACCCAAATCCGAATTGTACTAAATTTAGTACCATTTAGTACTTTTCGTGCACTTATGGTTCGAATTTCCAAAAACCTTTCTTTGTTACTCTCCACCAGTGACCCTAATTTCAAATTTCAGAATTCTAGCTCCATCCGTTCACCCAAATCCGAGTTGTACTAAATTTAGTACCATTTAGTACTTTTCGTACCCTTATAGTTCGAATTTACAAAAACCTTTCATTGTTACTCTTCATCAGTGACCCTCGTTCCAAATGTCATTATTCCAGCTCAATCCGTTCACCCAAATCAAAATTGTACTAAATTTAGTACCATTTAGTACTTTTCGTACCCTTGTAGTTCGAATTTCCAAAAACCCTTTGGTACATCTTTCTAGCTCTCCATCAGTTACCCTCATTCCAAATTTCAGAATTCTAGCTCTTACCGTTTGCCTAATATAAAGGGTACCATATTTAGTACCTTTTAGTACTTTTCGTACACTTCTAGGTCGAATTTCCAAAAACCCAGCCTTATCTCACCCCTACACACCAACAGCAACCTACACCCAAAATTTCAACTTTCTAGCTTCAGCGGTTTCGTCTGGGCGTTGATGAATCAATCAGTCAGTCAGTCAGTCAGTGAATCAGTCACTCTACTCTTTTATTAATATAGATGTTGTAAATGTTCGCGAAAATTAAGAAAGAATTCAAAAATTTGGTTGTTTGCAGCTTGTTTTATAAAATTCAAGTTGTTTATGCATATTAAACATCGCGAAGATTCAAATGAAGCCAAAACTATACAAATCTATTTAGCGGTTTGTATATTATAGTAAAAACAAAAACATATATTTAGCAAATTTAGAAAATTTGTAAGAAAAAAATATTTTTAAAATTTATTTTGTAAGTTTGTTATAGATATTGTAGGAAAAAAATTCGAAGTTATTCTTCTATTTTAGTTAATTTTCAGATTAGAAACGCACATATTATTATAATCAATTCTCAGTATTTACTTTGACCGCTAAGATGTAGCATCGTCTACAGTCTAGTTTGCAAAAAGATTGCACTATCAACCATGAAAAAATACATCGATCTAAACCTATTTCAATAAAATCCATCAAGAACCGCTTATGTACATTCATAATCAATTTTTGGGATAAATCGGATACAGCTTCCATACCGCTAAACTTTTTAAACCTCCACAAAAAATCGTATGATGTGTCGCCTTCTTAACTAAGAAGGAGACGATCCATAGAAAACGCGATTAGATCCTCAATATTTTCAAAAACCTTTTATTGCAAATTTGTCAATTTTTGCAATGGCTATTTCCGCCGTTCTAGTGGATGGATTTTCACGATCTATTATTTATATGATCCAAACCGCCAAAAAAATAAAATATCGCAGGGTTCCAGCACAATCAAGAAGATACTGTATGTACTGTACCCTAAAAATAGGTTTTTTTTTTAGAAAAAATATCGCATTGAATTTTGGCTTTGACAGTCGATTACTGTGATGCTGTCTAGGTTACACAGTCATTATACATTAGGGTTATGACTTTTTTACAACCTCATATCCCTGTATCACAGCGTGATGAGTTTTGCCATAAGATTACATAAAATCATAATTATAAGGTGATTCGGTGAAAAAACCTCACGCACAAAATGATTTTAAAATTTGAATTTATCAAAATTATGGACAATTTTTTGAAGTCACTGTAAGCAGATATACAATTGAAAATAAACTTTAAAGTCGCATGAGACAATTAAACTGACATAACATTTATTTCTCACTAATTTTCTTCAATTCTGAGAATAGTAAAAATGTCGTAAACGCTTTTATTTAAAGATATATTTTTTTTAACAAAAAACAAAAAATTTAAAATTTTTTCAAAGTGGTTGTGCATGACCTTTTTCAATATTTGAATGAAATAAACATTATTATACATAGTTATTAGTAGGCTTATATTTATTCATTCGTGCAACAAAAAATAATTTTTGAAAAAAAAAATTTTCATTTCCTACATTTTTTCAAAAAATTATATATTTAAAATCGATTTGTGCGTGAACTTTTTTATATTTCAATGGAATAAACGATAGCGTAGTGATTATTAGGCAAAAATTCATTTATCCCTGCTACAGGAAATAATTTTTGAGAAAAAATGTCAAAAAGTCATAGCCTTATTATAAATATCAAGTTATCCGTGATTGCGAGTATTTTAATCATATGATTGGTTTTTTGAAATAACAGACTGCGCGTCGCAGACAGATCAAAAATACAAAAAACACCTAAAATCCGGCTTCAAAATGTTTGCGTCCATAAATGGTGGATGCAGTGGAGATTTTGAGAAGTGATACATTAGAAGTGGAATCATAATTTTGTATTCTTCTACTTTTACCTTGAATGGTTTAACCAGCAATCGAATAACAACTTAAAAAAACCTAGTTAGCTTCAACGTGTTTTTACTTCCACGCAAATTAACTTTTTTAGCCAAATTACGGACGGACGGTGCTAACGTCCGTCCGTATCACGATAACTCTCGAACAGATTAACCGATTTGGCCCAAGTTTTGGATCTCGTAATATTTTTCCTAAATTAAATTTAACTCATATCGGTACATGCGACATAAAAGTACAAAATTTTCCGCTTAAATGGTGTGTTCGATATCTCTCGAAGGAGTAAACGATTCGGTCTAAACTTTGCACATCACAATATTTCTTCCAGACAAAGATCAAACCTAATATGGATTATATCGGATCCTTCAAATATCGTAATATTACTTGCAAAAGTACACCAAGGTACCTCCCTCACACAAGTTCAACATAACCGCATTTGAAAGACTGTTCGAGGATCTTTTGGATATTTTGTAATTTTTTTTTTACAGGGATATCCTATTTTTCGTGGACAAATCCATACTTCCTGACAAAGCTTTTAATACTATGGTGACCAACTAAAATAGTTTATGGGCGCGATAACTACCGAAAGGAGTGACTCTCAAAATAAGATCCATTTCCAAAATGGACTATGTCGGGGACAATATTAGGGTTGTGTTGCCGGTATTCGATCTATTCATAGTAGCAAATTCACACAGGCTGAGGGCTGAAAGGCGACTGATACTTCTTTACTTATTTTCCAGAAATTAAAATTCACAATTTTTTAGTTCGTTTCGAACCGTTTACAAATTTACAAGTGGTCAGTCGGCAAGGGTGGATTCCTTGTTGATTAATTTGTTTATTATTAACGAATAATTATGTGGGGTTCAGTAAGGATCGATTGTTATTTTTCAAAACAATGTAACATTTGAAGCAATACATTTAACTTTGGAAACAGTTAAATTCTAGTAACAATAAGTTGCAAGAACTGAGGTCAGCAAAGTGTTTAATGTCATCGAGTCCAAACACTTCTTATCGTACAGTTAAGAAAAAACAAGTAAAAAAGCATTAAGTTCGGCCGGGCCGAACTTTTCATACCCTCCACCATAAAATATTCTGAACTAAAATGGAATAATTAGTTTTCATTCCTGTTCCCAACTTTAAGTGGGTACGTCAGATAATGTCAGATAATGTACATAAAATGCTTCATTCGGGAGACCCTTTTTTATGGTGCCTATATCTAACTATGTATGTTGACAATTTTTGGTGGGCTAGAAATTGGGAGGTACCGTTATGTAGGTGTTATAATAAAACATGGGCCTATGTTGACAGTTTTTGAGCCTTTGATGTCAAATAACTCCTAATTCGGTTAAAAATTTTAGCTAGAATCCTCAAAATACCGAAAATCGGTAATATTATAACTAATTCGGTCTAGAAATGTGACTTAAAACGTCAAAATACCTGAAATCGGGCGGTAACGTTATAAGGGGGCTACTCCAAAACATGGACCTATGTCCACTAGTTATATAAGTTTATTGACACTTAAGAACCCTAAATGTCAATTTATAGCTAAATCGGTCTGAAAATGTAGATAAAAACGTCGAAATACCGTAAATGGGGGGTACCGTTCTATGGAGGCTATACCAAAACGTGGACCTATCTCCACAACTTTTGTTATATAAGTTTATTGATACTTAAGAGCCCAAAATGTCACATTATAGCTAAATCGGTCTGCAAATGTAACTAAAAACGTCAAAATACCATTAATCAGCGGGCACCGTTCTATGGGGGCTATACCAAAACGTGGACCTATGTCCACAACTTTTGTCATATAAGTTTATTGATACTTAAGAACCCTAAATGTCAAATTATAGCTAAATCGGTCTGAAAATGTAGCTAAAAACGTCAAAATACCGTAAATCGGGGGTACCGATATATGGGGGCTATACCAAAACGTGGACCTATGTCCACAACTTTTGTCATATAAGTTTATTGACATTTAAGAACTTTAAATGTCAAATTATAGCTACATGGGTCTGAAAATGTAGCTAAAAACGTCCAAATACCGTAAATCGGGGGTTTTATGGGGGCTATACCAAAACGTGGACCTATGTCCACAACTTTTGTAATATAAGTTTATTGATACTTAAGAACCCTAAATGTCAAATTATAGCTAAATCGGTCTGAAAATGTAGCTAAACCCTTCAAAATACCGTAAATCGGGGGTAGCGTTATATGGGGGCTATACCAAAACGTGGACCTATGTCCACAACTTTTGTTATATAAGTTTATTGACATTTAAGAACCCTAACTGTCAAATTATAGCTACATCGGTCTGAAAATGTAGCTAAAAACGTCAAAATACCGCAAATCGGGGGGTACCGTTATATGGGGGCTATACCAAAACGTGGACCGATATATCCCATCTTCGAACTTGATCTTCCGACGGCTAAAAAAATTGTATTCCCCAATTTTCAGCGAAATCGGTCAACAAATGCGACCTGTATGTTGCGAACGGACGGACGGACGGACATGCATAAATCGACTCAGAAAGTGATTCTATGTATATCCCTAGAAGGAACTATGGGTCTATTTCGCTTCCTTTTGTATGTTACATACAGTTGCGTTCAAAATAATAGGAGCGCCCATACAAAAAAAGAAAATTGTCAAAAAATATGGTTAAACTTACCCATTTTGGTTTATTTTGAATTTGTTTAACATTGTTGACATCCCAACAGTTAATTCATCAGCAGAAATGTGGCAATCTGTTTTAAATTATTTACTGTTTACACCAACATTATAAATCGTGATTAAAGTTTTTGTTAAAAAAAATAGGAGTGTGGAAGAAAAAGGATGATAAAAATAGCTTTAGTTGAGTTTAGGATCAAAATTGTCAATATTTTAGTTAACAGTAGTAAATCCAATAGATTTTATGAGATTTGATTGTTGTTTGAAAACAAAACTCCTTTGGAGGTAGCCAAGAAACAGGCGATTGTCCTTGCAGAAATTGTTTCCATAAATTGAGCACTTATTGGGCAACTCAATGTATTTTGTAGACAAAAGCTTTAACGATTAGATTTGTTTGATGCTATGGATGTTATCTCTAACAATATATAATGATTGGTATCCCATAAATTTGTGTATTTTGATCCTTGAGCCAAGTTTAAGGACAGTTTACATTAGCCCTTAAGGCAAGGATCGTCCAAAAAATCGTATCTATAAGGAATTTATTCCCCTAACCAAATAATATTTAAAGTCCTTAGGATGCTAACCTTGTATATGCAATCAGTTTCGCTTCTATTCAAAAAATGTTCAAAACGTGAACGGTTGAAATGTACTTTGAACCATTTAGTGATACGCAGGCCGGGATTGCACTAAGGTTGGTATACGCCGTAATATATTTTTCAATATAAACTTACGTTTTTCACTCAAAAATACTTCATTTAGGTTATTTTCATTAAAAAACTTTTTATTATACGATGCAAAACCTAATAAAAATAATCTTAGGTCAACTTCAAAAGTTTGTCTTTAAAGTTTCCTTCTCAACAAAGCGTTTTGAAAAATGTCTCATATGTGCCAATCATCCAATTATTCAAAAATGAACCATATAATGAATTCTGCGTGCAGTTAAGATGCTAAGGACCTCAAAACATCACTTGATTGAGATATTAATGCCTTATAGATACGCTTTTTTTAACCGATCCTTACGTAAAGAGGTAACGGAAACCGGCTTTAACTTGGCTCAAGGATCAAAATACACAAATTTCTGGGATACCGATCATTATATATTGTTCGAGATAACAGTCAGAGCATCAAAAAACTCTAATCACTAAAGTTCTGTCTACAAAATCCATTGAGTTACCCAATAAGTGCTCAATTAATGGAAAAAATCGCTGCAAGGACAATGACCTGTTTTTAGGCTACCTCCAAAAGAACTTTTGTTTTCCAACAGCCATCAAATTTCATAAAATCTATTGGATTCACTACTGTCAACTAAGATATAGACACTCTTGATCTTAAACTCAACTAAAAATATTTTTATTGTCCTTTTTCTTCCGCACTCCTATTTTTTTGAACAACAAATTTGAAGGCGATTTATAATGTTGGTGTAAACAGTAAATAATTTAAAACAGATTACCACATTTCTGCTGATGAATTAACTGTTGGGATGTCAACAATGTTAAACAAATTCAAAATAAACCAAAATGGGTAAGTTTAACCATTTTTATTCGACCATTCCCTTGGTGTTAATGAGCACTCCTATTATTTTGAACACAGCTGTACAAATGCACTAACACATAATACCCCTTACCACATAGTGGTGTAGGGTATAAATATAACGCTTCTCTTGTAACATTATATTGAAAGTAGAGAATACCGCCGGAACAACAATCATGGATTTTTTTCGACTTATAGCATTTTCTCAGGATTTAGACAAGAGTTTGCCGATTGGTTTACTTCTGATAGGGGTAAGCTGATCGGTTAATTCGTATTCCAACTAAGTAGGCAACGCAAACTGCTTTAGTAAAACAGAGTTTTGTAGGCGGGCATTTATCAGGAACCTAAGCAAGATTTTTGAACAGAAAAAATTCAGAAGGTAGCTCAAGGTGTGGCCTTTCAGTTAAAAAGTCTTCTAAGAAGTTTGGTAGATTTCTTGTAAAAAAATCATGAAAAAATGTCTTTTTTGATGATTAATAAGTGCCATAACCTTTTAAAATAGCTTTACGTAACGATACACAACATTTTAAATTTTCATAATTTTTGGTCAAGTTGGGCCCTGTCCCATAATGGGACCTACAGTTTATCGCCGGGTCCGAACGGCGTATCCTAAGACACCACTTGTAGAGAAGTTTTACATGACTGAAATACTCAGGAAATGTCGCCAACATTACTGAGGGGTCAGGAAACTTTTCCACCAAAAATCGTCAACATAGGTCCATCTTTTCGTATAGCGCCCATAAAACGATACCTTCCGATTTTCGATATTTTGAGGATTTTCGCTAGTTGGGAACAATTTAATACGATAATCGGACTGGTGAGCACTTTAACTAACGAATTAGGTAACCGATTTGGAATTTTCGTAAAACGGATTGTCTGCTGATGAGGTTGATTAAAGGGAGGTAGTCTGCATCCCCTAAAAGTGAAATATATTCCTTTCTTTTTGTGCATATCTTGCTTCCAATTGCTCACATTTCCTAAAATCTACTATGAATATGTTCTGGTAAAGGCAATGTAGGCACGCCTTATGTATATCAACTATGTATATATGCAAACAAAAATATAAACATAGGTATGTACATATGTATTACTTTGATAATTTACATACATAGATACACGTATGATAACCCCCTTTTGTAAATTATTTTGCCGAGAATAATAAATAAAAAGTTAAAACAATCATTAAATAAAATATGAATCAAGCAACAACAAAGTTTGTTTTTTTTTTGTTCCTCCAACAACATATCCTTGGTCCTTTTTCATTGCTTAGCCACCATGGCAAGAAAGTGTTACATTTGTTTTACTATCCCAACATATTCCTCCAACATAGGATGAAACAAAATTGGAGAAGAGCATACAACAAGAGAATAAAATTTAAAGAGAGAATATGCAATTATTTATTACCTCTCTTATTATTTATATCATATTCTCTGCCAGTCAACCATGACCTCAAATGAAACAACGCTCAATTATGCAGTTGCAACATCGGACATGTTGTGTTTATATTTTTTGTGGCAATTCCGGTATTATTTTGGTTGTTTGCACATGTTACCGGGGTTTGCTTCGAAAGCAATTGAGGGGAAATTTGTGAATGGATTGTGCTGATGATGGTGGATGGAGTTCACAGTGAATTGAGTGAAAATTGATATGTATACATGCCACAAACTGTTGTTGTTTGTGGCTGTTGTTCTATAATGTTGCTAAGCAACATGTTGAATGATTTTTAAGAACTGTACAATGTAAAATGTTGACTATTATTTTATGCTTGGTTAAATGTGTAGGAATTTTATAGGTGGTCGTTGTAATAGTACACAAATTCTACATCTACATATTGATGGAGGTAAAAACGAAAGGATTATACAACACCTGAAAACTATAAATTGCATGCTACACCACTGTGTATTCCAGGTGGCTATTCCAACTTGTTATGGCTATGGATCTTAAAAAAAATCTGATACAAGAACAATGTCTTTTGAAAACATAGAGTTGATGTTTTAATACACCACACTGTGGCTAGGGGTATTGTGCAATTCCACAGCAGCGGATTCACTCGTACTGGCTGTCACCTCAGTGTACATACATATGTTTGTATTTGTATAGTTTTTCTCTGTTAGAATCAGCATATTCCGAAATGCCTGCGCCGGATTCTTTTGGTCCGTGCCGGGACGGAGGAAGCCCCAAAACGATATTTGTGTGCTCGATTTGTCACATCCGCTTCTTCACCCACACCCAACCTTCGGTGAGATGCTTTAGGTGTCAGGAGTGGGTGTATCTAAAGGGTTGTTCCGGATTTGTCCATGTGAGGCACCACGACATGAACTAAGCTGCTGCATGCGGAAATAGTGGACTTCAGGAGTCGGAAGAATATCATGGTAGCGACAGTGCTGGAAACCAAGCTCAATAACAACTGCAGCTTACAGCGTTGTGATGGTTACAACATACTGAAGAAGGTTCGCGTCAGAAGTGCAGGTGGGGGATTAACTTTCATTAATTTAACTTGCAGAAGTCAGTTCAATACAGAGTGATCCTAAGGACCCATACATGGAATGTATGGCGGTAGCAGTCAGGTGTGGAATTGGCGAGTTGCTGAACGTATACATCCCGCCGAGAAATAACTGTATCTCTGTTTAAAATGCAAACATTATCCCGCTTCTGGTATGTCATAACCCTCTGGTCTTGGGGGACTTTAATGCACATCATGTGTTGTGGCATTCGGTTCTCGGAAACGACCAGAGGGTTACAGCACTGGCTGAACAATTTAATAGCCCTACGTTTTGTACGGTCAATGAGGACGCCCCTACCAGAATTAGCGGATAGTGTCACAGTTCGCCATACATAACCATCATATCACCTGGTCTGACAAATAACGTCACCTGACAAACCGCCATATCTCTTGGATCAGACCATCTCCCCATAATTGTCTCTACCAGCAGACACCCCGATTTCGTCACCTCTGAACGTCGCACTTTCGTCAATCATGGGAGAGGTAATTGGATGAGTTTTAGAGAGTTCGCTAAACACCGCTTTAGGGATTTGCCCAATCCTTCTGATGTTCGGGTAGCGGAAAGGATGTTCCGAAACATAATCACTGCTGCAGCCGTTCGCTACACACCTGCCTGACGAATACCCGAAATGAGCCAAAACTTCTCAGCAGAGGCGACGGGATTAGCAAATGAGCGTGTTAAGCTTCGTCAAGCCAGCCCCAGTGACCCCATATTCAGGGAGCTGACACTGAAATTTAACAGTTTGGTCGGTGACATAAGCAGAACATGTGGTTAAATCATCTGAAGAGTTGAAACATTGGAGCCGGAATAGGTGAATTGTGGGCTTAACCCTTGCCCACTCCCGAACCCTGGAAAGAAGGCAGATAGGACCTCAGCCACGCTTGGTAACGCTACGTTGAAGCGAAGAGATTCGCAAGTTGCTTCAAACGACAGTTTGTCGAGCACCCCGGGAGTGACAGGGTGAAGAGAAGAGTACAACGTCGCATCAGATCTCTTTCTGCCGAGGATGAACCACCACAGTTTACAATGGATGATGTTGCAAATGTCATCAGGAACGCAAAGTCATCCAAAGCGTTGGGCCCTGATGGAATCTCCATGGTAATTTTGGATGTGCCATGAGTCGAGTATGTCACTAAAGTTTTTAACCTGTCGATAGCCAACCACTTCGTTCCCGAAGTCTGGAAAATGGGTAGGGTGGTCCCGCTACTTAAGCCGGGCAAGGATGCCAGCGAAGGTGAATCGTACAGATTTTGCAGGTAGCAAAGACCTTTGAGCCTTTAGTCCTCCCCATGCGTTAGAAATAGCTATCCAGTTTCGGATCATCAACACAAGTTCCTGAAGCAGCATAATACCACAACAGCACTGCACGCCATTTCCACAGATATTAGCCGAGTTCTCAACTATAGCAAGCCGTGTGACAGAACATTTATAGTGGCGCTTGACTTATTAAAAGCCTTTGATACTGTCAAGCACTCCATGCTGTTGGAGTACACTGAGCAGACAAGCCTCCCGCCAAGTTTGAAACATAGGTGAGACCGCCAGTCGTACGCGGAATTCAGGAACAAGGAGTCCAAGCCCCGTAGAGTAAAACAGGTAGTTCCCCAAGGTGGGATGATATCCCCTTAACCCCTACCTCTTCTGTATTCCGCCTCCTCCAGACGGCATTGAGATCGTAACGTCATTTGTGAAGGGCTCAACTCCTATTTGACTGATTTTTCCACCCGAGGAAAAAGCAAATATCAGCCACTAATTCTATGGTCACTCTGTTCACCACATGGACTGCAGAGATGAGAACAAAGTTGAATGACACGGTCAATGGTAGCAGAATTGAGACCACAAACTATTCCAACATTTTAGGGGTCAACTTCGACAGCATCTAGAAAGAGAGATCCAATGTTACAAGAGAGAACCCCTAAATCAGCAGGTTTAAAAACCATTCACACGGGTGCAGTCGCAGATGCCATAAACAACTGTTCGTGAGAATGCGGTCCTCGGAGAACATCCCCCATCTATCGCTGCTGAGAAGCGTCAGCTGCCACGACAATTCAGAGAAGTTTTGGCTCAGATACGCTCGGAATGGTACTTGGTAATTTCTATAGAACAAAGATCGACGACACCGTGCAAAACATCTGCAGACCCGAACGACTCACTGCCTTTTCAACTGTCCTGCCAAACCTATTCAACTAACTCCAGCAGATCTGTAAAATTTTAAATATGTTATGTCAAAACTTTCTTTATGTTGTTGGGGAAATTACAACAAAAATAATTTTTATATAAAGGGATTTGACTTTTCATATTCGATCAGCTGGTGTGATACCACTACCTGGGTAATAGTGCCATGGTTACATCCCATCGAAGCAGCTACATTCCTAGAACTGGAGATAGACCCAGAGCCAGATTAAGCAGAAAATGAACTTACAAACATAAAATAACAAGTAAAAAAGTATCAGTTATTTTGGCCGACAGAGATAAACCCTCAGCCTCAGACCTAAAGAAAAGAAGTAATACACAATACTTCTAACGTATATATAATACGATGCACAACGTTTGGACCGGTTTCTCCCTTTGAGGGTTATCTTACGTATTCAAACCTGATCTATGTCCCGTTGAGATATTATGATATGATCAATTACTGCCTGTGAGAGTTGACGTGCACACCAGTTAAGCGAAAAGTTTTGAGATTTTGAAAAATGGACCCTATATATTCCTCTAGAGTTTTTGTTTTTACCACAAAATTTTGATTTTTAGGGGCACCTAACATCACACCTTATAATATGTTGATCTAATATTTTTATGTCCTTAGTGTGGGTATGTTTACTTCGAACTCCATGTATAAATTGGAAATCAATAATGCCAAAAATTTAATATTGGCCAGGAAATCGAATTCTTAATCTCTGTGTCTCAGATATCCACTCCCTCTTTTTCCGTAATTATTTTTACGTATTCAACAATGTTATTGAAATTTCCTTTTAATACCACATTGACTTATTTTTGTAGCTGTTGTTGTTATTGTTTGTGTTATTGCTCAAGTTTCATAACCTTCGTGTTCACTTCTCTAGAGATCATTAGAAGTCCATTAGTCATTAGTAGAACTTGCAACAACTTCAAATCTACAGTGACAGCATTTTAAAGTTAAGAGTTTTTACTTCATGTTGTGAAACTTTTACTTTATGGTCGGTGGTAAGCAGTTTGTTGTGGCTAGTCGGTTAAGTTCTGCAACACTTTTTTAAATGAAAAGTAAATTTTTTGAGTGGAAAGAAAAATAAATTTTATTTTATTGAAAATACTAAGTATAATAATAAGGAAATGGGATGGTCGATACAAAGCAAAGGTCTTGGTAGGGATAGGTAGGAAATGGAAAGCAATAATCGATTTTTCGACTTTTCGATTTTGGTCTAAAACTAAAAATGCGATTTTTCGGTCTGGCGATTATTTCACTTGTCATAAAACTCCACTTTCGACTTTTTCATAACCGCAGAAAATCGATTATGATCGATTATTCGTCGATTTTCGAGTTTTCTTTGAAAATGTAAAACCGCCAAAACTGTAAAACCGCCAAGTCAGTAATCAATGGGCAAACTCGAAAATCGACCACAAGATAATCGATTATGTGATTTTCCCTCCAGCCAAAAGACCCCCACGATTTTTACACTTTTAACTGCAAAAAGTCGACTAATCGATTAATCGAAAGTCAACTTACCTATCCCTAGGTCTTGGTAGTCTTTAAAAAAGACACATCCAGGACTTAACGTGATCCTCTTTTTATTGAATTCCACACGTTGGCAATGGTATAACCTGGGGACGTACATTTAGCACCCATTAGAGGAAGTGAGCTAAAATTTACAAAGCAACTCGTTTTCAAAAATCGAAGGTTTCGAAAATCTTATTTGCATAAGTAACTCTCTAAAAAATATTTGCCCTTTAAATCAAGCCAATAATTGATTTCCACCCCTCTCAAATTGTTGCTTTTCTTTCCCACTTGGGGCTGTCGTGTTTTTGATCTCGTCTTTTACTTGTTTACTCATACATCGATGCCTTGACATAGCTGAGAGTTGATAATCCACTCTCCGATAGCCTGTCCATTTTTACCGATGGTTCAAAGATAGAGAATGGATCGGTATCTGGTGTGTACTGCGAAAAGCTGAACATCAGACGCTCGTACAAGTTTAACAATTGCAGTGCTTTTCAGGCAGAAGGCCTTTGCAGTGCTAAAAGCCTTAGAACTCCTAGTAGAAGTGACAGACCAGGCAGATGGACAGTCACGTTTTACGTAGGCTACTTTTAAGGCGTAAGAATCTTACACTATTAAATCTAAGTTTGTAATATAGACGTTAATTTGTGTGGGGGTCCAATGCACTGTGGCCCCAACCTGCGACAAAAATCGAAAAATCGACATCAACAAATTTCAACGACAATTCAGCAAATTATCTCCAAACATATCATATTTTAATATTCCAACAATGGTTTTTGTAATTTATAACGGTACTTAAGAAAGCAAAACAGAAGAAGTTGACATTTACGTATGGTCTTTAAGCTCAACTCTAAAAATGCCTGGCAGGCAAAATTTCACAAATTACAGCCAATTTGGGCTGAAGATGTTTTATCTACAACTTCAAAGAACTTCAAATCTGACAGTACCGTTATATGGGCGCTATACCAATAGCTGGACCTATATCCGCACTTTTTGTTGGGAACGTTTCCCGATCAATGAGAATTCCAAATACCAAATTGCAGCCAATTCGGACTGAAAATGTAGATAAAAACTTCAAAATACCTGAAATCGGGAGGTACCGTTTTATAGGGGCTATACCAAAACCAGGACCTATGTCCACAATTTTTGCTGCAGAAGATTACTGACTACTGGCAACCCTAAATACGAAATTACAGCCAATTCGGGCCGAAAATATAGATAAAAGCGTCAAAATACCTGAAATCGGGAGGTACCGTTATATGGGGGCTATACCAAAACCAAGACCTATGTCCACAATTTTTGGTGCAGAAGATTGCTGACTACTGGCAACCCTAAATACCAAATTACAGCCAATTCGGGCGGAAAATATAGATAAAAGCTTCAAAATACCTGAAATCGGGAGGTACCGTTATATGGGTGCTATAGTAAAAACTGGAACAATATTGATGATTTTTTGGCTAAAGTATTTTTTACTCTTTTTAAGCATTTTCAGAAAAAATCAGATCTATCCGACGATTAGAAATATTTTTGTATCATACAAGTGGGACCACTGTGCAGTGGTGCAGTGTTGAGGGAAATTAGATAGTTGATGAATAGACATCGGATTTTGCATATTTGCATATTTTTTATTAATAAAGATACGAAAATTCTGATTGGACCAAAATTCGTTTTGAAGAAAACTGAATGCAGTGACAGGCTCATATTTTTTATTTTTGTGCATATTTGCATATTTTGCATATGCACAAAATATGCAAAAAATATGCAAAATATGCAAAAAATATGCAAAATATGCAACTAATTTTTTTGACGAAAATCGTCAAATTAAATTTGGAAAGTCATCAAAAAGTGTTTTAAATTAAGTTTATTGTATTTAAACGTCAATTTCTTAGCAGATTATTATGTTATTAATTATTATTCCGCCACAGCAATAAATGTGGACTAAAAGTCTTAGACAATTTCCTATAACCCAGCCTTCTTATTACAACATAAGTTGCTTTCTAATACAAATTTGTTCAAAAACTCAATCGGAAATGTCAAAATTAACGTATCCAAATATGTTGATAGTTTCTGCTCGGCCAAATTGTCTGACAGAATAACAAATGAGCTGGAAATTAAGACTAAGGCAATATTGAATATTACATAAAATCTTTCATATTTTACTAAAAACATATAACATATAAAAACATATACAGGGCAATCATGAATATTTCCCTCCGAATTTTCCGCACGGAAAATAATTTTAGAAAGTGAAACTCTTTTAAAATCAGTATTTGTTAATAGTTGAAAGCTACTAGATTCGCTTCATGATGGCATATTCTAGTCGAATCGACAAAAATATTCCCTTTTTTGCATAAATATGGAAAAAAAATTGTGAAATTTGGGAAAAGAAACAAATTATGCACTGAATTTTTATTCATGATTGCACTGATAACTATATTTTAATACCCTAAGGGTATTATGTCTTAGGGAATGAGTTCGCAACATTCAAAAGGAAACGAAATAGACCCACTGTTCCTTTTGATTATCTGCATAGATTCGCACTTATCCATCTGGCCAGGTCTTTTTTAAAACAAAGTGCAGGTCACATTTATAGACCAATTCGCATAAAAATTGGAGATATTTTGGCCCTAGGGCAATCGCTGTTTATTTTGGTAAGAATCGATTCAGATTTGGATATTGCACCCATATATACAGTATAATCTCGATAATCCCTACACCACAGGTTTCGGCGGTGTCCGTACAGAAAATAAATTATTTTCTATGATTAAATAACTCGTGGTAGTTATATAGTACTCTACGTGCTCTAAGTGTTAAAAATAGTGAGACTTTTCCATACGACAATCCGGACATTTTTATTGGCATTGCCCGTATTTGTTCCTTTCCTTACTTTTTACCAATTTACCATGCAACAAGACTCAATTTTCCCAAATTACAGAAAACGCCAATTAGATTGTGAAAGTGGAGCTAGAAATATGACGTTTTTAAAGTATACATCAGGATATAAGCAAAACACGGGACAGGTGTGAAATTTCATTTTTTTTTTTTTTGAAAATTAAGATTCCTTGAAATCTTTGCCTTTTAGGTGTATAGTGCCTTTGGCAACTTTAATGACAACATTGCGGCGAATATTTTTCTTAATATATTTATTTATATCCTAGACAACAAGACTAATGTGTTATAAAAGGTGTTAAGACCTGGGTACATAAGCTGCCTTGCCTGCTTACCTTGCTTACTTCTGATAAAAGAATAAAAAAGAAAAGGGCAACCCAGTTCGAAATTTCCTCGGCCTTCTTTATTCTTTTATTTTTATTATGTCAAAAATGAAGCAGGAAAGCAAGGCAATCAGGCAGAGCAGCTTATGTACGCAGGCCTTAATATCCTTGTACTCGATAATTTTTTCTAAATGTTGCGGAATTTTTTTTTCAGCAACTCCTCCATTAAACAACTGTCCAAATTCGAAACATTTGTAATAATTAGTTCAAATTATCGAGTACACGGTCAGGTATAAGTTAATTAATTGTATAATTTCTTTTCGACTGTGTTATCAAAATTGTTTTCCTGTAGCAGGAATGAAAGAACTATATTTTTTTAGCATTCCAAATGCTTTTCTAGCAGAAATATGTGAGTGATTTTGCCATGTTAAAGATAATTCCAAGGGTTTGACTTATTTTACCACTATCACGCTATTGTGTGGTTTTTCTGAGTGATGTCATTTTGCACTAATCATTTGGTGTTTTTCACATAAATTTTAACTAACCACTTTAAATAAAACTTGTTGTTTTTAAAAATTTGAAAACAACAAAACCCGAGATTAAGCTGAAATTATTTTACAACAATAAAATAATACACATCTCAACAAAACTGCCAAAAGTGAATCTTAAAATAATGCATTACTTTTCGCCGAGGAGTGAACATTTCCCAATTCTGCATTAAGCGGTTGTATGATAACAATATCCATATAAAATTATGTACTTTTAGTGCATTAAACTAAAACCATGTCATCAATACTAAAGCGGCAGTTACAGCATTTTTCCAAAGAAGCTTTTTGACCACAAATATAGGACTAGACGCTATAAAATATATTCAAATCTAATATGTGGATATTCAAAACATATACTTCTAATTATAGTTATATTCCAGAACCTGGAATCGTAAATGATACTCTAGCACTTTTTCCCATTTTGTGCTAAAAAACGAACCCTTTTTCCAAAAACTAGAAAACAACTGCGCTTTTATCTAAACAAAAATAGCGATGACTAACTCTAGCTCCTTTGTTTTTCTGAAAGACAATTTTGGCCGATTAGAAACTATCACCATATTTAGACATGTTGATTTTGACATTTCTGATTGAGTTTTTGAAATATTTCCATTATCTATCTACATTTGTATAGGAAGCAAATTATTTTCTCACCTTGTGAAAACTGATTTAACTCTTGTTAGTCTAGATTTATTGCTGTGGCGGAATATCTGGAGAGTCTCAATAACATAAAAATCTGCAAAAAACTATGTTAAACGTCAAAAAACTTAATTTAGAATACTTTTTTGATGATTTTCCAAATTTAATTGACGATTTTTGTCAAAAAAACACTTGCATATTTAGCATATTTTTTGCATATTTTGCATATTTTTTGCATATATTTTGCATATTTTTTGCATATATTTTGCATATTTTTTTTGCATATTTTTGATATGACCCCAAATATCGAAAGATTGACCCTCAAAACGCCTAGATCCAAAATTTGAGTCCAATCGGATAAGAAATAAAAAACATGCTAAAATCCGATGTCTATTGATGAATTACCAATACAAGGCTCCCAGTCCTCTGACCTTAGGGTCGCTTTGCTTCTTCCTCAACAAAATCAGCAAGCTCTACGGATTCATGAAAAGCAAGTGGGAGAACAACAACATTGAGTATAGCAGGTTGTGTGAGGATGTAAAAGGGACGGAAACAATCGAGTACCTTCTCTGCTGGTGTCCTAGACTGTAGATCAAAAGACACAGGCTGTTGGTGTGCATTAGATGGAATGCCTATCTTACTTTTCCTCTAACCTCTAACCTTAAGGGGCTGTGGGGCGGGACAAGATAGACTATGAATTTTCAACTAATTATTTCGTCCCACCTCTCTGCTATTTCTACCCTCTTTCTACCTCTTTCCTGTCTTTTCACCTTCCTTTCCCTCCTACCGCCTAATTTCAGGATGGACTGACTAAACCCCTGGTCCTCGAGAGAAGTGGCTGTCAACAATTGGTTCAAGAGATCACACGATAAGCAGTCTGCGGGTCTGAAACCTCTTGTGGTACCAAACTGGTAGGAGAGCTTTGCTCGAATTACAAATTCAGACATCCTTTGAATGTATAATGTCGTCGAAGGCTGGTTCATAGTCGATATTCATTATGTGTCGATGTATCGTCGGTGTCATCCTTAAGTGTTCCCTGCGCCATTTGCCTAATTCGAGAAAAACTCAAGTTAATGTTTGAGCCCATACGGATTAAAAGTGGTACAAAAATCCAATACCTTAAGAGCTCAGTTCTACTTAACTAAACTCAAAGAATATATCAGTAGTTTATTTTAGTCAGATATCTCTGATAGTCTAGTAGTTATGGCCGATTTTTATAATTGCAAAAGGTTGCTGAATTGTTCCATGGCACTATAGGGGCCCAATGGCAGGTTTCTGAGGCAAAAAGTCTATTTTTGAAGTCATATATTTGGATAAAATAGTAACTCTGAGCCACTTAGAAACAAAATCATTTCAACCTGGCAACGCTTTATGACCACATATCGGGCTGACAAAGATATTGCATCTTACATTGTAAAATTTTATAAAAATCTATCAAACGAAGAACAAATTTGTTTCGCTCGGCAATTTAAAACCGCTAACATAATAAACAGTTTTTTAATGGATAACACGTGTAAAGGTATGTAAATTAATATTCTGTATAAGAATTAAAAAAGTTAGATTGGATAAGGAATGTTTGATGTAGACTTGTGGTGTATATTTGTGTAGTTTATATGGTTTTTGGAATAGAAATCTCGGTATTGCGACGTATTCGCGAAACTATATACATATATATGTGGTAGAAGGTAATAGTGAGTACTATATGTGTAGAAAATTTCATCCCCGTATGGATCCGTAAGCTTATAGAAAAATACTTACAGATAGCGTGACGCTTAAAAATTTGGATATTTTTAAGTATTGGGCTGGGCTGGGAGTGGGACTTGTCAATATGACACAAGTCGCGAAATTTGATAGTTATCTTAATCGAGTTATACCAAGCATTAAAATCTTTTATGTTCAAGATCTCTTAATTTAGTAATTTGGACTACAAAAAACTACAAAATTTAAAAATCTTGACCTGTAATTATAAAGTATTCAAAAATTGAACGCGATCGCGGTATTCTACTTCCAAATCATAAATTAATGATGGAGGTCACAATTGATATTGTGTTGTATCCCAATACGTCAAATAATCTCCTAGATTTCGCGTTTGGCTAAAACCCGTTGTGGGGGAGGTCCCCCGCCCCTCCATTTTTCGGTATAAAAACTACCTTACGGTCTATACTAAGACCTAAAGAATCTACAGTCAAAATTTTATCAAATTCGGTCCAGCCATTTCGGAGGATTTATAATTCGAACATCATGGCAGATCTGAATAATTTTCTATATATATGTAGATATATATACCTGAACCTATCACAACCAAGTTTTCTGGACGTGATTCTTAATTGATCAAGATATACCATATCAAATTTTAAGTCATCGGATGCAAATTGTGACCTTAGTGAGGGCTTAAATATAAAATCGGCTAAAATCGATTGAAACATATATACGAAAGTTATATCTATATCTGAAATTTTGCAGATATAAACATCAGGACGAAATTTGAAAGGTCCAGCAGCTTCCAGTGACTTGTTGCCTCAAAAACCTGTCATTGGGCCCATAGTGCATGGGTTCTTTTTTTCGTGTTTTTGGCTGTTTGTGTCACATGGAACACATTTTGTCACATTTCTACAGAACCACTTTTTATCAATTGTGTTCCACCTCCCATATGTGAAGTGCTACTGTGAGGTTAAAAAATTCACGACTTTAAATGAAACATTTATATGAGCAAATAAATACATTAAGGACTATTATTATTATAGGTCTCCTTTACATTTATGAAATATATAGAAGTAGCATAGAATATGAGCACGGTGCTCTTGAATCCAATTTAAATGGAAGGTGCTTACACCTAGGAAGTTTTTGCGGATTCTGAAACTACAATGTTCATAGATGAGAAAAATCAAAAAACTAAAAAAATCGCCGGAGCGCTTTTTAAATAAATCGCGATACAACTTGACATTTTTAGGGGTGGTTTAGGTTTTCACTATTTTGCTTAGAAACCGCAAGTCCTATCAAAATGAGACTGAAGAGAATGTTGTAGCTATGAAAATTCTCTACAAGATTGACCTTTACGGTCTTTTCATAGGTTTTACCATTTTTGAGATATTGAAGTTCAAATTGGGACAATGCACTGATTGTATCGCCCCCCTTATAAAACAATGTAATGAAGGGTGCGCCTTAACTAACTTTTAATGGAAACCGCTTACACAGGGGAAGTTTTCGTGAATTCTGAAACAGCAATGTTCATAGATGAGAAAAATCCAAAAACAAGAAAAAATCGCTGTAGGGATTTTTAAATAAATCGCGGTCAAAATTCATATTTTTAGGTGTTTTTTAGGTTTTCACGATTTTGCTTGGAAACCGCAAGTCCAATCGAAATGGAGCTAAAGAAAACGTTGTAGCTGTGAAAATTCTCTACAGGATTAACGTTAATGATTTGTTCTCAGGCTGTGCCATTTTTGAGATAAAAAAGCTCAGTTTACATTTTTAAGTTTTTTTGTTAGGGTTTCGCGATTTTGCTTGAATACGGCAAGTCTTATCGGAATGGGACCTGAGAAAATCTTATAGCTGTGAAAATTCTCTACAAGACTGGCCTATGTAATTTTTCCTAAGTTGTAAATTTTTTTAGATATATAAGTTTAAGTTGCGAAATTGCAGTCATGACATTGTTTTATAAGGAGACGATACATAATTGAATTGAATTTGAATTGTCCCAATTTCAACTTCTATATCTCAAAAGTTGTAAAACCTACGAAATATCATTAAGGTCACTCTTGTAGAGAATTTTGATAGCTACAATATTTTCTTTATTCCCATTTTGATAGGACTTGCGGTTTCCAAGCAAAATCGCAAAACCCTAATTTTATTTATTTATTAGCGTATTCCATCAGGAACATAAACTATTTACATAGAATCTCCATCTTACTCTATCCGAAGCAATATATCTTAACTCATTAAAAGATTTTCCAGTTTCATTAAGAATGGTTCTTCGCCAGGTGGTTTTTGGCCGTCCTCTGCTGCGATTACCCTGAGGATTCCAGCTCAACGTTTCGTGACATACATCGTCAAAAGGCTTGCGGAGTGTGTGTCCAATCCAGTTGTATTTACGTCGTTTTATTTGTGTGTTTATATCTTCTTGTTGAGCCAGTTGAAGAAGGTCTGCATTTGATATGGTTCTTGGCCACCATATTTTAAGAATGTTGCGAAGACATCTGTTGGTGAAAACTTGCAGTTTATTTTTAATATTTTCATTCACTAGCCAGGTTTCAGATCCATACAATAGTACCGACTTGACGCAGGCATTATATATGTGTAATTTGGTTTTTGGAGAATATGCCCCAGAGTTCCATATATTTCTTAGGCTGCAGTATGCGCTTCTGGCTTTTTGGATGCGCATGTCGACGTCGACAATTGCTCCGCCGTTCGGGTTGATGTTGCTGCCAAGATAGCTAAAGTTATCTACATTTTCAATACGTTTCCCGTTTAGAAAGAATGTAGGGGTTTGATTTGATTTAACATGCATACATTTCGTTTTTTCGGCGTTTATGTGTAGTCCAAATTTTGCTGCTTGCTCAGATAATTGATTGATTTTCGATTGCATATTTTCTTTGGTAGTAGCAAGCAACACGATGTCGTCGGCATATTCCAAATCTTCGAGGTTATGATGTAGTCTCCAAGGTATGCCTTTGTTTTGATTTCTTGAATATGACAATATTTCGTCTAGCGTGGTTATGAAAAGGAGTGGAGAAAGCAGACATCCTTGTTTAACTCCGCTGATAGTCTTGAAAGCTTCGCTAATTTTGCCGTTGTGAAAGACTCTCATTGTTGAGTTGGTATATTGTGCTTTTATAAGATTTATTATTTTTGTAGGGACGCTTTTTTTCTCAAGTGCCTCCCAGATTTTTTTCCTATTTAGAGCGTCGAAGGCCTTTTCAAAATCAACGAAGGTCAAATATAATGGCGTATTGAACTCGTTGCACTGTTCGATTATCAATCGCAAACTATTTATTTGGTCCACACAGGAACGGTTAGGTCTGAACCCTGCCTGTTCTTTGCGAAGGCATTTGTCAAGTGGATCGAGTATGCGGGTGAGTATTATTCTGTTGAAAATTTTGCATATAGATGGTGTTAGAGCTATGCCTCTCCAGTTGCTGCAATTTTTTAGGTCCCCTTTCTTTGGTATTTTTATTATTAGGCTTTCTTTCCACTCTGACGGGACCGTTTCAGTTTCCCAGATTTTGGTTATTAGTGGTGAGAGTATTTCAGCGAAATATTCTGGGTCGCATTTGTAAAATTCTGCAGGCAGATTGTCGATACCTGCTGCTTTACCATTTTTTAATAGTATTATTGCATCTTTTATTTCGTTTATTGAGGGGGTACCCGAATTTATGTATTCCGTAGGACGGTTGTAGGCTTGGCTTTGTACTCCGACAATATTTAAATCGGTAGCTGGTTCGATGGTGCGATTTAAGATATCCTCAAAGTATTCCTTCCATCTTTTGAGCTGTGCGTCTGTATCCGTGAGAATCATTCCGAATTTGTCTTTAATAGGTATGTTTGAATTTAGCTTTTTCCCCGAAAGTTTTCTCGTTATATTAAAAACTGTTTTCAAGTCTCCACGACTTGCTGCCGCCTCGGCTTCGGCAGCCATAGAATTTATAAAACTGCGTTTATCGTTTCTGGCTTGTTTCTTCACTTTTTTGATAAGTTGTGATATTTCAGCTTGTAATGATAATTTTTGGAGGGGGTCTTTTTCCGTAAGTAATTTTGTATTGGTTTTACGTCGCTCCTCTACCAAATTCCAAAATTCTTGGGATAGCCATTCCTTGTGATCTTTTCTGTGGAAGTTCACTGTTTCGACAGCAGTCTCGGACAATGCGGTTTTAATTTTCGTCCATTCAGCTTCTATATTGAGATTCGGCGATTGTGTTGAAGGCATCTGCCGGTTTTTATTTGAAAAATTGGACAGAAAATTACGTTTTGTATCTTCAGATTGCATTTTGTTGGTGTTAAAAGGGCGGCGTTTTGGTTCTCTGGCTGTGGATTGGCGAGTATGTCTTCGGAGCATGATTTTAAGTTCAGCTATCAGAAGAAAGTGATCTGAGGCGATGTCGGCACTACGTAGCACTCTCACGTCTTGCAGCATTTTAAAATTCGTTTTGCCAATGCAGAAATGATCTATCTGACTCTCTACTGGGATGAGTGTATTTCGTGAGCGCCATGTTATTTTGTGACAAGTTTTATGTGGGAAGAATGATCCGCCTATCGCGAGGTCGAATTTTGCACATAGTTCCAGAAACAATTCTCCATTAGCATTTTTTTCACCGGGGCTGTGCCTTCCCATTATATTCGCGAATCCGACATTATTATTGCCAATGCGTGCATTTAAATCGCCCATCAATATAAGTATGTCTTTTTTGTCGACGTGTCGTAAAGTTCGACTTAGATCATCATAGAAATTTTCTTTCATTTGTAGATCTGAGACTTCCGTCGGGGCATAACATTGGACTATGGTAATTTTTCCGATGCTGCTATTCAACTGAATCGTAATTATCCGCTCTGAGATAGCTGACCAAGATATTACGGAGTCGCGCAATTTCCTGCTGACGAAAACGCCAACGCCGTGTGTATGGGGCTCTCCTTCTTTGCGTCCGGAGTATAGGAGCCGGTCTCCTTGTGAACTTGTAAAGTCACCGCTTCCGTTCCAACGCATTTCGCTAATTCCGACTATGGGGATGTTTAGCCTATTGCATTCTGCCGTTAATTGTGCAAGTTTTCCTGTTTGGAATAGAGAGTTTACGTTCCATGTTGCGAATCTTATCCGTGGGCATGCAGGGTTCGTCATCAAAAAATCGGTTTGTTTTACGTTTCTTTTCTTCGGGTTTGTAATCGTTTGTGTTTCAGCGTCAATAGGGGATTGGCCTAATGGTGCCTAGTCTGGTGGTAGGGATGCTACCTTAAAAGTATCGGTGTTTCTTGAGAAGGTGGCCTCCAAACTTGCCTCCTTACTCCGCTTTTGGTATCTGACCATTTCCTGTTAGATGACTGGTGTTGAAAGGTTATCCCGCCTTTTATTCGGACGTCATTTCCTCATCGGTGAAAACAGGGACCGGCGCGTGAAGCCTGAGGTTGACATTTTCACTAGAGAGGCTATTTGTAGCGCATCTAGTGACTTGGCCCCCAAAAACCCTAAACAACCCCTAAAAATGTCAACTTGAATCGCGATTTATTTAAAAAGCGCTCCGGCGATTTTTTTTAGTTTTTTGACTTTTCTCATCTATGAACATTGTAGTTTCAGAATTCGCAAAACCTTCCCAGGTGTAAGAACCTTCCATTTAAATTGGATTCAAGAGCACCGTGTGAGGTAAACATTTCGATCGGAACTGATTTTTTCATTTCTAATGTAACATAAAAACTTTAAACGCGTTTTTCTCAAAATACCATTTTTGTAGTCGGTGTCTACGCTAACTTCAAGACGATAGAACGTATCTGCGTATATTTTTGTGGGCTTGAATCAAAATTTTGTCTTAAAACGAGGGAATTTTTTTATAGAATGCGTTAACTTAAGCGAAAAGAAATTGTTGTTTTCATATAAAATTACATTATTCAAAAATATTCAGATTTAAAAACTTTTATTCTTTATTTGTTAAGCCCAGTCCTTTAAACAATTTGTTCCATACGCCACATTGTTCGTAACTTGACGAAATTTTTTGTTCCGCACGCCATGATTTTTTTTGCGGAACAATTCGTTTTTGTCTCTTTTTGTTCCATACGCCACACGGCATGGATAGGGAACAAAAATGTTCTAAGTTGTTTTGAAAAAACCCGATTAAAAAATCTGAAAGAGCATAGTTTAAAATCTAGTGAGGTACCTTTATCTCAAAATGTCAAAAATGGCGTATGGAACACTTAAGCATGACACCGACGATATATCTCTCGAATAATTTCCTGGATTTGCCGCAAGGTAAATATCTAATCAATGGTGGGCTGTTAAGCCAACTATGCTAAGCTATGACCTTATTATTCTTCAGTCGGTTTATTGTTGAATTTATCTCATCCTGACCGTGCGGTATACACTCAATAGCATTCTTCCGAGATTGGTGTCTTCGAAATCGGCACTACTGGATATAAACACATTGCAAAAGTTATTTCCTCTCTGTTAGCCATCTCTAGCGGAGGATTTGCCTGTACCAAAGTTATTAGCGTGATGTTGTTTATTAATGGTCGGATTTTCGGAGTTTTTAGACCCTCCACCATAGTTTAGAAGCCGGTCTGTGGTAAGCTATCCGACGGCAGTGTGGTATACAAAGTTCAAGAATTGTCAAACCTGTCAAAATGCTTTCCTGAGGATAGCACGATCTAGTAGACATGATTTCCCTACCCAGGCATGTCAGGAGAGATCTTCATGATCTGGTGAGAGAGGTGCAAAGCGAGATCCTCTAGATCAACGAACCTATCAAGCGGGCTAAAATAACATTCATACTGATTCATTTGCGCAGGCAGTGCAAAGGTATATTGTAAATGCTCGACTCGGAGACCGTCCCCCATCCATCGCAGCCCTGTTAAGATTCTGACAATGCAGCTGCCTCAATTTATATTGGGCCCGAATTGATGTCACGATACCCAACACATGTCGTGCATGCGTATTGGGACCGCACAACACGCTACATTTGTTTAGCTGCCCAGCGAAGCCCACTCACCTGTCTCTTGATTCTTAATAGACGCAACCCGTCCAAGTTGCAGAAATTATGAGTCTGAATACAGAGAAACCATAACCTGATACAACAACAACAACGTAATCTGAAGAGGGAGGTCCAAAGGTATAAGCGAGAAATTCTAGATCAACGAACCTATTCATACTAATGCAGTTGCGCAGGCAGCACAAAGGTATGGTTTCAATGTTGTACTCCGAGATTATCCTCCATCCATCGTAGTAGAAGAGCGCCTGCTGCCAAGGCAAATACTAGTGCTTTTAGCCCAGTTAAGATCACGAGGCGATCGATTTGATTTTTTATACCCTCCACCATAATATGGAGGATATAATTAAATTTGTCATTCCGTTTGTAACACATCGAATTATTCATCGGAGACCGTATAAAGTCTATATATTCTTGATCAGGGTAAAATTCTAAGTCGATATAACCATTTCCGTCTGTCCGTCAATCCGTCTGTTGAAATCAAGATACAGATCGCAATTTTTAGGATAGAGCTTTGTAATTTGGTACAGAAGTTTCTATTACTCCTAGGTTGTATGGTATTGCCAATGGACTATATCGGTCTACGTTTTGATATAGCCCCCATAGAACGGTACCACCCGATTTTCGATATTTTGAAGGCTTTAGCCTCATTACTACACCGAAATGGCTGAAATTTGGTACTTTGTCTTCGTTGGTGGTACAAAACTTTCCCCCAGAAATTTGTCGGTGTATGTCCAGGCCTTCATATAGCCACCATAGAACAATACCTCCCGCCTTTCGGTATTTTGAAAGTTGTGACCACAATAATCCACCGATATGGCTGAAATGTGGTATTAGACGTTCCATATGAAATTTGTCGGTAAAGGTCCACGCCTTCATATAGCCCCATAGAACGTACCTCGTAGATTTCCGTGTTTTGAAGGTTGTGGCCACAACCTCAGAAATGGCTGAAATTTGGTATTTGGTTTTCATTTGGGGTATTAAACCGCTCTTGTCAAATTTGTGGCTAGAGGTCCACGCCTTAATTTAGTCCCCATAGAACGTACCTCTCAGTTTTCGGTGTTTTGAAGGTTGTGGCCTCAATACTCTTCATAAATGGTTCAAATTTGATATTTAGTCTTCGTTGGGGGTACAAAAATTTCCCTCAGAAATTTGTCGGTTTAGGTCCAGGCCTTAGTATAGCCCCCATAGAACGGTAACTTCCTTTTTCCGGTATTTTGAAGGTTGTGACCACAATAATCCACCGAAATGGCTGAAACATGGTATTTGGTCTTCATTTGGTCCACACCGTGGTGCAATGGTATGCACGCCCGCCTTGCATGCAGAAGGTCGGGGGTTCGATTCCCCGGCCAAGCAACATCAAACATTTTTTCAACGGTGGCAAAATACCCCTCAGTAATGTTGGCGACATTTCCTGAGTATTTCAGCTTTGAAAACTTCTCCATAAGTGGTGTCTTAAAACACGCCGTTCGGACTCGGCGATAAACAGTAGGTCCCATATCATTGAGCTAAATATGAATCAGGGTGCACTCATTGATATGAGAGAAGTCTTCCTTGTCCCGTATGGGATGTTGTGGAACAATGTTTTTTTTAGGTCCACACCTTCATATAGCCCCCATATAACGTACCTCCCGGTTTTCAGTGTTTTGAAGGTTGTGGTCTCATTATTCCTCAGAAATGGCTGAAATTTGGTATTTAGTCTTCATTTGAGGTACAAAACTCCCCATATGAAATTTGGCGGTATAGGTCTACATATAGCCCCCATGGAACGGTCCCTCCTGATTTTCGGTATTTTGAAGGTTGTGGCCACAATAATCCTCCAAAATGGCTGATATTTGGTATTTGGTCTTCATTTGAGGTATTAAACGTTCCTTGTGATATTTGTAGGTATGGGTCCACGCCTTCATATAGCCCCCATAGAACGGTACCTCCCGATTTTTAGTATTTTGAAAGTTTTAGCCTCATTTTCCCACCGAAATGGTTGGAATTTAGTACTTAGTATTCGTTGGGTGTATAAAACTTTCTTCCACAAATGTGTCGGTATAGGTCCACGCCTTCATATAGCCCACATAGAGTGGTACCTCCCGATTATCGACATTTTGAGGGTTGTGGCCACAGAATCCCACTTAAATGGCTGAAATTTGGTGTTAAGTCTTTGTTGGAGGTAAAAGGCTTTCTGACTGAAATTCGTCGGTATAGTTCCACGTTTCGATATAGGTCCCATAGAAAGGTACCTCCCGATTTTTGTAATCCTGAAGGTTCTGAAGACAATATCCCACCGAAAGACTGACATTTGTTATTTAGTCTTCCATGTGGTTATAAAATATTCCACAAGAGAATTATCAGTATAGGTCCGCGGCTTCCTATATCGCCCATAGAAGAGTACCTCTCGATTTTCGGTATTTTGAAGATTTTACAGAAATACCGGAAATTCGGTATTTAGTCTTCTTTGAGTCTAAAAACTTTCCGCCAGAAATTTGTAGGTATAGATCCAGGTTTTGTTATAGCCCCCATGGAACGGTACCTCTCGATTTTCGTAATTCTGAAGGTTGTGACATCAATATCCCACCAAAAGACTAAAATTTGTTATTTAGTCTTCTATTGGGTTATCAAATATTCCAGAAGGGAAATGCCAGTATAGATCCGCGGGTTCCTATATCCCCCATAGAAGCGTACCTCCTGATTTTCGGTATTTTGAAGGTTAGTTACATTGTTTTACCGAACTTGCAGAAATTTGGTATTTAGTCTTCTTCATAAACGAAAGGAAACTAATTGTTCCATTTTACTTCAATACAATTCGTGGTGGAGAGTATAACAATTTCGGCCTGGCCGATCGCCATTTTTACTCGTTGTTCTTTGGTCTGATGGCATCCAGGTGCCTAAATCTGGTACCGTTAACTACGATGTTTTGTGGCTGAAATCTAAGTCCTCATTCAGAAGTGGAATTCTGGAATTCATTTTTTTAGTTACCGACCACAGAATCCCACCGAAATGGCTGAAATTTGGTGTTAAGTCTTTGTTGGAGGTAAAAGGCTTTCTGACTGAAATTCGTCGGTATAGTTCCATGTGTCGATATAGGTCCCATAGAAAGGTACCTCCCGATTTTTGTAATCCTGAAGGTTGTGAAGACAATATCCCACCGAAAGACTGACATTTGTTATTTAGTCTTCCATGTGGTTATAAAATATTCCACAAGAGAATTATCAGTATAGGTCCGCGGCTTCCTATATCGCCCATAGAACAGTACCTCTCGATTTTCGGTATTTTGAAGATTTTACAGAAATACCGGAAATTCGGTATTTAGTCTTCTTTGAGTCTAAAAACTTTCCGTCAGAAATTTGTAGGTATAGATCCACTTTTTTTTATAGCCCCCATGGAACGGTACCTCTCGATTTTCGTAATTCTGAAGGTTGTGACATCAATATCCCACCAAAAGACTGAAATTTGTTATTTAGTCTTCTATTGGGTTATCAAATATTCCAGAAGGGAAATGCCAGTATAGGTCCGCGGGTTCCTATATCCCCCATAGAAGCGTACCTCCTGATTTTCGGTATTTTGAAGGTTAGTCACATTGTTTTACCGAACTTGCTGAAATTTGGTATTTAGTCTTCTTCATAAACGAAAGGAAACTAATTGTTCCATTTTACTTCAATACAATTCGTGGTAGAGAGTATAAAAATTTCGACCTGGCCGATCGGCAGATGCCTAAATCTGGTACCGTTAAATACGATGTTTTGTGGCTGAAATCTAAGTCCTCATTCAGAAGTGGAATTCTGGAATTCATTTTTTAAGTTACCGACAAAAATCGCTAAAATCAAAACGCAAAATTATGAAATGAAAAGTATCAATTAAAGTTGACAACACTATTGCTATCAGTAGGACTTAGCGACAAATTTATTTTGGTTGTTAACTTATAAAAAAAATTCGTTAATTACCGAAATTATAAGCATTTTAATGTTACCGATATTTGTCGTTAACTCGAAAAATTAGTTACATTATTGCATTCATTGTGGAGAATAAAATTGTTGGACCTATTATATTCTCCATTCCAAGTTTGGCATAAAAATAGCCTAGAATAATTTTAATGTCATGGGCAGGACAATGGTCATATGCGTTCGTAAAATATGTCTTTGGTCTTTTCGTCCTTGTCTTCTCTGGTGGCGTGGGCGCACCTTACGCTGATGTTGAAAAATTTACTTTTATCCGCATGGTAGCAAGTCTTTCATCCACCGAGATGAAACTGAAGACCAACTACAAATGCGCACTAAGAATGTGCTTTATATCACAGTAAGGCAATGTCGATTTCGTGAGCGTAAATTTGCTCTCGCTCATCACCAGTTAGAGTCTACACCAATTGTGCACAAGAAGAGAATGCTATTTTGGGTTTTTGTATAAGAAAGAGATTTTTAGTTAACTTTTTCGTAAAGACGCGTGCATGGCTGGTCTACACAAGTTGTGAGCAAGGGTAAATTTACGCTCACGAAAGTTACATTGCCTTACTCTGCTTTATATAATGCGAGATAGTATAGTACAGAGCGTCGTCTTAAGGTGTTTCTGAGACATCTTTCTCAAACCATCGTATTTCTTGTATGTTCCCATACAAATGCCCGAAGGATCACGGGAGACTTCTCTCATATCAATGAGTGCACGTCGATTTACATATATTAGCTCAATGATATGGGACCTACTTTTTATCGCCGAATCCGAACGGCCTGTCTTACGACACCATTTGTGGAGAAGTTTTTCATGGCTGAAATAGTCAGGAAATGTCGGCTACAATACACTGAGGGGTATTTTGCCAAGGTTGGAAAGTATGATGTTTTTGCCCGACCTGGGAATCGAACCGCAAACCTTCTGAGAGCAAGGCAGACGTGCTTACCATTGCACTACGGTGGCCCCCATCGTATTTCTTGTATGACATTAATATCGGCCTTGTACATTGCCAGTACATGTCAGTGAGTGCGTAAACTGCACCTTGTCTATAAAGAGTCCGAACATTAGGGGTGCAGATTCACAGACTAAGGTCCTTTGTTTGCTTTGTTGGTGGGTGAACGCGCGGAACATATTAGTTCACTACCCTTAACAGGTGTTAAAGGGAGTTCCCCGGTTATCTACTTGAGATACAAGTGAGACCAATGTAAGTCCTGGGCTTTACCAAGCTAAAGCCAATCAGAACCGCTATTTGGTATCTTTCATATCCTACGAAAAAATGCAAATGTTATGTTAGAACTTTTCAATAGAATTGATTGCAAGTCGATGAACCTTCTTTACGAAACCAATATTGTGCATCCCACTTCAAAACATTGCCGGAGTTTTCTACAAGCCCTCTGAATGCAACGAAACTTATATAAACTACATTACAAAAAAAAAATGACAATGAAACATAGGTTGGCACCAGCTCTACCATTAGACACCACCCACTCACTCCTTCACCTGTTCATAACATTGTATGAATGGTATTTTATGTAATTTGTATTAAGTGAACTTTTGAGGCAATCAACTTCAATGTAATTTGAATTCACGTGACACTGCTATGCTGCACATATTTTCGCTATGGGGTTGTCTAGGATGCAAGTCCCCATGGACTGTCATGGACATGAACTGCATTTAAAAATGTCTCAGCGTAGAAAACGTGAAAATTTCCTCCCTCCTTAGAATGTTGCTCATTTTCGTTAAGTTATCGGTCGATTTCCATGTCTTCTCAAGGTGATGCCAATTTGTATCTGAAGCTAAGCAAGAAGCAAAGAATGAAAAAAACGTAAGTGAAGAATGCAATTTTAAGGAAACACGACGTAGCTTTCATTACATCCACCCATCGAATGGTGATGGCAGGACATTTAGGTATTTTGGTGAAATTCCCAAGGGCTATGCCAACAAATATTTAACCAGAACACCACCAACACCTGCATCGCCCAGCCACCATGGCGTACGTAATGGACCATGTAAACTAGTTTAATTTTTTTTTTTGACGTTCTCAAAAGAACATCAAAATCCAAAGTCATGCAAAATAAACTGCCAGAGGAAGAGAAGGAGAAAAAAAAAAACACAAGAAGATAGAAAGGATGCCATAGTCCGACCAACATTCATTGGCGTCTAAGGGAAATTATTTTTAGAATGTTGATGTTGGTAAATCTTGGAGTTTATTTTTCATTTTCTATCTTGTCTTGGCCTTTGCAAAAAAAGAAAAAAATTGGGAAAGCGAAGGAAAGGCTTGTTTGCTGAAATAAAACATTTTAAAGATCATGTTACCGTTACGTTGTGATTCATTTATCACACTGCTGTCAGTAAATTTATCCACCAACCACAATTTCACTTGCCACCCAACGCAATATTGCCTTGAAAATGTTAGCGAAAGAAGAGATGGGAAAATGTATTAGGGAATAAAATAAATTTTATATGAAAATAGTTTACTGTGTGTTGTTGTTAAATAGTTTAGGAGGGCGAAGGAAAATGGGATGAATTATACCAAGGAACGTGCTCTGATCGACTTTTACATGACAAAGGCCATGACTTATCTTTATCTCAATGGGACACTGACCCTACCGTTATGTCACCCGGGGAACTGCCTTTTACACCCGGTAATTACAGGTAGTTGAGCTAACATGAGCTGCTCGTTCACCTATAAGAACTATGGAAACGTGTGGTTGGTCGTCGATTTAGTAACCCACTCCTCTTTAAAAAAGAAGAAGACGGCCTATGCAAAGGTTTCAAGGAGCATACTTTGCGAAGCTGCACCTTGAATATCCCAATTCTTTATAAAGAAGACGCAGTTTACCGCAAAGTACAAAACCTATACTACTGCCATACAGGAAATACGATATTGAGGATTGTAGCTACATTTCTTGACCGACTTAACTGCAATTGGACATTTGAGGTTCTCCGTGAACACGAAACTTCATCACTGAAAATCGTCAACATAGGTCCATGTTTTGGCATAGCCCCCATATAAAGCTACCTCCCGATTTTCGGTATTTTGAGGATTTTAGCTACAATTTTAAACCGAACTAGCTGTAATATGACATTTGAGGTTCTCAGTTGTCACGAAAATTCTCCACCAAAGATTGTCAAGATAGGTCCATGTTTTGGTATAGCCCCCATACAACGTTACCCCCGATTTTCAATATGGATTGTCATTTCAAGCGCGATTAGAATGTCTAGTAATCTGAAGATCCTAAGAGCGATGCCGGCGGTAGCGTAGCTACTGGTAGGACCACCCATGTCGGTAAGGTCGATGGTGAACGCTGAAGCTAAGAACAATACACAACGTGGGAAGTCAATGGTGCGAGTTATCTGCAACTGCGGAGGATGAACTGATTACATCAAAGCGGCGTCTGTCTCATACTGAGCGGCAACAAACAGTGTCTGAACTCCTGGAGGAGCGGCTGAATGTAGAAAAAGAAAATTCTTAACCCTTCAGAAGGCAACGGGAAACCACTGAAGTACTATGCCTAGAAAACCATACAATCATGAATACAAACAAAAACACACGGCCCTTAGTCTCCGGCATCACAAGGGTGCTAAGAATCCCCGGAGGTGAAACAAAATCAAAACTTAACATCGGTACGTGAAATGTACGCTGTCTTTACGATAAACGAAATGAATATGTTTTACTCATCTCAACAAAACGCATAGGAATGGGGTTGGAATAATTGTAACAGACCGCATAGCTAAAAATATTTTAGGATTTATTCCAAAATCCGATAGAACCATGATGATAAAAATTACGCGAAACCTCCCAACACCGATGTTATTCAAGTTTATGCTCCAACGTCGGACAAAAGCAATGAAGAAATATAGGCGTTCTACAGTGAAATCGAAGAATTATTACATCTGTAAAAACAACATGAAATAACCATAATCCTAGGCGACTTTAACGCTAAATTAGGAAAAGAGGCAGTAACAGGATTTACTGGACAATATGGATTGGGAGAAAGAAATGAGAGAGGGGACAGACTCATACAATTCTGCCAAGAATACAAGATGAAGATAACAAACACGATGTTCTGTCTACCAGCTGGAAGACTCTACACTTGGAAATCCCCCAGGATAGCATTGGAAACATAATAAGAAACCAAATCGATTTAATTCTGGTTAAAAAAACGTTACTCCACTTCAGTATCGAAAGTATCTACATTAGGGTTATGACTTTTTTACAACCTCATATCCCTGTATCATAGCGTGATGAATTTTGCCATAAGATTACATAAAATCTTAATTATAAGGTGATTCGGTGAAAAAACCTCACGCACAAAATGATTTTAAAATTTGAATTTATTAAAATGATGGACAATATTTTGAAGTCACTGAAAACAGATATATAATTGAAAATAAACTTTAGAGCCACATGAGATAATTAAAATGACATAAAATGTATTTCTCACTATTTTTCTTCAATTCTGGGAATCGTAAAAATGTCGTAAACGCTTTTATCCAAAAATATAATTTTTTAACAAAAAAGAAAAAATTTAAAATTTTTTCAAAGTGAATTTGTTTCGCAACTTTTTTAATATTTGAATGAAATAAACGTTATTATAGTTATTAGTAGGCTTATATTTATTCATTCGTGCAACAAAAAATAATTTTTCGAAAAATTTTTTTTTTCATTTCATATATTTTTTCAAAAAATTATTTTTTTAAAATCGATTTGTGCGTGAACTTTTTTTATATTTCAATGGAATAAACGATAGCATAGTGATTAATAGGAAAAAGTTCATTCATCCCTGCTACAGGAAATCATTTTTGAGGAAAAATGTCAAAAAGTCATAACCCTAATCTACATATGCAGGAGCAGACGTACCATCTGACCACAGTCTCCATAAAGCCAATATATACATCAAAATTAGGGCTCCGCTAAAGAGAAAACAGCATCGAAAACATGACCTTGGTAAACAAGTCTTATTAATTCGGAACTAAATGACATCCATAGGGAAAATGTGGAAAATATATGGGATAAAATCAAAAATACTATTCACAACATCGGGAAAAATACGCTGGGAAATTTCGTAAGACCAAAAACAAAAGACTGGATGACAAATGAAATACAGGAACTATTAAACCATAGACGGCAATATAAAAACTCGAACTATGAAAAGTATTGGGAATCGAACCGAGAAATTCAAATAAAAATTCGAGCTGCAAAAAATAAACATTTAAATAACCAATACCAGGAAATAGAAAAATTGCAAAGCTTGCAAGACGATTTAAATTTGCACAAAAAACTGAAAGAAACGGCAGGAATATATCGCAGAACAATTTCGCCAATTCGTTACAACAACAAAAATGAAGCAGTGTTTGAAGAATGAGAGAAGAAAGTAATTTGGAAGGAGTATACCCAACGTTCATTTGTTGATAATAACAGAACATGTTTTATTGACCATTCACAAAAGAATATATCAAAAATGCGAAAAAGCTATGGCATCAAATCAATTTGGCTTTAAGGACAGGATGGGGACGAGAGAAGCTCTACGTTGTGTCCAGGTCCTAATACAAAAATGCCGAGAGGTTCACAAGGACATTTTCTTGTACTTCATAGATTACGAAAAAGCATTTGACACAGTGCAACACGATAAGTTAATGGAAATACTTGTGTCTATCGGAATAGATGATAAAGAAATCCGGTGCATTAGAAACTTATATTGGCAGCAAACTTCACAGATAAATGTCATATGAAATCTGACAGATGAGATATCCATATCAAGAGGAGTCAGACAAGGATGTATTTTACCTCCGCTCCTATTTAATATATACTCAGAGAGAATTTGCCAAGAATTTACTACACATATCCGGGAAGGAATACAAATAAACGGCACTTTTATAAACAACTTTAGATATGCAAATTATACTACTATAATCGCTGATAGTATATCCGGACTACAAAAATTAGTAACCCAACTCACCGAATAATATGGACTAAAAATTAAAACAAACAATAATGCATTTGTCGAGAAATTACAAACTTTCAAATACCTGGGTGTACTTATTAATGACCGAGGGATTGCTCGAAAGAAATACGATGTCAAATATAAGAAAGTCCTTTTAAATCATGATATAAACATCGAAACAAAAGCTAGGTTTATAAAATGCTACATCTGGTCAGTTCTACTGTATGCCGTGGAGACGTGGACTATTAAAGCTGCTGATATACGACGATTCGAAGCCTTCGAAATGTGGATGTACCGCAGAGTTTTCAAAATACCATAGACTGCGCACGTGACAAATGCCGAAGTATTGACAAGAATGATTCAAAAAAGAGAACTCATAGCTACAATCAAAAAACGAAAAACCTCATATCTGGGACACATCATGAGAAATGTAAAATATAGGCTATTGCACAAAATCCTGAAAGCAACAGTTGAAGGTCGGCGTACCAGAGGCCGAAAGAGATGACCTGGCTTAAGAACATATAAGAGTGGACAAATTATAATAATTCGGCAAACCTTCTAAATGCGGCAAAAAATCGAAACACTTTTGAGATAATTGTTAATAATTTATAAATATATAGTACTAAATAATATCAAATTTAATATGTATATAAATAAATTAATGAAATGTGCCTTGATATAATTGTATGGTCCCTTACATTCGAAAATCGAATTAGCAAATAAAGAACAAGAGAACTGTAGCAACATTTCTTGACCGAACTTCCTGTAATTTGACATTTGAGGTTCCTAGTAGCAAAAAAATATCTGTTTTAAAACTTGTCAAGATAAGTCCACGTTTTGGTATAGCTCCATAAAACGGTACCTCCCAATGTTCGGTATTTCGAGTATTTCACCTACTACCTTTAATTTGACGTTAGAAGTTCGCAGTGACCACAAAATATCACCACCAAAAATTGTCAAGATAGGCCAATGTTTTGGTATAACTCCCATTATCCCCGATTATCGGTACTTTGAGTATTTTACCTACATTGTGTGACCGAACTGCCTGTAATTTGGCATTTAAGGTTTCCAGTAGCCATTAAATATCTTCAATAAAAATTATCAAGATAAGTCTATGGTTTTTTACCTAAATTTTTTGACCGAATTACCTGTAATTTAATATTTGAGGCTCTCAGTGGTCACGAAATTTTTTCACCAAAAATTTTGGTATAGCCCTTATATAACGGTAGCTCCCGATTTTCGGTATTCTGCAGATTTTATCTACAAAAAATATCTCCACCAAAAATTGCCGAGATAGGTCCATGTTTTGGACGATTTTAGGTGTTTTGAAAATTTTATCGACAAATGGTTGACCATACCATCTGTAATTTAAAACTTGAGGTTTCCAGTGGTCACAAAACTTGCAAAAAATTGTCATTATTTTAGGTATTCTGAAAATTTTAGCTACATTTTTACCAAACTAGCTGTTAATTGGCATTTGTGGTAACCGTGGTCACAAAATATTTCCACCTAAAGTTGTGGACATGAAAGAAAACTAATTAATAATTATTCCAGTTTAGTTCAGAATAGTTTATGGTGGAGGTTATAAAAAATTCGGCCCGGCGGAAATTAATGCCGTTCTTACTTGTTCTGCTTAACGTGGCTCTGGGTCTATCTTCAATTCTAGTCAGTCATAGATCCTTGCCCTATCGAAATTTAGACTGCTGCACCATCCGGAGCCTAGTTGAGCCAAAACAACTGTGGTTTGTCGTGGTAGCAGACGGTCCTCAGCAGCGATAGATTGGCGATGTTCTCAGAATAACGCATTCACACGATAGTTGTTTATAAATAGCACTGCGACTGCACCTCTGTGAATGATATTTAAACCTACTGGAAAGGCTTGTTGACCTAGGGGTTCTCCCTTGAACGTGAGACATCTCTTTCTAGATCATGAAGATCCCTCGTTACATGCCTGGCTAGGGGAATCCTGTCTACCATATGGTGATTCGGATGGCTCCCACGGTAACACCCGAGCAAGACTGCAACGAAAGCATGTCATTAAGTTGCTGCACTGGAAAATCGTTGTATATTAATTTAGATGGCCCACTGAAGACATGAGGAAGCATCCTGTTGCTGTTTTCAGAACGGCATTCTGACAGATTTGAATATTTTTCCATCCCTTTGGACTTATATTCGCGGACCAAACTGGCAACGCATAGCATACCACAGACCGACCTCTTGAGCTATATATGGTCAACAAGATTTTTTCTTCTATAACCCCGGCAGCAGTTGGCTGGGGATACCTTGTTCCTACATTTCAGCCTGTCGTAGATAGCTGTGGGTGGCATGCCGGATGGCATGAACAGCTGTCGAATTTTTAGCGTAGTTTGTAGTCGTCAGCGTCCAATTTTAATTCCATCTGGAGGGTGTGGACTACAGGTGAGGTAGAGGTTAAATAGTTCCGGAAATATACCCTGGGGAACTACCTGTTTCACTCTAATTTCTGAATCAGAGGTACGACTGAAATCCACACATATAATTGATTATCCGATGTTTCAAATATGGACGGAGGGTTGTCACCATCACTGTTCTATCACAACATTTGCTCTGGTTTAGCCCTCGACTAATATATGTGGAGATGGCGTGCAGCGCTGTGGTCGTGCTCTACTGCTTATGAAACCCATGTTGATGACCGGCCGCTTGATAGCTATTTCTGACGCTTCAAGGGTTTTTGCTATGGGCGACAAAAGCATAATCGGTCTGCAGGATTCACCTCATTCATTGTCTTGTAGCGGTTCCCGGCTTATCCAGCTGTTCCACTAATGCTGTGGATGATTTAGCGTTCTTGATGACATTCGCAACATCATCCATTTTAAATTGTGGTGGCTCATTCTCGGCAGGAAGATATCTAATGCAACGTAGTATTCTTCTCTTCGCCCTGCCACTACCGGGGTACTCGACAAACTGTCGATTAAAATAACTCGCGCGCCTCTTCAGATCGGTCAGCGTAACATCGCCAAATGTGACTGAGGTCCTATCTTCATTCTTTCCAGGGTTCGGGAGTGACGTAACCGTTGCCCACAATCCACTTATTCCGGCTCCAATGCTGCAACATTTCCAACGATTTAACCACTTATTCCGCTTATGCTCACCAACCAACCTGTTGACTTCCAGTGACGGTTCCTTGACTCTGGGTTCATTGGTGTTGGCATGACAAAGCTCATCGCGCTAATTTACTAGTCTCATCGCCTCTGCTGGGAAGTTTGGTCTCACTTCGGATATTTGACCAACAGGTATATTGCGAGCGGCTGCAGCAGTGATGATGTCTCGGAACGTCCTTTCTGCTACCCGAATATCACAAGGGTTTGGCAGATCTCTGAAGCGGTGATAAGTAAACTCTCTAAAACTCGGCCAATTAGCTGTCCCATGATTAAATGATGTGCGGCGTTCAGAGGGGACGAAGTCGGGCGGTCTGCTGATGAAGACAATTATGGCGTTTATGCTGATGGAGACAATTATGGCAAGATGGTCTGATCCTAGAGAAACGACGGTTTGCCAGGTGACATCATTTGTCAGACCAGGTTTCTGGCGAACCGTGACACTCTCCGCAAATTATGGTAGGGGCGTCCTCATTGACAGTGCAAAACACCTGCTCAGCTAGCACTATACCTCTCCGGTCGTTTTCGAGGACCCAACACCACACCTCATGATGTGGATTGAAATCCTGCAAGACCAGACGGTTATGACCTTCCAAAATCGAACTAATGTTGGGCCTATTAACTGGAGTACAGCTATTTATTGGCAGGATGTATATGTTCAGCAACTCTACTGCGGCAGTTCCGTACCGGCTGTACGGGTCATTAGAGCAAGGCTTAATTGAGCTACTTTGTCTTGGCAGTTGGCCTTTTTCTGCTGCGATGGATGTGGGAAGGTCCCCAAGTACGGCATTCACACTGTATCTCTGTACTGCCTGCGCAACTGCATCAGTATGAATGCTATCCAAGCCTGCCTGATAGACTGGTTGGTCAGAGGTTCTCGTTTATACCTTTGGACCTCTCTCTAAATCATGAAGATCTCTCCTGACGTGCCTGGATGTGGGAAGTCTGTCAATTAAATCGTGACAGGAATACTTACGGCGATAACACCCAGGCAGGTACTTTATCGAAAACATGCTATTGTGTTGATGCAGATGTTCCACTGGAGTCATTAGGAGGCACCCTGTTGCAATTCTGATGCGGCATTTTGGCAGGTTTGAATAACGCGGATTCTTTAAGTAATTCTAAAGCACCTGTCAATGCTACACTAAAGTGGATTTTTTAAATCACTTTCAAAGCTACACAACCGTGGATTTTTTAAATAATTTTAGAGCAACCTTTAAAGCTCCACAAACGTGTATTTTTAAAATAATTTTAGAGCAACCTTTAAAACTCCACAAACGTGGATTTTTTAAATAATTTTAGAGCAACCTTTAAAACTCCACAAACGTGGATTTTTTAAATAATTTTAGAGCAACCTTTAAAACTCCACAAACGTGGATTTTTTAAATAATTTTAGAGCAACCTTTAAAACTCCACAAACGTGGAATTTTTAAATAATTTTAGAGCAACCTTTAAAACTCCACAAACGTGGATTTTTTAAATAATTTTTGAACAACCTTTAAAGCTACACAAACGTGGATTTTTTAAATAATTTTAGAGCAACCTTTAAAACTCCACAAACGTGGATTTTTTAAATAATTTTAGAGCAACCTTTAAAGCTCCACAAACGTGGATTTTTTAAATAATTTTAGAGCAACCTTTGAAGCTCCACAAACGTGGATTTTTTAAATAGTTTTAGAGCAACCTTTAAAACTCCACAAACGTGGATTTTTTAAATAATTTTAGAGCAACCTTTAAAACTCCACAAACGTGGATTTTTTAAATAATTTTAGAGCAACCTTTAAAACTCCACAAACGTGGATTTTTAAAATAATTTTAGAGCAACCTTTAAAACTCCACAAACGTGGATTTTTTAAATAATTTTAGAGCAACCTTTAAAACTCCACAAACGTGGATTTTTTAAATAATTTTAGAGCAACCTTTAAAACTCCACAACTGTGGGTTTTTTAAATAATTTTAGAGCAACCTTTAAAACTTCACAAACGTGGATTTTTTTAAATAATTTTAGAGCAACCTTTAAAACTCCACAAACGTGGAATTTTTTAAATAATTTTAGAGCTACCTTTAAAACTCCACAAACGTGGATTTTTTAAATAATTTTTGAGCAACCTTTAAAACTCCACAAACGTGGATTTTTAAAATAATTTTAGAGCAACCTTTAAAACTCCACAAAGGTGGATTTTTTAAATAATTTTTGAGCAACCTTTAAAACTCCACAAACGTGGATTTTTTAAATAATTTTAGAGCAACCTTTAAAACTCCACAAACGTGGATTTTTTAAATAATTTTTGAGCAACCTTTAAAACTCCACAAACGTGGATTTTTAAAATAATTTTAGAGCAACCTTTAAAACTCCACAAAGGTGGATTTTTTAAATAATTTTAGAGCAACCTTTAAAATTCCACAAACGTGGATTTTTTAAATAATTTTAGAGCAACCTTTAAAACTCCACAAACGTGGATTTTTAAAATAATTTTAGAGCAACCTTTAAAACTCCACAAACGTGGATTTTTTAAATAATTTTAGAGCAACCTTTAAAACTCCACAAACGTGGATTTTTTAAATAATTTTAGAGCAACCTTTAAAACTCCACAAACGTGGATTTTTTAAATAATTTTAGAGCAACCTTTAAAACTCCACAAACGTGGATTTTTTAAATAATTTTAGAGCAACCTTTAAAACTCCACAAACGTGGATTTTTTAAATAATTTTAGAGCAACCTTTAAAACTCCACAAACGTGGATTTTTAAAATAATTTTAGAGCAACCTTTAAAACTCCACAAACGTGGATTTTTTAAATAATTTTAGAGCAACCTTTAAAACTCCACAAACGTGGATTTTTTAAATAATTTTAGAGCAACCTTTAAAACTCCACAAACGTGGATTTTTAAAATAATTTTAGAGCAACCTTTAAAACTCCACAAACGTGGATTTTTAAAATAATTTTAGAGCAACCTTTAAAACTCCACAAACGTGGATTTTTTAAATAATTTTAGAGCAACCTTTAAAACTCCACAAACGTGGATTTTTTAAATAATTTTAGAGCAACCTTTAAAACTCCACAAACGTGGATTTTATAAATAATTTTAGAGCAACCTTTAAAACTCCACAAACGTGGATTTTTTAAATAATTTTAGAGCAACCTTTAAAACTCCACAAACGTGGATTTTTTAAATAATTTTAGAGCAACCTTTAAAACTCCACAAACGTGGATTTTTTAAATAATTTTAGAGCAACCTTTAAAACTCCACAAACGTGGATTTTTAAATAATTTTAGAGCAACCTTTAAAAAACCACAAACGTGGATTTTTTAAATAATTTTAGAGCAACCTTTAAAACTCCACAAATGTGGATTTTTTAAATAATTTTAGAGCAACCTTTAAAACTCCACAAACGTGGATTTTTTAAATAATTTTAGAGCAACCTTTAAAACTCCACAAACGTGGATTTTTTAAATAATTTTAGAGCAACCTTTAAAACTCCACAAACGTGGATTTTTTGAAAAATTTTAGAGCAACCTTTAAAACTCCACAAATGTGGATTTTTTAAATAATTTTAGAGCAACCTTTAAAACTCCACAAACGTGAATTTTTTGAAAAATTTTAGAGCAACCTTTAAAACTCCACAAATGTGGATTTTTTAAATAATTTTAGAGCAACCTGTAAAACACCACAAACGTGGATTTTTTAAATAATTTTAGAGCAACCTTTAAAACTCCACAAACGTGGATTTTTTAAATAATTTTAGAGCAACCTTTAAAACTCCACAAACGTGGATTTTTAAATAATTTTAGAGCAACCTTTAAAAAACCACAAACGTGGATTTTTTAAATAATTTTAGAGCAACCTTTAAAACTCCACAAATGTGGATTTTTTAAATAATTTTAGAGCAACCTTTAAAACTCCACAAACGTGGATTTTTTAAATAATTTTAGAGCAACCTTTAAAACTCCACAAACGTGGATTTTTTAAATAATTTTAGAGCAACCTTTAAAACTCCACAAACGTGGATTTTTTGAAAAATTTTAGAGCAACCTTTAAAACTCCACAAATGTGGATTTTTTAAATAATTTTAGAGCAACCTTTAAAACTCCACAAACGTGAATTTTTTGAAAAATTTTAGAGCAACCTTTAAAACTCCACAAATGTGGATTTTTTAAATAATTTTAGAGCAACCTGTAAAACACCACAAACGTGGATTTTTTAAATAATTTTAGAGCAACCTTTAAAACTCCACAAACGTGGATTTTTTAAATAATTTTAGAGCAACCTTTAAAACTCCACAAATGTGGATTTTTTAAATAATTTTAGAGCAACCTGTAAAACACCACAAACGTGGATTTTTTAAATAATTTTAGAGCAACCTTTAAAACTCCACAAACGTGGATTTTTTAAATAATTTTAGAGCAACCTTTAAAACTCCACAAACGTGGATTTTTTAAATAATTTTAGAGAAACCTTTAAATCTCCACAAACGTGGATTTTTTAAATAATTTTAGAGCAACCTTTAAAACTCCACAAACGTGGATTTTTTAAATAATTTTAGAGCAACCTTTAAAAAACATCAAACGTGGATTTTTTAAATAATTTTAGAGCAACCTTTAAATCTCCACAAACGTGGATTTTTTAAATAATTTTAGAGCAACCTTTAAAACTCCACAAACGTGGATTTTTTAAATAATTTTAGAGCAACCTTTAAAAAACCACAAACGTGGATTTTTTAAATAATTTTAGAGCAACCTTTAAAAAACCACAAACGTGGATTTTTTAAATAATTTTAGAGCAACCTTTAAAATTCCACAAACGTGAATTTTTTAAATAATTTTAGAGCAACCTTTAAAACTCTACAAACGGGGATTTTTTAAATAATTTTAGAGCAACCTTTAAAACTCTACAAACGTGGATTTTTTAAATAATTTTAGAGCAACCTTTAAAACTCCACAATTGTGGATTTTTTAAATAATTTTAGAGCAACCTGTAAAACACCACAAACGTGGATTTTTTAAATAATTTTAGAGCAACCTTTAAAACTCCACAAACGTGGATTTTTTAAATAATTTTAGAGCAACCTGTAAAACACCACAAACGTGGATTTTTTAAATAATTTTAGAGCAACCTTTAAAACTCCACAAACGTGGATTTTTTAAATAATTTTAGAGCAACCTTTAAAACTCCACAAACGTGGATTTTTTAAATAATTTTAGAGCAACCTTTAAAACTCCACAAACGTGGATTTTTTAAATAATTTTAGAGCAACCTTTAAAACTCCACAAACGTGGATTTTTTAAATAATTTTAGAGCAACCTTTAAAACTCCACAAACGTGGATTTTTTAAATAATTTTAGAGCAACCTTTAAATCTCCACAAACGTGGATTTTTTAAATAATTTTAGAGCAACCTTTAAAACTCCACAAACGTGGATTTTTTAAATAATTTTAGAGCAACCTTTAAAAAACCACAAACGTGGATTTTTTAAATAATTTTAGAGCAACCTTTAAAAAACCACAAACGTGGATTTTTTAAATAATTTTAGAGCAACCTTTAAAATTCCACAAACGTGAATTTTTTAAATAATTTTAGAGCAACCTTTAAAACTCTACAAACGTGGATTTTTTAAATAATTTTAGAGCAACCTTTAAAACTCTACAAACGTGGATTTTTTAAATAATTTTAGAGCAACCTTTAAAACTCCACAATTGTGGATTTTTTAAATAATTTTAGAGCAACCTGTAAAACACCACAAACGTGGATTTTTTAAATAATTTTAGAGCAACCTGTAAAACACCACAAACGTGGATTTTTTAAATAATTTTAGAGCAACCTTTAAAACTCCACAAACGTGGATTTTTTAAATAATTTTAGAGCAACCTTTAAAACTCCACAAACGTGGATTTTTTAAATAATTTTAGAGCAACCTTTAAAACTCCACAAACGTGGATTTTTTAAATAATTTTAGAGCAACCTTTAAAACTCCACAAACGTGGATTTTTTAAATAATTTTAGAGCAACCTTTAAAACTCCACAAACGTGGATTTTTTAAATAATTTTAGAGCAACCTTTAAAACTCCACAAACGTGGATTTTTTAAATAATTTTAGAGCAACCTTTAAAACTCCACAAACGTGGATTTTTTAAATAATTTTAGAGCAACCTTTAAAACTCCACAAACGTGGATTTTTTAAATAATTTTAGAGCAACCTTTAAAACTCCACAAACGTGGATTTTTTAAATAATTTTAGAGCAACCTTTAAAACTCCACAAACGTGGATTTTTTAAATAATTTTAGAGCAACCTTTAAAACTCCACAAACGTGGATTTTTAAAATAATTTTAGAGCAACCTTTAAAACTCCACAAACGTGGATTTTTTAAATAATTTTAGAGCAACCTTTAAAACTCCACAAACGTGGATTTTTTAAATAATTTTAGAGCAACCTTTAAAACTCCACAAACGTGGATTTTTTAAATAATTTTAGAGCAACCTTTAAAACTCCACAAACGTGGATTTTTTAAATAATTTTAGAGCAACCTTTAAAACTCCACAAACGTGGATTTTTAAAATAATTTTAGAGCAACCTTTAAAACTCCACAAACGTGGATTTTTTAAATAATTTTAGAGCAACCTTTAAAACTCCACAAACGTGGATTTTTTAAATAATTTTAGAGCAACCTTTAAAACTCCACAAACGTGGATTTTTTAAATAATTTTAGAGCAACCTTTAAAACTCCACAAACGTGGATTTTTTAAATAATTTTAGAGCAACCTTTAAAACTCCACAAACGTGGATTTTTTAAATAATTTTAGAGCAACCTTTAAAACTCCACAAACGTGGATTTTTTAAATAATTTTAGAGCAACCTTTAAAACTCCACAAACGTGGATTTTTTAAATAATTTTAGAGCAACCTTTAAAACTCCACAAACGTGGATTTTTTAAATAATTTTAGAGCAACCTTTAAAACTCCACAAACGTGGATTTTTTAAATAATTTTAGAGCAACCTTTAAAACTCCACAAACGTGGATTTTTAAAATAATTTTAGAGCAACCTTTAAAACTCCACAAACGTGGATTTTTTAAATAATTTTAGAGCAACCTTTAAAACTCCACAAACGTGGATTTTTTAAATAATTTTAGAGCAACCTTTAAAACTCCACAAACGTGGATTTTTTAAATAATTTTAGAGCAACCTTTAAAACTCCACAAACGTGGATTTCTTAAATAATTTTAGAGCAACCTTTAAAACTCCACAAACGTGGATTTTTTAAATAATTTTAGAGCAACCTTTAAAACTCCACAAACGTGGATTTTTTAAATAATTTTAGAGCAACCTTTAAAACTCCACAAACGTGGATTTTTTAAATAATTTTAGAGAAACCTTTAAATCTCCGCAAACGTGGATTTTTTAAATAATTTTAGAGCAACCTTTAAAACTCCACAAACGTGGATTTTTTAAATAATTTTAAAGCAACCTTTAAAAAACCACAAACGTGGATTTTTTAAATAATTTTAGAGCAACCTTTAAAAAACCACAAACGTGGATTTTTTAAATAATTTTAGAGCAACCTTTAAAATTCCACAAACGTGAATTTTTTAAATAATTTTAGAGCAACCTTTAAAACTTCACAAACGTGGATTTTTTAAATAATTTTAGAGCAACCTTTAAAACTCCACAAATGTGGATTTCTTAAATAATTTTAGAGCAACCTGTAAAACACCACAAACGTGGATTTTTTAAATAATTTTAGAGCAACCATTAAAGCTCCACAAACGTGGATTATTTAAATAATTTTAGAGGATCTTTCAACGCTCCACAAACGTGGATTATTTAAATAATTTTAGAGGATCTTTCAAAGCTCCACAAAAGTGGATTATTTAAATAATTTTAGAGGATCTTTCAACGCTCCACAAACGTGGATTATTTAAATAATTTTAGAGGATCTTTCAAAGCTCCACAAAAGTGGATTATTTAAATAATTTTAGAGGATCTTTCAAATTTCCACAAATTTGGGTTTTTAAATAATTTTCAGTGTCCCATACTGAGGTCGCAACCGCCCATCGGAACACGAATGTTGTGTGGTTCCGGGTCATCCCGGTATCGAAAGAGACGCCGGCGTGGCATTGGCATTCAGTGTGTAAGGTGGGTGTGCATGCCAATGCACTATGGTGGGACCTTGGATACTCAATGTGCAAGTTATTGTGCTCATCAGTTATCTAAGTTGGTGCCGGCGCTTTTTTATGGCTATTGGGCCATTATCTCAGAAAGTATGAAAGCATTACCAATGAAAAACTTAAAAAAAAAAATTAGGATCGCGACGGCTACTCTCGGTAATGATTCCGAATGTTCGGGGAAGCGAACGGATATAATTCACTCCGAATGTGGTTTAAGCCAGAGTAGGCCAAGAAAAATGTAGGGTGTGGCGAAATCGAACATAAATTCTAAAAAAAATATGAAAGCTTATTCCCGACTTTTTAGGTCAATAAAGGCTTTGTAGCCATACGAGCAAGAGTTTTTAAAATGGTCATGATTTGCCTTAAACATGTTTTTTTAATCCAATAATTAAATCCACTCAACCCATATATTCATGTTTTTGCCATCGATAGACCTTTAAAGAATATTCACCGAAAAATTTTATTAACCTTTGCAATATAGGAAAATCGTAAAATTTAATATTATTTCTCGAAAAAATCTATAATAATAGTGAAGTAAGAAGAAGAGACGAAGAACAACAAATGATAGGTGCAGTAAAATGTCAGGGTGTAAATGATGCATAAAATTTCAGATGAACACTACTCGAGTAACAGCCATAGGATGCTGGATGAAATGCAGCAACGCCATAATTCCAAGTAATAACAACACTGCTGCCACCACTACCTCAACTGTAGTTTACTTCCATGGAACGTTGTTACTCCCTCTATCCAATGCTTTGCAATGCTTAATTAATAACTGAAAAAGTTTATATTTCATGGTTCACAATGTAATGGTGGTGATGGAGAGACAGGCGACGACGAAGTGAAGGGGAAAAGTATCGTACACACCGAACTTAAAATTGTTTGAAAATCTTTGAAACTTGAAAATGCACCAAGAAAGAAAGCACCAACACGAAAAAAAAGAACATCAAATACAAAGTAAAATAATCCAGTCAACATGGTTAGCTCACCAAAGCAGTTCAAGGTTGTTTGCTAACGTAGCAAAACAACAACAAAAAATACAATTAACAAAAAACTCTCAAAGTGTATGAAACTTATTTTAGTTTGTTACATTTTCAGCGGGTGATTTTGATTGCTTTTCGGGCAGTCGACTGATGTTTTTCTTTTGTTTTAATTGAAATACAAAGACGAGAGAAGTGTGAGGGGTTTAAGAAAGTATTATCTGAAAATCTTCTCTAACATACATATGTCCCAAACTTATTTTGCAGCAAATATATATACATACACCAAGACCCCGCTTTGCATCGTTGATGGGTTTTTTTCCCGTTGGATCCCTTGTCGATCGGTGCATGAAATTTTGAAAAAATACGATAGCGGCGCTTCAAAAGACGTTTATATGATGGATCCAGGTGACGAATCATGGAACTATGCGTATGAACCCGAAAAATACCAGCAATCACCAAAAGATGCTGTAAAAACGTTCAAAAACCATGTTTTGGGGGTGTCTGAATCAAGCCACTGTAAACAGCCCAACACATGGTCGTATTTCAAACTGTCCTGAGTACTCTTAGGCTAAAAACTGTCAAACTTTCCAAAAAAAAAAGTTCCAAATGACGCCTGGCGACACTGCATGTTGCCTAGGCCATAAGGTTTTTTAGTGACCCTCGTATTGAAATTATAAGCACTCGTGTTTTTCTTAAGGTTTGTGGGTCCTTAGGACGACCCTGGCAGCGACTGAGCCTACCTCAGCCCTAGACAAAACCACTCGTTATAAGTTCTACGATGACCCACTGAAATGACTTGTGTCGCGAAATGTATTGAAAAGATATGACACCCAAAATAAGATCCACTTCCGTAATGGACTATGTCGGTCCATTCCTTTAAGCACCTCATCCGCAACACTTTTAAACTTGTTGTGGATGTGAGAAAGGTAAGTCCGTGTTTCATTTAACTTGCTTTGGTGTCCGTTTAGATCAAATCTAGTAACTCATTTTTAGCCAGCTGATGTTGACCAATCGAACTGAAACTTTGCACACTTTTCAGATTTGGATGACAATACATGAATATGAAACCAAAACCAATATGGGTTCATTTTTTCCTATAACACCCATGAGGGATGTACGCAGGATTTCATTTTTTTTTTTGGGGGGGGGGGGGGGGTGTTCCAATTTGACCAAAATTCATGAATGTTTAAAATGTTGTGTAGCGTAACATAAAACTATTTTAAAGGTTCTTTTAGTTGACTTTATATGCAATATTTACAGAAAGTATATAAATTCAATACAGAGAGTTCACAATATGTTAAATATAATTTTGAAATTTATTTGGAATAGAGTATAATATATTATGTGGGGTTTCCACGGTACGTCGTTCGTTCTCTATTCGTTGTTCGACCCATAACTACTAATTACTTATTTCCCTATATAAAATTCTGTGAGCGAAAGACTTTTCTTCGTCGTTCGGAGAGTATTTCTACACGAAATATAAATATGTCCCATCCCTAACAAATAAGATAGTTTATCGAAAAAATAAATTATGACATTAAGACGATTCGAATACACATTCGTTCGAAATAGTACCAAACTTTAATTTTTTGAAAAATATTTGAATTGTTTTTATTTTCAATCAAAAAAATTTCATACAACAACAGGCAGTTTGGTAGTAATTCGAGCGAATTTAAATTCGAATCGTCTTAGAGAAACAGGCCATTATTAAAAACACAAACATTTTCAGCAAAAAAGTTGAATGAAAAGTAATGAACTAAACCTTTTATGTAGATGCAGAAGGAAGAAAGTTGTGTTTCATTTTTAATCCCATACACATTTCTTGGCCAATAACTGAAAGTCTGGCCATGTCTCTCTCTCCTCAATTTTGAAAACAGAAACCAATAAAAAATGTATTGAAAATACCAAAATTTTCAGGATTAATGGAAAATATTAATGAAAAGTGTGTAGAAGCATATAAAACATACATTATTGTCTCTTCTATTCAGTGCGTTTTTGTACAAATTGCCCTAAAAACAGGAAACAGGAAATGGGAAAGAATGAATCATGTTACTATGAATGACGAATGATGTCATGGAAACGGGTTATTTCGTGTAAGTCGTTCAACAGGCGAACAACGTAATTCACACTCTCGTGGGAACATGCTATTAGTGTTTGGATATTTAGAATTAAAAATGTATGGAAAGCCGAAAAGTGAGCATCTTTCTCATTAACATGAGAATACTCGATGCTTAAAGAGTTCAGGTTTTCACTAAAAAATCATCATTTCAAAGACTGAAAAGCCAATTGATAATTCCCTTCGCCGGGATGAAATCATGATATTGGTAGCGATCAGTAAATTTTGCAAGCTGTCAGTGCGTTTTGTAAACATTTTTCTCTGCAAAGAGGAAAGTGATGAAGTTAAGAAAATGGGGGAATACTCCAGACTTAGACAATCATATGATTGAATCTTAAACTAAAACAGAACAAACAAAAAACAGCGAAGGCATGCGCAAAACGGAAATTTGTAAATAAAATTCCAACAATATACTCACAGGTAACTGTGCTGATGTTATTTCAACTTAACAGAAATCGATGATTTCTTAGTTGAATCGTGCTGTCAGCTTGCAAATATTTTGTTCTGGTGTTTTTTGGGAAAGCCGAAAAGTGAGCATCATTCTCATTAACATGAGAATACTCGATGCTTAAAGAGTTCAGGTTTTCACTAAAAAATCATCATTTCAAAAACTGAAAAGCCAATTGATAATTCCCTTCGCCGGGATGAAATCATGATTTTGGTAGCGATCAGTAAATTTTGCAAGCTGTCAGTGCGTTTTGTAAACATTTTTCTCTGCAAAGAGGAAAGTGATGAAGTTAAGCCAATGGGGGAATACTCCAGTCTTAGACAATCATTAAAAATGAACCATATCGACCACGTTCGCTATAGTCCACATACAAAAGTTCCTTCTGATATTTTGATGTTTTTAACTCTAACAGAATTGACGCAATTACTAAAAAATCTTTCAAATGAATATTTCCCTAATAGGTTTACGTTTTGGTGCATCCCGGAATTTTCAATTACATTAGCTCTTATTTGGCATTTTGGTATCTAATTTCCGCAGAGAATTGCTAATACAGTCGGACCTCGATTATCCGTGATGATCGGGACCGGACATTACGGATAATCGATTTTCACGGATATGCAGTTTTTTAACATGTTTTTAAGTAAAAATGGCATAGTATTGCACAATAATAACAGAGTCAGTAATTTTTGTTATATTTCTAAAGGTAATCTAAAAAATTTTAGAAGGATACATAATACCATCATCAGATTCAGCTAAATTGACTTTGTCCCATGGTTTTTGTGATACCATTAATATACAAATTGTGTAATATGGGAGAATTTCCAGTTTTCTATTGTTTACTTTTGTTTGCTAAATCAAATTTATTGGAAATTGTGCTTTTACTCCCGGATAATAAAGTTTATAACTAAAAATATAGGAAATGCAAAAAAGACCAGCATTTCTTCTCTATCCCGGATAATGGAGGTTCCCGGATAATCGATTCACGGATAATCGAGGTTCAACTGTATATAAGTCTAAGTTTTCGGTATCTAAAGATTATCAGTATTTCGAATTTTTAAAAATATCGTATGTAATATGGATTTAGGGAATCCATTTGGTGGGAGAACCTCCGTGCAGAAAGTGGTCAAAATAGATACACGTTTGAATGTAGGGATTGCATTCGCGAATATGTCGAGCAGATATATACTGTGTTTTAATGTTGTGGAGGATATAAACAGTTCGGCCCGAGCATAACGCCTTTGCTTCTTCTTGAAAGTACATATCCAGATATCACACACTAACTTCAGTCCCAATTAAAAAGTTTTGTATTATTATGTTTTCAATTGAGATTATTTTTGACCACGTGGACTGATTCTGACAAAAAAGATCTATCTCAAAAAAATTTTTAATGTTATTTGTATACAATCAATTAATCAATTGAAATAAATACCTCCAAAAAGAAGAATAACTAGAATACGATATTAGACTTGTATCGAATATTTCCAATCAAAAGTTACACTATGCAAACAACTTCTGGTATGTATTTTTTGATAGTTCATATTTAGACTACAGAAACCGTAGTAGGGTTTTGTTCTGTCAGATCCAGTTCGTATTTTATGGCCGCATCTAAACCGGGCTAAAACTGCGGACTTTTTTGCATTTATCGGGCCTTTATCTCAGAAACGATTATTGGCCTTGCTGTCTTAGGCAATATTGTAGCTCTGAACTAGTAGAACTTATCTTTTGAACAGACCACATAAGAAAAACTCCATCTAGGGCATCAAAATCTATAAAATATAGACAATTTTACATAATTGCTGAAATTCTGGTCAGTATCGGCTAAACTATTATGAGTTGAACCAAGTAACCTTTTGCAAAAATCTTCCAAATAATATTCTCAACAATTCTTTAGAACATTCTGAAACTCTAAAACGCTTACTTCATGTTGTTTCAACGGTATTTTGTATCATATCTTTTACAACACGTATTTCAAACACAGTTCACACCAACAGTTTATTCTCGCATTTCGGATTTCACTACATTATTGACATTTTTATTAAATGGTCGTTGAAAAATGTACTGCAAATAGAGGCATAGAGGCATTTTACAACAATGATATGTTCTGATGAGTTGTGTATTACATTCCAGGGAATATTTGTGCAAAAGAAAATATTCAGAAAAAATTAACGGTTTTGGAGATACGGTGTGAAATGTATAAAAATTGTGGAATTTTTGCATATATTTTGAAATTTGAGGCAATAAATGTAGTTTTTCCGAGTTCATTATTTCTCCAAATATTTTATCCTTGTCCTTATCTAGAAATTTGCCTCAGAGGTCAGAAGAAGATTCGCATTGGTTTCAGAGATATAGACCCGAATTTCTTTCAAAACTCAATTTTTATCCAGGTTCAGATGGGGCCATAAAATCCGAGGTGGATCTGACACAACAAAACCCAACTAGGGATTTTTGTCGATTGGGCCTGTACTTTCAAAAAATCATCAGTTCGAATTGTTTGCACAATATCACCTTAAAAATGTTGCACAGTGTTATCTACGGCTTGCTTTTTTAAAGCTGGATATTGTAAGAAAATAATATTCTTTTATTATTTTTGCCTTATTAAAGAGAATTAATTCAAATAATCTTTTATATTAGAAAAACGCCAAAACACATTTTAAAAGATGTAATAGAGTTCGTACAAGCCAACTAAAAATTCAGAAAATTACAATATGAAAAAAATAAAACATTTTTATCAGGTCGATACCAAGTACGACTCATAGACTCCAAATCCTACTACAGTACTGTACTACTACGAAAAAATCTCTCTGTAAAAAGCTCTGCAAAATTTTAGCTAAGTCCTGACAAAATAGGTTAAGTCAAAAAATACCAAATACCGCAATGGTTGTTGTTCCGGCTTATTTCTATTTTAATTGTACATCTGCTCGTACAATTAAAATTACGGACACGATGACATTAAAAACCTTTGCAAGGACTATGCCCAATGATTAATCACTTTTGTCGGTAAAGCGGAGGCAAACTTATAAAAAATCATAATTTTTACTAATTTTCTCCTTGGAGTTGAGACGGATATTTGTCCGTTGAATCTGCATGTTTTCCATGACAAACGCTTTATAGCGCAGCCTTTGGAAGTTATGAATTTGGATTGTAACGCTAACACGTCGTGATAACATTTTTCTCGTGGGTTCAAGTCCAAGCCAGGCTTATCTGGTTTTTTATTTTGAAATTTTGCCTGTTAGGGTGAAGATAATATTAATTTTTATTAATTTTCTAGTTGGAGTTGAGCTTAATTATCAGAATAAAAAATCATAAGTTTTGTTTTCGGAAAAACAAGTTAAAATGTATCAGTCGAGTTTGCGACAAAGATATACACATAACCAAATCTTTTTCCTACAAATTGTTTAGTCTGGGAGTTTCAGTCCCCTTTTTTGAACCGACGAAAATATCGAAACATTTGGGGTATATAACTTCACGATTGCGGGTCTTGCGAATAAATGCTTATGTTGCGCTCAAAAAATTTGACTTCGTTAAAAGTTCAAAAATTTTGCACTTTTGTGGAGAAGATACCTGAAAGAAGGGTCCGATATAGTCCATTTGGAAAGAGGACCTAATGCTAAAAGTCATTTCTTTTGATAGTTATCATGCCAAGCCGTCATTTTAGTTGGTCACCGTAAGATTTAGAGCTTTTGGGTCAGAAATCATGGACTTGAAATTTTGTGTGGGAGGTACCTGAAGGAGGGAACCGATTTGAACCTGCGTACGTCCCTGGCACACATATATCGGTACCACTCGATCCCAGGTATTTTGAGGATTTTATCTTCATTTTAAGCCCGAATTAGCTGTAATTTGGCATTTGGAGATCCCAATGGTACAGAAACTTCTAAAACCAAAAATTGTGGACATACATAGGTCCAGGTTTTGGTATAGCCCCCATATAGCGGTTTCACCTGATTTCAAGTATTTTAAAGATTTAATCTTCATTTGTAGGCCGAATTGGCTGTAATTTGGTATTTGGAGATCACAATGGTACAGAAACTTCCCCACCAAAAATTGTGGGCATAGGTCTGAGCATTTAGAAAGTTTGTATCTACGTTTTCTTCCTAAGTTGACTGTAATTTGGTTATGAGATTCTCAGTGCTCAAAAATTTTCTTCACTAAAAAATAAAAAATAATTTAAAAAAATTAAGTTACAGTGTTTTATTTAGAAATGCACAGAAAACTAGAAAAAAATTTTCGCTTAGCTTCAATTTGCGTATTCTTCTTCATGATGGAATCTCTCAAATAAAACGCCTGCATTTAAATTAACCAGTAAGGAAAGGATCAGAGTCGGGCGGGGCCGACTATATGATACCCTACACCACTGTGAATATGTAAAATATATATAGGAGATATATAACAATTTGAACTGATTTCTATATAATATGGTACACAAAATTCTGTCACACATTCCAAATTTCATCAAAATCGGACGTATACAGCGTGTTTGGTGCAGCAAATACGTCAAATCGGCCGAAAATATATATGGGAGCTATATCCAAATTTGAACCGATTTTCACCAAAAGCAATAGCGTTCTTCCTATGGCTAAAAAATTATATTCCCCAATTTTCAGCTAAATCGGACAAAAAATGCCACCTGTACGTTGCGAACAAAAATACATGGACAGAGGGACGGACATGCATAAATCGACTCAGAAAGTGATTATATGTATATTCCCAAAAGGAACTATGTGTCTATTTCGTTTATTTTTGTATGTTACATACAAATGCACAAATACATAATAATGGTGTAGGGTATACACGTGGTGGCAAAATTAAACGGCAAGCGTTTTATTTGAGAGATTCCATCGTGAGGAAGAATATATGTACTTATTGATGCTAAGCGACAAATTATTACCGCGTTGTCCGGATTTACGAGTGTCCGGATTTCCGTTATTTTTATTTCCAAATTAATGATGATGACAAATTAACGATAATATCGATAGCTATCGATTTTTTGAAATGCAATATCGAAAATATCTAATGTTGTGAATATCGATAGTTTGTCAGCTCTTGTTTAACAACCATGGGAGAAATTATATCTAGCCAGAGTCACGAACTTGCGAACTTCTGTTATGATTTCTTTAATAGAAATTTTCACATTTCAAATGAAATGCTGTCTGTATCTTCATTGAATTTGGAATTTGTATTCCAATTAAAGTGTTAAAATTACATCAGCAGCACAAAATCTGTGTTAATATTGAACGAGTCAATGAATAGATAATCACTGATTTATTTTCAATAAACCCAATCTCAGCTTACGATATGCTTAGTTGTTTTGGCAACGTTTCCATAACATCCTCGTTGTGTTGATTTGAACGTTATTTTGTTTTTATTTTTGCAATTTTGTTGTTGTTTTTTTTCTGTTTTGTTTAAAGCTGATGAAAGTTTTTAATGTTCAGCTGAGTTTTTTGTCTATGTGTGTATGTTTTGCGAATAAAATTAACTCCGGAAATGTTGTGAAAGACAACAACAGCATCACTCAAACAGCGAGCAAAGCAGCTAGCTAGCACACCAGCAGCAATGTGAGTGCCAGCAACTGAGCAACAAGAACAACAACAACATAATCTTCTTAATGGTTGTAAAAAGGATTTTCGCTGTTATAATTTTAAACATTAGCTGCAGTTGGTTGTGTGCGTGTGTGTGTAGCAACTTAGATGCTTGTTGTTGTTGTTGCTGCATGTTGTTAACGTCTTCTTATATATTTTTTCATTTCTTTTCATTTATTCGTCCTTCGGCATACTTCAGTATCCACAATTCCACCAGATTATTTATGACATCCATTTTGTCGGTGAATTTTGTGAGTTAAGTTGAATTGTTGTTGTTTTTTTTTTGTTCTCCTTGTCGTTGTTAATAATGACTTTTAACAAGAACTGCATACGACCAAATGCAGAGAAGAAGAAAAAAAAACAACGTCCAATGCGAACCAGCACCGGACACAAGGAACATTGTCGTCCTTGTCGTTTCAATATTTTCTACTTTTATTTTAATGTCCTGCATCAACAATCACAAGTAAAACACAGAACGCAAATAACTCAACGCTACCAAAATAAGTCCAAGGAATAAGAAGGAGAAGAGATAAGGAGAAAGTAGTGCAAATAGGGAGGGAGAATATGTAAAATTTCCTTAAAACTCTTTTGTCAGCTGAACACAAAATTAATAAGAAATTTATGTCAGCAATGATTTCAACTACAAAACTTATAAATTCAACTCTCGTAAAAATGTTCAGAAATCATGTCGAGCGTTAAAAATGCTGGTTGTTGTTAATTTGCCAAGTGAAACATTTTGAAATTGAAGTTAAGTTAAATTCTTTTTTTAATTTGTGTTGTTGTGTGAATATGAATGAGAAGATTTGGTGTTAAAATGCAACAAAGTATTAAATTGATTAAAAGGACAATAGGGATACAGCAATAGAGATGGGGGCTTTAAGTAATTTTGTTTAGAAATGAGATATTTGTAACAGGTAACATGACTAAAATATAGAAAGGTCTCTTTATTCATTACTAGTGGACCCGGTGAACTTCGTCTCGCGAATATTTGAGTTAATATATTCGTTCCATAAGATTGCTATCACGTTGCAGTGGTCAAATATACATTGCAGTTAATTTTTATGCCCTCTGGAATAAGATGGGGGGTATATTCCGTTTGTAACTACTCGAAATAATCATTTTAGACCCCATAAACTATATATATTCTTGATCAGCGTGCAATTCTACATCGACTCAATCACTCTAGCGTCCGAACGCATTGAAGTGGGTTTATGAAATTTTGGTGAAATTTGCATGTACGTAGGACTTTTGACGCGTCTACGTTTTAAGGAATTTTTAAGACACTTGTCCCAATTTTGTGTTTAATAAACTTTTCTACCAAAAAATGTTTCTATAGGTCGACGTTTTGATATAGCCCTCATAGGACGGTATCTCCTAAATTTCGGTCTTTTGAAGGTTTATGCTATATTATCCTAACAAAATGGCTGAAATTTAGTATTTAGTCCTCCTTTGGACTACACAATTTTCCCACAGAAAAAACTACAATGCTCATAGGCGAGAGAAATCAAAAAACAAAAAAATCGCCGGACGGATTTTTAAATAAATCGCGGTCCAAATTCACATGACACTGCTTCATAAGGAGTCATTGCATTATCCCAATTTGAACTTCTATATCTCAAAAATGGTAAAACCTTCGAAAATGTCATAAATGTCAATCTTGTAGAAAATGTTCACTCCTACAACCAGGGTTTCGGAGTCGGAGTGTACGAGTCGGAGTCGAGCAATTTTGCTGCAGCCGAAGTCGAAAAAAATAACTCGACTCCGACTCCGGCCAAAATTTTTTCCACGTTATAGAAATATAACATGCAATTTGAAACAAGAAAATTTTTTTTAAAAATCATTATTTATTTTAAAAGAAATGTATAAGAAAACATATATGCAAACGGTATATTATACTAAGATAAAGGACCATTCACAGAATATTTACTATCCTCTGAAGTGTAGTCTATTCATCCCTTTTTTGTTGATCCAATTGATTCTTTACATTTTTGCAGGCAAAAGTAAAGTTATATAATAATAGAATTAAAATTGGACCTTTAACCTCTTTCGTCAGAAGACTTACTGGTCTTCTCACAAAAGTCTTTTGGTATTCTCATCTTCTTTTTTTTTTAAAGTCATCCTTGTCTTCTATTAAAGACATTGTGGTCTCTATGGGAAATCTTACTGAATACCTTGTGACACAAAATGGAAGTCAAGATGTGGGGATTGAAAAATTCCTTTTCGGAATGAAAGCCACAATTGAGAACCCCAAAGGATCTCATAGCTATAATTTCTGAGTTATGACATAATGAATTGTTTCATCATTTTAGATGACATGTTTTCAGTTAAATAGAATGAGGAACCTTTCGAATATGCTGTCCTGCTAGCTCAGTTCCTTACACGTCCTTTTTGTTCTTGAACACAAAAAGTAAAACAAAATGAAATTTTCTACAAAAACGTTGCACCGAAAATTATATTTAGGTTTCCCATATTCAAGAAATCGATATTGTCACGTTTTCATTGCCCTTTATCAGTTTTACTCGTTACTTTCTCAAAAAAAAAAAAAAAAAAAAACATTTTTTGCACGAGTATATTCTGGACGGAATTCTTCCGCGTGAGAAAATCTTTAAGCTTTCAAAATATATATATGTGAAAATTAAGGGGCAATACAAATCATAAGGACTACATGCAATAAATATGATAAGCAATTCATGACCAAGTTTCAGACTGGATGTAAGCAAACATTTTGGTGTGCATAGCCTTAAAAGGAGACCCCCAGTTGTAAAGTTCAATAAAAGACATTTTCATGATTTTTTTCGAGAAAACTACGTAACATTTTATCAGAATTTTTTCTTCATCTGAAAGAGATAAATATTACGAAGTTTTTTCTACGAAATCCTGTTTTTTTTAAAGCATTTTTCGGTGCCAATTCTAGTTCCAAAACTAATAAACTAATTGTCATATAAATTTTTCCCATGCAACGCTCATACTAAGGCAATATTGTTCCGATCGACTTAAAAATTTGACCACATATTCTATGCTATTTATACTTTCAACTTTTTTCTGAAATTTTTAAGTAGGGATCACACCTTAAACTAGAATTCAGCGCTTACATTTTAAACGTTGGTGTGGTGTGGATAATTTTATTGAACTATTTGAGATAGATTGTGTATACATCAGATGGATGTTTTCTGGAATTGAAAAATTAGCACACGATGAGATTTCGTGCATGAAAATATTCTAGGAAATTTCATGTCAATATTGTCATGTTTTCATTGTCCTTTATCACTTTTACCCGATCCTTTCTTTTGAAAACTCTATGATTATGTATTTAATTGAATTTCGTGCATGCTGGCAGATACAATATTGATATCTTCGAATGTATTCCAATGAATGCCCGTTCCAATGAATATGTAAGGAAAAACTAACACATTAGCCTATATAGGCCAAAATATAGGAAAAAGTAAAAAATTTGTGAACATTTTATTAATTTTTAGTGGTATAGGAATTCACACTCGGAGTCGACCCGGAGTCGGTGTCGTGAAAAAAACTACTCTGGAGTCGGAGTCGAGCCAAAAATACCTCGGCTCCGAAACCCTGGCTACAACATATTCTGTAGTCCCATTTTAGATAGGACAAGCAAAATCATGAAAACCTAAACACCCCTAAAAATGTGAACTTTAACCGCGATTTATTTAAAAATCCCTCCGGCGATTTTTTTTTGATTTTTCCCATCTATTAACATTGTAGTTTCAGAATCCGCAAAAACTTCCCATGTGTAAGCTCCTTTTATTTAAAGTTAGTTGAGGCGCACCGTGAAGGTACATTCCGACTTTTTCGGGGCTACAAAACTACATATCCTTCTGCAATTGTTAATTGTCAATTGTTTTGATGTACCTCCCGATGTTCGGAATTATGGAGGTTATCACACAGAAATGACTGAAACTTGGTATTTAGTCTTGTGTGGGACTACAAAACTTTCTCCCAGAAATTTGTCGGTATCGGTGAACTTTGAACTTTAGTCTCCTTCGGGATACAAAAATTCTTTTCAGAATTTTTTCGGTATAGGTCAACGTCTTAATATAGCTCCATAGAACGGTACCTCCTTATTTTCGGTATTTTGAAGGATTTAGCCTCAATATACCACCAAATTGGCAGAAATTTGGAATTTAGTCTTCTTTAGGGGTATAAAACTTTCACCCTGAAATTTATCGGTTGTGAGCAATTTATATATTGACTTTAAAAACAAAATGATTTTTAAGTATAGAAGCCATAGAAATATATGTATATTTTGAAAATTTAGGTTTGATTGTCGAAAATTGGGAAAATATTATTCATTCAATAAATAGAATGTGAAATCGTTGGTTTAAAAGTCCGGAAGAAAAACTAATTAAATAGTTTTAAAATATATATCGAAGAATCCGCCTTAAGAATTAAAAGGGTACAGCCAAAAATATTAAAAGGACACGGCCTGAACAATTTAAAGGATAATATCCGAGCAATTATAAAGGACACATTTTTAAATATTGAAGAGGACTCAAAAGAAAAGCTGATTAAACGGATTTTGCCAGGAATTTTTACGAGGACTCTCCTGAAAATTAAAAAAATGACCTTTCTTAAAAGCATACATAGAAGAAATAAGCCTGAAAATTTATATGCCAAATATTTTGAAACATTTTTAAAGAATTCCGATAATATGTATGTGTTTAAAGGATTCTGTTTTGTTGAAAATTAATGAGGATTTCTCCGCCGAAAATACTCCCATGATAGGAGTCCTATCTGCCAATTTTAAATTAGATTCTCAAAACGCATGCCTGAATTTTCAAATTTATCTGCCTACGGTTTATCCACATTTTCTGCATATCAAACGAGGAAAACTAAACAACATTCAAGCAATTACATCCCAGTAAGACAATATATGTATGTGCATTTTTTTTTTAACAATGCACCCATCTGAAGCTTACCTATCACTATCTGAGAGCTAGCATTAATTAAAGTTTTATATATCATTTGTTATACCCTCAGCATTTATGATAACGAGGGTATATACACTTTCATACGGACAAAATTTGCCTTATCGGAATTATGGTTTCAGACCCCAATTATGTTTGGACGAAATGTGTTTCAGACAATTTGGAGTTGATATAGCCATGTCCGTCCGTCTGTCTGGCTGGAGCGCACGATAACTCTCGAACGGATCAACCGATTCGGTCCAAAATTTGGTTTTCGTAATATTCTGTTCAAACTAAGTTTAAGTTCGAAGATGGGTTATATTGGTCCACTCCTTCCGGTACCTCTCCCACAAAAGTTCGGAAAATTTGTGCGCACGATAACTCTTGAAGGGAGTAAGCGATTTGGTCCACACTTTGCACATCGTGAAATTTCTACCAGACTTAGATGTGGTTCCTCACACACACTATTTTGGATAAATTCACTTTAAGACCTGAATCACCCCCTTATGGCACCATATGTAGTGGCTTGAACCGTATACTGCGTTCGTCCACACTTTGGATATCGTAATATTTCTTCGAATATTAGATGAAATTCGAAGATGGTGCTTAGAGGTCCGCTCTTTCCGGTACCTCCCCTACAAAAGTTGGAAAATATTCGCAATATCTCGCAATATCTCGCTACTGATTTGATCCAAACTTTGGATATCGAAATATTTTGTCCAAACTTAGTTCATGTTCAAATTTTGGCCTTATCGGTCCAATCCTTGGGGTACCAACCACACAAATACACAAATGTTCAACATTTTTGTTTGGTAAGGGTTCGAGAATCCTATGGATACTTTTACCGGGGTTTCCTAGTGACCCTGTTTACAGCGATATTATGTTTTTCGTAGGCTAGTATGGTACAAAAGCTCTGTCTATCGATATCCCCCCAAATATTTCAGCTTTAATCCAATACATATTTTTGTCGGTTCATACGCCCAACTCCCGAAAATACATAAGTTTTTTTGTGGGAAAAAAGTATTTCAATCCACACTGTTAGAGTACTATCTAGTTTAAGATTTTTTGATGATTTTCCTATCGAATTGGTTGTTATTTGGAATTTTGTGTTCCCAGAAGATAGAAAACTTACTTGCAAAAACTATCCATACACAAAGATGTAGCTTTCGAACAGAGATTGCTGTAATTTGGTATTGTGTTTAGTAAGAGGATAGAAAGTACAACGATGAGCTGTTTTAATGAGTGGCGCTACAGTTTCCTTCTGAAGTGGATGTAACTTGGTATTTTGAGATCTCAATGGGTAGAAAACTGCCACACAGAAAAATATCTATATAAAGTGATTATCAACAGTTAAGATATTATTTTCCTCCAAGCAATTATATGTACTTAACGTGGGTGGGTGACGTAGGGAATGAATGATACCAAGCAACGGTCTTGACCGGCTTTAATATGGCAAAGTCCAGGATTTATCTTGGTCCCTCTTTCATCTCAAGAGGACACTGACCTCCCCGTGGTGTCACCTGGGGAGCTGCCTGTAACATCCGTCAAAGGTAGTAAGCTTACATGTGCCGCGCGTTCACCCATAAGAAGGTTAAAAACTCACACCGTCAAAACACCGCCTACTATGAAAAAAACAAAGAAAAAGAAGAAAAACAATCCCCTCTAAAGTTGACGAACCCCGCAAACGTTTTAAGGACCATGATCTGCGAATCTGCACCTGGAATGTGAGGACTCTCTTCAGAGCAGGTGCAGCTTCCGCACTGGCGGATGTACTTGGTAAGTACAAAGCTGATATTATCGCCTTACAGGAAGTGTGCTGGAACCGGACAGACGTAAAAATAACAAACGATTACGCACTGTATTATAGCTGCCATCAAACGAAACATGAGCTAGGTGTTGGATTAATGGTAAATAGGAGGCTTAAAAATCTCGTCTCCAGCTTCACTCCGGTTGATGAGATAATTGCCACAATCCGTATAAAATCAAAATTTTTTAACATCGGTCTCAAAGAGAAAGATGAACAGACCAAGGATATATTATACGAGCGCCTAGAGAGAGCATATGACTGCTGCCCTGGCCATGATATTAAGATTGTTCCAGGAGTTTTTAATGCTAACATTGGGAGAGAAAATATCTTTGGTCCCACGATCGGAAAGTTCAGCCTTCATGAGTTAACATTCGACAACGGAATAAGGCTTATCGATTTTGCAGCGGCAAAAAACATGGTAGTGAGCAGTACCAGATTCCAACACCTCGACATACACAAGACCACGGTCCAGATGGGAAAACCATGGGGAAACCAGATTGATCGTGTTGTGATACACGGAAGACACTCGTCCAGTGTGTTAGATCCGAACATCGATTCGGACCATTTCCTTGTAGCAGCAAAGGTACGCGCTCGCCTTAATGTTGCGGCAAAAGTGCGATCTAAAACAGGACGGAAGCTGGATGTCGAGAAGCTGCAAACACAACAGATAGCACAATCCTATTCCGCTCAAATGCTGGAAGACTGCACTCCTTGTCCCGATAATGTGGAAGCGCAGTGGCAAAGAATAGCCCACTAACTTCAAACTGCCGCAAAATCTGTGCTTGGGTACCAAAAACCACCACCTAAAAATCTATGGTACGATCAGGAGTGCCGTAAGGCTACTGAAGAAAAGAACGCGACATACAGAGCAACCCTGCATTCAGTAGCAACACGAAGCGCGAAAGAAAAATATCGGGAGAAGAGGAGAGAGGAGATGCGTATTTTCAGAAGAAAAGAAAGAGCAAGAAAAAACGTGAGCGTGAGAAACTCGAGATTTTCAGGAGTCAGAATTAAGTCCGAAAATTTTACCAGAGTGTAAAACACCAGACTGAAGCGTATGGTGCAGGTACATTCTCCTACAAAGATCATGAAGGGAATCTGGTACAGATAGCGTACTGAGGATCTGGAAGGAGCATTTCATGAAGCTCTTAGTATCGAATATGGGCGGCGATGAAGATGCACCAGAACCAATTGCAAACGACGACGTTGAATGTTTTCCACCTAACCAAAGCGAGGTCATGACAGCAATTAATCGGCTGAAAAACAATAAAGCAACAGGAGCTGATGGGCTGCCCGCCGAACTGTTCAAGACCGGTGACGAAATGTCGATAAGGAGTATGCATCAGTTAATTACCGAAATTTGGCAGGAAGAGAGCATACCCAACGAATGGAACCTCAGCCTTCTATGTCCCGTACACAAGAAAGGAGACAAGACGGTGTGTACAAACTACAGAGGCATACAGAGTCTTCTCCCAATCGCATACAAAGTGCTATCGAGTGTACTGTGTGAACGTTTAAAACCCATGGTCAATAACATAATCGGGTCATACCAATGCGCTTTTAGACCTTGTAAATCGGCAATTGACCAAATCTTCACACTGCGCTAAATACTGGAGAAGACCCACGAAAGACAGATCAACACATACCACCTGTTCGTCAACTATAAGAAAGCCTTCGACAGCTCAATTCGATCAAAGCTGTTCCAACCCATGTCTGAGTTTGGTATCCATGCAAAACTTATAAGATTATGCAGGATGACATTGGCTAATACAAGATCAGCTGTTAAAGTAGGAAGGAACCTCTCGGAACCTTTTGAAACAAAACGAGGTTTCAGGCAAGGTGACATCCTATCGTGTGACCTATTTAACATTCTATTGGAAAAGGTCATACGAGAAGCATATAATGTTACTGGCCTACGCAGACGATATTGATATAATAGGTTGAATTGAATTGAAAAACAGTCTGCCAAAGTGGGTCTGGCAGTCAACGGCGATAAGACAAAGTTTATGGTATCAACACGCAAGACGTTCAGTAGACTCGGACCAACTGTTGATGTTCAGAACTAAAATTTTGAGGTAGTAAATGACTTTACTTACCTCGGCTCCTCCATAAATAAAACGAACAAAATCAGTTTTGAATTCAAAAGAACAATATTGGCCAACAGATGCTACTTTCTTCTAAGTAAACAGTTTAAAAGCAAAACCACTTTAAAGCTGGGGTAGTTCAGTGGGGCCTTAATTGTTCGTTGGTACGAGAGTGATTCTTGTTGTCCGACTATCCCTTAACTGTTCGCAGGTACGAGAGTGATTCTTGTTGTCCGAGGGCAGCACCTGTTAGTAACTGTTTGGCGAATCTCTATCTCTGTTAACTGTCATAGACTGGTGTTTTAATAATCATTCGTTAGGGCGATGACGTCAATATAACAATTTGTCGAATGATGTTAAGAGATCGGTACGTCGATTGCTCTCAGTACCTCAATTAACTCACACCATTGATGTCAACGCCTGAACGTTGTCGTAACACAGAGAATAACGAATTCAAACGAGAGCTATGTCCGCCGTTGTTTAACACAGCATCCGGAAAAATGGGCACACGTGCCCTTGATGAGAATAACAACAGAATAACCACCACTCAGTCTTCTTTCAGAAGTTAATGAAGAAGGTTCTGTTGTCGCTTTTTTCAATGATTTCTAATTTTAGCAATGCATTAACGCAGAGTTATGAGATTGGTACGTGGACTACTCTCAGTACCCCAATTAACTCACATACAACACCAAAGAGTTAAGAGATTGGTACGTCGATTGCTCTCAGTACCCCAATTAACTCACACACAACGCCAATGAGTTAAGAGATTGGTACGGCGATTGCTCTTAGTACCCCAATTAACTCACTACAATAACTACACTACCGAGTTAAAAGATTGGTACTTATCATACCCCAGTTATCTCACTAACATCCCACAGAGTTAAAAGATTGGTACTTATCATACCCCAGTTAATTCACCAGCGGTCAACAGACAACTGTCCCGAGTGACGGCAAGGCATCTCCTTTTATAGCGTGGCGGTGATGGCTGCCCCAACCAACTGCAGTCAACTTCAGTTGGTATGCTGTTGTTTATTTACTTTACCGCTAGGGCTGGCGCTGATGTGGTAGTACCATCTGTGGACATTAGAGGTCGTCGTTTGGCCGTTGATTTAAATTCAAAAATCTTTTGAATTAAATTTATTTTTTATAACATCAATTTCATAAATTCTGTAACCAAAAACTAGAGATACGAGATCACGACTTTTGGGGCGTTACACTACCCGTACTTATGTATGGATCTGGGAACTTGCGAAAGCAGATGAGGCAGAACTTGGTGTGTTTGAGAGAAAAATTTGAAGCAAACAACCTACTACAAAAATGTACCTCAGATCTCAATAAACATCTTTCTAGAATACATGAACTCTGTAGAAACGGATCTTAATGATCAAAATAGCAAAACAATTGCGATTTGTATTCCTCGGCTTCTGATCCATAGATACTGAACCGTTCAAAATTCAAGAAAACAATCAACCACAATAGTGTAGCAAAGGCATCAATAAACAACTTTCTGGGACATGCAAAATGTCTTTGAACGGTTCTTAATGGTAAAAATAGCAAAAATCTTTTGAAAATATTCAATTTTTATACAGTATAGTCTCGATAATTCGGACACTCGTTATCCTTAATTTTTGGGCCATTCGGTATCTGTGGACCAGAATCGGAGAAAAAGGCGTAAAAGTTGAGCATTTTCAAAAGTGTTTTGCTATTTTTACCATTAAGAACCGTTCATAGACATTTCGCATGTTCCAGAAAGTTGTTTATTGATGGCTTTGCTTCAATATTGTGGTTAATTGTTTTCCTGAATTTTGAACGGTTTAGTATCTATGGATCAGAAGCCGAGAAGAGAGGATACAAATCGCAATTGTTTCGCTATTTACATCTTTGTGTTTATTTCAGCTTAAGTCCATATTTTGTTGTAATTCAATTGTTTGAATAACAACAAAATATTTTAAAGTGGATATGAAATTGATTAGTTGCGGGCGAAGGGTAGGAAATACTATAGTTTCAGTTGTCACCAAACAACTTCATCAGTTCCCTTTTTTTCGCCGACTCTGTATCGATAAACAGGTCAATAAAGCCATCTAGCAAATTAAATAAAATGAGAAATTTGCTGTATGGCCCTAAAGTTGTTTACCCTACAATTTGAGTCGAACTAAAGAATTTCATATCCACCACTGTTTTTATGTCGTCTTTGCTTCGCAAAGAATACGAACATAGAAATGTTGCTTCAATAAGCGGGGGTAAAAACAACAAGAAAGTTGTTTTTGCATTACGCATTGGTCAACAAGGCCGTGCTGATGCCTATTATTGTTGTTGGCGTTTTTTATTGTTGGACTGCAGAATTTTACATCTTTGTGTTTATTTCAGCTTAAGTCCATATTTTGTTGTAATTCAATTGTTTGAATAACAACAAAATATTTTAAAGTGGATATGAAATTGATTAGTTGCGGGCGAAGGGTAGGGAATACTATAGTTTCAGTTGTAACCAAACAACTTCATCAGTTCCCTTTTTCGCCGACTCTGTATCGATAGACAGGTCAATAAAGCCATCGCTATTTTGCTATTGCTATTTGACTATTCTAGAAAGATGTTTATTGAGATCTGAGGTAAATTTTTGTAGTTGGTTGTTTGCTTCAAATTTGATCGGTTTGATAGCTGTATAAAAACTTTAAAAAATTTTAAAAAAAATTTGATCATGGCGATTTTGACCTTGCAGACGAAGTTTGATGGATCAAATGTGTTCACAATTTTTGTTCTCTAAGACAAGAGCTACAACTTTGCCTCTGAGATAAATTCAAATTTCCTAACGGTTTGGAAGATATTGTCCTGATTAAATGACCCTTTTTACATCAAAGCCTCAAACCTTTGGAGGCCTATAACCGCGACAGTTGATGAGATACGAAAAAACGGCGAGACACGTGTTCTCTCTTTTTTGGTCTTCTATCACGCTGCGGTGCCAGAATATGGTTAATAATTTTCGTGTTGCACAGTGAAATCTATTTTTAGTTCGGCTTATGGAATAAGACGTTCTGTTTAATATAAAAACCATCTATGTAAGTAAGTAATTATACTTAACATAAAGAAAGAGCTTAGTAGTTACAAGTTGTTCATATTTACTTCAATAGTTAACGAACTTAACGCCGTTCATACTTGTTTCATGGTCACTTAGATGTATGGGTGTAGGTTGGGTGCCCGCGTTAACAACTTTTCTCAACAGAAGACCTTTTTAAGATAATCTATCCAAAAAGTTATTCGATCTATCAATGGAATCTATCCAAAAGGTCATTCTTATGTTCGTAGAGGGCCTTTTAAGGATGCCCCATGGATATAACACCGTTTTAAAGTTTTCTATCCATAAAAGGCCATTCAGAGGTACTCTGTCCATTACCAATTTTAGTGATATTCTATATAAAGAAGAAGAGTTAAACGTTTTATCCAACAAGAAGACCGTTTGTAGTTCTTGACAATAGAGGTCTCAATCATGCATACCACCGGTACTGTATTGCCACCCATGATAAAAGTAACGCCCTATAAACTATCTCCCCCAAAAATAAAACCGTAAACAATGATGTAGACTAAAAATAATGCATTCATATATGAATTTTTGTCTACATACATATGTATGTACATACATCTATGAGCCTATCCTATGTACATAATATACTACATACACACCTACATTTGACTGCATATATGTATGTAACATTCATTATTCTGACATGGTTACTTTTAATGTTTGTTTTATGCCTTCATGCCTTTTGTTTAATTAAACATTGACGATCATTGAAGCGTTTATTTGAGGTTTACTCGTTATGTGAGTTTATTTGTTTTAGTTGTTGCTGTTTTTGTTCCATGTTTTATTGCCATTTGCAACATCAAAGTATAATACATATGTACATTCATTCAAATGACCTAACAAGCTAAAAATGATTTTTATTTGATTAGTTTCTCAAATAAACTTTATTAGGAAGTTTGACGTTTTAGCATAAAAGTTGAATCTTTTCGGAACGGTTTCATAAAGTGAATTAAATCAATGGGGAATGTAAAAACACCTGGAGAAGGAATGGGGGAGTCTTTAATAGACTGGGAATGAGTTACAGTGGGAAATAGGGAGGGACATTAGTGATATTTAAAGCTATGAGAATCATGCGAGCTATAAGTTAATGCCGATATTGATCCGCTTGAAGTATATGGGGTGATATATTTTACGAAAATTTGACCCTAAAAATGTCGTTAAAGTCGTTATTCTTACGTTTGTTATAAGCCCCAAGTGGATTATCAAAGCCAGAATCGCTGCTTTCATATCATAGATATTTCTTAAATATATTTTCTAGGATTCTTTAAGTCATTGTTATTGAGGACCTTTAGTGAATATTTTTTTTACAAAACCGTAAATTTTATAACTATTACATTATCGTTGGATATCAATAATTGTGATCTTTGTAAACAATATTATACTCAAAGACTTTAAAAGTCATTATTTGTGTCAATCCACAATCGCATTATAATCTTATTTTCCCGTTGATATACAATTCGGTTTCCGCCTTCAACATGAATATTAATTTATAATTTATAATGAATTTTTATCAATCAGGCATTTCATTACAGGTATCTTTCTTCTTCGTCGTTGTTGTCTTCTTCAATCAACAGTTGTACATTAAGAATTTTTAATGAAGCCGTGTAATTTCCTTACGATTCATACAAAATATTTACATAAATGATGATATTTATATTATAATTTAATCAAAAAGATGAGAGAATATCAGGTATATGATGCTCAACATACACACACGCACAAAAGCCCACACACAGCGTCGTGCAGCAATGCTCCGTCATCAGTCACAACATCAGTCGTACTGAACACCAGCATACATACATACATACGTACACTAATACCTCGATTTGCGTTAATAATTGGTTCGGAAGCGAATCGAAACAACGCAAATCAAAACACATGTTTCCACACGTTTTGAATTATCTCTTCACAGAATCCAAAGCCTCAAATATAAGTTTTTAATAACGCAAATCGATTCAGCAGCGCAAATCGAAAAAAACCATTATTTTCTGCTTAAGAAAAATTGAAACAACGCAAATCGAGGTATTAGTGTATTTACCATTGACATTGCATCCTAATAGACTGATATTACGGCATAATAACTTCTGTGAGTACCATGCACGGTGGTGTGGGTTTACATCTACTGGCCATACAACCCATCACCCCATATCTTTGTTTTCTCCACAGTTCCCAGATCCTCATTATGTTTGCAGGATTCATGGCATATACACGTGGCCGGCTAAAAATAGCATAGTTAATATGCACACATATACATACACACACTTATCAGATGTTGATAGGTTGGTTGGAGGAGTGTTAAGCAAACGAGTAATCCATGTGAGTTATGCCAAATGATTTAAAGGCAATGGGGAACTATATTTGGGATGATAAAATTACTTAAAAATACTTTTTTAAACCCACGCTTATTGTTATAAAATGACTTAAAAATATTTTATTTTTAAAAAATCCTCGCTTATTGTTATAAAATGACTTAAAAATATTTTATTTTTAAAAAATCCACGCTTATTGTTATAAAATGACTTAAAAAATATTTTTTTTTAAAAATCCACGCTTATTGTTATAAAATGACTTAAAAAATATTTTTTTTAAAAATCCACGCTTATTGTTATAAAATTACTTAAAAATATTTTTTAAAAATCCACGCTTATTGTTATAAAATTACTTAAAAATATTTTTTAAAAATCCACGCTTATTGTTATAAAATGACTTAAAAAATATTTTATTTTTAAAAATCCTCGCTTATTGTTATAAAATGCCTTAAAAATATTTTTTAAAAAATCCACGCTTATTGTTATAAAATGACTTAAAAAATATTTTATTTTTAAAAATCCTCGCTTATTGTTATAAAATGCCTTAAAAATATTTTTAAAAAATCCACGCTTATTGTTATAAAATGACTTAAAAATATTTTTTTAAAAATCCACGCTTATTGTTATAAAATGACTTAAAAAATATTTTATTTTTAAAAATCCTCGCTTATTGTTATAAAATGACTTAAAAATATTTTTTAAAAATCCACGCTTATTGTTATAAAATTACTTAAAAATATTTTTTTAAAAATCCACGCTTATTGTTATAAAATGACTTAAAAATATTTTTTAAAAATCCACGCTTATTGTTATAAAATGACTTAAAAATATTTTTTAAAAATCCACGCTTATTGTTATAAAATGACTTAAAAATATTTTTTAAAAATCCACGCTTATTGTTATAAAATGACTTAAAAATATTTTTTAAAAATCCACGCTTATTGTTATAAAATGACTTAAAAATATTTTTTAAAAATCCACGCTTATTGTTATAAAATGACTTAAAAATATTTTTTAAAAATCCACGCTTATTGTTATAAAATGACTTAAAAATATTTTTTAAAAATCCACGCTTATTGTTATAAAATGACTTAAAAATATTTTTTAAAAATCCACGCTTATTGTTATAAAATGACTTAAAAATATTTTTTAAAAATCCACGCTTATTGTTATAAAATGACTTAAAAATATTTTTTAAAAATCCACGCTTATTGTTATAAAATGACTTAAAAATATTTTTTAAAAATCCACGCTTATTGTTATAAAATGACTTAAAAATATTTTTTAAAAATCCACGCTTATTGTTATAAAATGACTTAAAAATATTTTTTAAAAATCCACGCTTATTGTTATAAAATGACTTAAAAATATTTTTTAAAAATCCACGCTTATTGTTATAAAATGACTTAAAAATATTTTTTAAAAATCCACGCTTATTGTTATAAAATGACTTAAAAATATTTTTTAAAAATCCACGCTTATTGTTATAAAATGACTTAAAAATATTTTTTAAAAATCCACGCTTATTGTTATAAAATGACTTAAAAATATTTTTTAAAAATCCACGCTTATTGTTATAAAATGACTTAAAAATATTTTTTAAAAATCCACGCTTATTGTTATAAAATGACTTAAAAATATTTTTTAAAAATCCACGCTTATTGTTATAAAATGACTTAAAAATATTTTTTAAAAATCCACGCTTATTGTTATAAAATGACTTAAAATATTTTTTAAAAATCCACGCTTATTGTTATAAAATGACTTAAAAATATTTTTTAAAAATCCACGCTTATTGTTATAAAATGACTTAAAAATATTTTTTAAAAATCCACGCTTATTGTTATAAAATGACTTAAAAATATTTTTTAAAAATCCACGCTTATTGTTATAAAATGACTTAAAAATATTTTTTAAAAATCCACGCTTATTGTTATAAAATGACTTAAAAATATTTTTTAAAAATCCACGCTTATTGTTATAAAATGACTTAAAATATTTTTTAAAAATCCACGCTTATTGTTATAAAATGACTTAAAAATATTTTTTAAAAATCCACGCTTATTGTTATAAAATGACTTAAAAATATTTTTTAAAAATCCACGCTTATTGTTATAAAATGACTTAAAAATATTTTTTAAAAATCCACGCTTATTGTATAAAATGACTTAAAAATATTTTTTAAAAATCCACGCTTATTGTTATAAAATGACTTAAAAATATTTTTTAAAAATCCACGCTTATTGTTATAAAATGACTTAAAAATATTTTTTAAAAATCCACGCTTATGTTATAAAATGACTTAAAAATATTTTTTAAAAATCCACGCTTAGTTGTTATAAAATGACTTAAAAATATTTTTTAAAAATCCACGCTTATTGTTATAAAATGACTTAAAAATATTTTTTAAAAATCCACGCTTATTGTTATAAAATGACTTAAAAATATTTTTTAAAAATCCACGCTTATTGTTATAAAATGACTTAAAAATATTTTTTAAAAATCCACGCTTATTGTTATAAAATGACTTAAAAATATTTTTTAAAAATCCACGCTTATTGTTATAAAATGACTTAAAAATATTTTTTAAAAATCCACGCTTATTGTTATAAAATGACTTAAAAATATTTTTTAAAAATCCACGCTTATTGTTATAAAATGACTTAAAAATATTTTTTAAAAATCCACGCTTATTGTTATAAAATGACTTAAAAATATTTTTTAAAAATCCACGCTTATTGTTATAAAATGACTTAAAAATATTTTTTAAAAATCCACGCTTATTGTTATAAAATGACTTAAAAATATTTTTTAAAAATCCACGCTTATTGTTATAAAATGACTTAAAAATATTTTTTAAAAATCCACGCTTATTGTTATAAAATGACTTAAAAATATTTTTTAAAAATCCACGCTTATTGTTATAAAATGACTTAAAAATATTTTTTAAAAATCCACGCTTATTGTTATAAAATGACTTAAAAATATTTTTTTAAAAATCCACGCTTATTGTTATAAAATGACTTAAAAATATTTTTTAAAAATCCACGCTTATTGTATAAAATGACTTAAAAATATTTTTTAAAAATCCACGCTTATTGTTATAAAATGACTTAAAAATATTTTTTAAAAATCCACGCTTATTGTTATAAAATGACTTAAAAATATTTTTTAAAAATCCACGCTTATTGTTATAAAATGACTTAAAAATATTTTTTAAAAATCCACGCTTATTCTTATAAAATGACTTAAAAATATTTTTTAAAACTCTACGCTTATTGTTATAAAATGACTTAAAAATATTTTTTAAAAATCCACGCTTATTGTTATAAAATGACTTAAAAATATTTTTTAAAAATCCACGCTTATTGTTATAAAATGACTTAAAAATATTTTTTAAAAATCCACGCTTATTGTTATAAAATGACTTAAAAATATTTTTTAAAAATCCACGCTTATTGTTATAAAATGACTTAAAAATATTTTTTAAAAATCCACGCTTATTGTTATAAAATGACTTAAAAATATTTTTTAAAAATCCACGCTTATTGTTATAAAATGACTTAAAAATATTTTTAAAAATCCACGCTTATTGTTATAAAATGACTTAAAAATATTTTTTAAAATCCACGCTTATTGTTATAAAATGACTTAAAAATATTTTTAAAAATCCACGCTTATTGTTATAAAATGACTTAAAAATATTTTTAAAAAATCCACGCTTATTGTTATAAAATGACTTAAAAATATTTTTTAAAAATCCACGCTTATTGTTATAAAATGACTTAAAAATATTTTTTAAAAATCCACGCTTATTGTTATAAAATGACTTAAAAATATTTTTAAAAAATCCACGGTTATTGTTATAAAATGACTTAAAAATATTTTTTAAAAATCCACGCTTATTGTTATAAAATGACTTAAAAATATTTTTTTAAAAATCCACGCTTATTGTTACAAAATGACTTAAAAATATTTTTTAAAAATCCACGCTTATTGCTATAAAATGACTTAAAAATATTTTTTAAAATCCACGCTTATTGTTATAAAATGACTTAAAAATATTTTTTAAAAATCCACGCTTATTGTTATAAAATGACTTAAAAATATTTTTTAAAAATCCACGCTTATTGTTATAAAATGACTTAAAAATATTTTTAAAAAATCCACGCTTATTGTTGTAAAATGACTTAAAAATATTTTTTAAAATCCACGCTTATTGTTATAAAATGACTTAAAAATATTTTTTAAAAAATCCAAGCTTATTGTTATAAAATGACTTAAAAATATTTTTTAAAAATCCACGCTTATTGTTATAAAATGACTTAAAAATATTTTTTAAAAAATCCAAGCTTATTGTTATAAAATGACTTAAAAATATTTTTTAAAAATCCACGCTTATTGTTATAAAATGACTTAAAAATATTTTTTAAAAATCCACGCTTATTGTTATAAAATGACTTAAAAATATTTTTTAAAAATCCACGCTTATTGTTATAAAATGACTTAAAAATATTTTTTAAAAATCCACGCTTATTGTTATAAAATGACTTAAAATATTTTTTAAAAATCCACGCTTATTGTAAAATGTTGTAAAATGACTTAAAAATATTTTTTAAAAATCCACGCTTATTGTTATAAAATGACTTAAAAATATTTTTTAAAAATCCACGCTTATTGTTATAAAATGACTTAAAAATATTTTTTAAAAATCCACGCTTATTGTTATAAAATGACTTAAAAATATTTTTTAAAAATCCACGCTTATTGTTATAAAATGACTTAAAAATATTTTTTAAAAATCCACGCTTATTGTTATAAAATGACTTAAAAATATTTTTAAAAAATCCACGCTTATTGTTATAAAATGACTTAAAAATATTTTTTAAAAAATCCACGCTTATTGTTATAAAATGACTTAAAAATATTTTTTAAAAATCCACGCTTATTGTTATAAAATGACTTATATATATTTTTAAAAATCCACGGTTATTGTTATAAAATGACTTAAAAATATTTTTAAAAAATCCACGCTTATTGTTATAAAATGACTTAAAAATATTTTTTAAAAATCCACGCTTATTGTTACAAAATGACTTAAAAATATTTTTTAAAAATCCACGCTTATTGCTATAAAATGACTTAAAAATATTTTTTTTAAAAATCCACGCTTATTGTTATAAAATGACTTAAAAATATTTTTTAAAAATCCACGCTTATTGTAAAATGTTGTAAAATGACTTAAAAATATTTTTTAAAAATCCACGCTTATTGTTATAAAATGACTTAAAAATATTTTTTAAAAATCCAAGCTTATTGTTATAAAATGACTTAAAAATATTTTTTAAAAATCCCACGCTTATTGTTATAAAATGACTTAAAAATATTTTTTAAAAATCCAAGCTTATTGTTATAAAATGACTTAAAAATATTTTTTAAAAATCCACGCTTATTGTTATAAAATGACTTAAAAATATTTTTTAAAAATCCACGCTTATTGTTATAAAATGACTTAAAAATATTTTATAAAAATCCACGCTTATTGTCATAAAATGACTTAAAAATATTTTTTAAAAATCCAAGCTTATTGTTATAAAATGACTTAAAAATATTTTTTAAAAATCCACGCTTATTGTTATAAAATGACTTAAAAATATTTTTTAAAAATCCACGCTTATTGTTATAAAATGACTTAAACATATTTTTTAAAAATCCACGCTTATTGTTATAAAATGACTTAAAAATATTTTTAAAAATCCACGCTTATTGTTATAAAATGATTAAAAAATATTTTTTAAAAATCCACGCTTATTGTTATAAAATGATTAAAAAATATTTTTTAAAAATCCACGCTTATTGTTATAAAATGACTTAAAAATATTTTTTAAAAATCCACGCTTATTGTTACAAAATGACTTAAAAATATTTTTTAAAAATCCACGCTTATTGCTATAAAATGACTTAAAAATATTTTTTTAAAAATCCACGCTTATTGTAAAATGTTGTAAAATGACTTAAAAATATTTTTTAAAAATCCACGCTTATTGTAAAATGTTGTAAAATGACTTAAAAATATTTTTTAAAAATCCACGCTTATTGTTATAAAATGACTTAAAAATATTTTTTAAAAATCCAAGCTTATTGTTATAAAATGACTTAAAAATATTTTTTAAAAATCCACGCTTATTGTTATAAAATGACTTAAAAATATTTTTTAAAAATCCACGCTTATTGTTATAAAATGACTTAAAAATATTTTTTAAAAATCCACGCTTATTGTCATAAAATGACTTAAAAATATTTTTTAAAAATCCAAGCTTATTGTTATAAAATGACTTAAAAATATTTTTTAAAAATCCACGCTTATTGTTATAAAATGACTTAAAAATATTTTTTAAAAATCCACGCTTATTGTTATAAAATGATTAAAAAATATTTTTTAAAAATCCACGCTTATTGTTATAAAATGACTTAAAAATATTTTTTAAAAATCCACGCTTATTGTTACAAAATGACTTAAAAATATTTTTTAAAAATCCACGCTTATTGCTATAAAATGACTTAAAAATATTTTTTAAAAATCCACGCTTATTGTTATAAAATGACTTAAAAATATTTTTTAAAAATCCACGCTTATTGTAAAATGTTGTAAAATGACTTAAAAATATTTTTTAAAAATCCACGCTTATTGTTATAAAATGACTTAAAAATATTTTTTAAAAATCCAAGCTTATTGTTATAAAATGACTTAAAAATATTTTTTAAAAATCCACGCTTATTGTTATAAAATGACTTAAAAATATTTTTTAAAAATCCACGCTTATTGTTATAAAATGACTTAAAAATATTTTTTAAAAATCCACGCTTATTGTCATAAAATGACTTAAAAATATTTTTTAAAAATCCAAGCTTATTGTTATAAAATGACTTAAAAATATTTTTTAAAAATCCACGCTTATTGTTATAAAATGACTTAAAAATATTTTTTAAAAATCCACGCTTATTGTTATAAAATGACTTAAACATATTTTTTAAAAATCCACGCTTATTGTTATAAAATGACTTAAAAATATTTTTTAAAAATCCACGCTTATTGTTATAAAATGATTAAAAAATATTTTTTAAAAATCCACGCTTATTGTTATAAAATGACTTAAAAATATTTTTTAAAAATCCACGCTTATTGTTATAAAATGACTTAAAAATATTTTTTAAAAATCCACGCTTATTGTTATAAAATGACTTAAAAATATTTTTTAAAAATCCACGCTTATTGTTATAAAATGACTTAAAAATATTTTTTAAAAATCCACGCTTATTGTTATAAAATGACTTAAAAATATTTTTTAAAAATCCACGCTTATTGTTATAAAATGACTTAAAAATATTTTTTAAAAATCCACGCTTATTGTTATAAAATGACTTAAAAATATTTTTTAAAAATCCACGCTTATTGTTATAAAATGACTTAAAAATATTTTTTAAAAATCCACGCTTATTGTTATAAAATGACTTAAAAATATTTTTTAAAAATCCACGCTTATTGTTATAAAATGACTTAAAAATATTTTTTAAAAATCCACGCTTATTGTTATAAAATGACTTAAAAATATTTTTTAAAAATCCACGCTTATTGTTATAAAATGACTTAAAAATATTTTTTAAAAATCCACGCTTATTGTTATAAAATGACTTAAAAATATTTTTTAAAAATCCACGCTTATTGTTATAAAATGACTTAAAAATATTTTTTAAAAATCCACGCTTATTGTTATAAAATGACTTAAAAATATTTTTTAAAAATCCACGCTTATTGTTATAAAATGACTTAAAAATATTTTTTAAAAATCCACGCTTATTGTTATAAAATGACTTAAAAATATTTTTTAAAAATCCACGCTTATTGTTATAAAATGACTTAAAAATATTTTTTAAAAATCCACGCTTATTGTTATAAAATGACTTAAAAATATTTTTTAAAAATCCACGCTTATTGTTATAAAATGACTTAAAAATATTTTTTAAAAATCCACGCTTATTGTTATAAAATGACTTAAAAATATTTTTTAAAAATCCACGCTTATTGTTATAAAATGACTTAAAAATATTTTTTAAAAATCCACGCTTATTGTTATAAAATGACTTAAAAATATTTTTTAAAAATCCACGCTTATTGTTATAAAATGACTTAAAAATATTTTTTAAAAATCCACGCTTATTGTTATAAAATGACTTAAAAATATTTTTTAAAAATCCACGCTTATTGTTATAAAATGACTTAAAAATATTTTTTAAAAATCCACGCTTATTGTTATAAAATGACTTAAAAATATTTTTTAAAAATCCACGCTTATTGTTATAAAATGACTTAAAAATATTTTTTAAAAATCCACGCTTATTGTTATAAAATGACTTAAAAATATTTTTTAAAAATCCACGCTTATTGTTATAAAATGACTTAAAAATATTTTTTAAAAATCCACGCTTATTGTTATAAAATGACTTAAAAATATTTTTTAAAAATCCACGCTTATTGTTATAAAATGACTTAAAAATATTTTTTAAAAATCCACGCTTATTGTTATAAAATGACTTAAAAATATTTTTTAAAAAATCCACGCTTATTGTTATAAAATGACTTAAAAATATTTTTTAAAAATCCACGCTTATTGTTATAAAATGACTTAAAAATATTTTTTAAAAATCCACGCTTATTGTTATAAAATGACTTAAAAATATTTTTTAAAAATCCACGCTTATTGTTATAAAATGACTTAAAAATATTTTTTAAAAATCCACGCTTATTGTTATAAAATGACTTAAAAATATTTTTTAAAAATCCACGCTTATTGTTATAAAATGACTTAAAAATATTTTTTAAAAATCCACGCTTATTGTTATAAAATGACTTAAAAATATTTTTTAAAAATCCACGCTTATTGTTATAAAATGACTTAAAAATATTTTTTAAAAATCCACGCTTATTGTTATAAAATGACTTAAAAATATTTTTTAAAAATCCACGCTTATTGTTATAAAATGACTTAAAAATATTTTTTAAAAATCCACGCTTATTGTTATAAAATGACTTAAAAATATTTTTTAAAAATCCACGCTTATTGTTATAAAATGACTTAAAAATATTTTTTAAAAATCCACGCTTATTGTTATAAAATGACTTCAAAATATTTTTTTAAAAATCCACGCTTATTGTTATAAAATGACTTAAAAATATTTTTTAAAAATCCACGCTTATTGTTATAAAATGACTTAAAAATATTTTTTTTAAAAATCCACGCTTATTGTTATAAAATGACTTAAAAATATTTTTTAAAAATCCACGCATATTGTTATAAAATGACTTAAAAATATTTTTTTAAAATCCACGCTTATTGTTATAAAATGACTTAAAAATATTTTTTTAGAAATCCACGCTTATTGTTATAAAAAGACTTAAAAATATTTTTTAAAAATCCACGCTTATTGTTATAAAAAGACTTAAAAATATTTTTTAAAAATCCACGCTTATTGTTATAAAATGACTTAAAAATATTTTTTTTAAAAATCCACTCTTATTGTTATAAAATGACTTAAAAATATTTTTTTAAAAATCCACGCTTATTGTTATAAAAAGACTTAAAAATATTTTTTAAAAATCCACGCTTATTGTTATAAAATGACTTAAAAATATTTTTTTTAAAAATCCACGCTTATTGTTATAAAATGACTTAAAAATATTTTTTTAAAATCCACGCTTATTGTTATAAAAAGACTTAAAAATATTTTTTAAAAATCCACGCTTATTGTTATAAAATGACTTAAAAATATTTTTTTAAAAATCCACGCTTATTGTTATAAAATGACTTAAAAATATTTTTTTTTAAAAATCCACGCTTATTGTTATAAAATGACTTAAAAATATTTTTTAAAAATCCACGCTTATTGTTATAAAATGACTTAAAAATATTTTTTAAAAATCCACGCTTATTGTTATAAAATGACTTAAAAATATTTTTTTAAAATCCACGCTTATTGTTATAAAATGACTTAAAAATATTTTTTTAGAAATCCACGCTTATTGTTATAAAAATACTTAAAAATATTTTTTTAGAAATCCACGCTTATTGTTATAAAAATACTTAAAAATATTTTTTAAAAATCCACGCTTATTGTTATAAAAAGACTTAAAAATATTTTTTAAAAATCCACGCTTATTGTTATAAAATGACTTAAAAATATTTTTTTTAAAAATCCACTCTTATTGTTATAAAATGACTTAAAAATATTTTTTTAAAAATCCACGCTTATTGTTATAAAAAGACTTAAAAATATTTTTTAAAAATCCACGCTTATTGTTATAAAATGACTTAAAAATATTTTTTTTAAAAATCCACGCTTATTGTTATAAAATGACTTAAAAATATTTTTTTTAAAATCCACGCTTATTGTTATAAAAAGACTTAAAAATATTTTTTAAAAATCCACGCTTATTGTTATAAAATGACTTAAAAATATTTTTTTAAAAATCCACGCTTATTGTTATAAAAAGACTTAAAAATATTTTTTAAAAATCCACGCTTATTGTTATAAAATGACTTAAAAATATTTTGATAATTTTGTTTTATTTGGTCCAATTTTATTTCCTATTGTGTATTAGTTAAGCTTTGTCGACCTAAGTTTGTGTAAATAAAAATTCGTTTTTATTTCATTGGTCCCGACGTTTCGTCAATTTTTGTTGACATCTTCAGGGGATACGTCTATTTAATTAAAAAACATCAAGTTACAATCTAATCTTCATGTCAATATAAATAAACTTACAATAATTTTGAATATATTTACATGAAGGTTTTCGTCAAATAGCACAATGAATGGCAACACATATTTAATTAAAGACAACTTAAATTATATCACAGATTTCTATATTGCAACTCGGTAACTAATACTAATGTTGTTGGTGTCTTCCTTCACATTCATCGTCTTGTTTATTTTTTGCTGTATCCGCAAACTTTCGATTGTGTATCTTTTGTTTTCTTTATTTTCTTTGTCCAATATTTTGACGTTTTCGAAATTAGCTTTGTGCCCAGTTTTCGCAATATGTTGAGCTAATGCTGTCTTTTGTGTTCCTTTATCTATATCTGCTTTATGTTCACCCATCCTTGTTTGCAGTGATCGTTTTGTTGTTCCAATGTAAACGAGATCACAGCTATGTTGGTCATCTCCTTTACACTCCACCTGATAAACGATGTTGCTTTGTTGTTGTTTGCTGATTGGAGTTTTAACATTTGTAAATATGTTGTTTATTGTATGATTGGCTTGGTATGCGTAACATATGTTGTTTGTTTTGTGTATTGTCTTTCTCATGTTTCTATTATCCGTCAAACCAGGGATGTATTTTAGGCTGCAATATCGTTTAGTATTGTCCTCTATGATAGGGTTGCCATGTTCTTGACTTATTTTACGTTTGGTGTCCGTAATAAGTTGTGATATCAATTTTATTGGGAAACTATTGTTGATTAATATTTGTGTTATACCTTTGATGTTGTTGTTGTGAAATTGTTCATCGCTTATTCGTAATACTCTTGTTATGAAACTCTTTGCTGTGTTAATAATTTGGGATTTAGGTTGCGTAGTATGAAAGTTCATAATTCTGCCTGACGCAAAAACACAACAATTGATCCAGACGAAGTCTTAATATCATTCGATGTCGTTTCTCTTTTTACAAATATACCAATTTACCTGGCCATCAAAATAATAATGAACAGATGGGACACTATCAAACACCACACAAACATACCAAAAAACAAATTCTTACAAATATTAAATTTCTGTCTTAAAGACAATAATTATTTCGATTATAAAGGCGAAATATATAATCAGATCTTTGGAATGCCAATGGGAAACCCTCTATCCCCCACTATAGCAGATATCGTCCTAGACGATCTTCTTGATAATGCTGTCGACGAATTGAATAAAAAGGGAATAACAATCAAATATATTGCCAAATACGTAGACGATACTCTCTCTATAATCAAAAAGAAAGATATCAAAGAAATTCTGAATATTTTCAACAATTATCACCCTAAAATTCAATTTACCTACGAAATAGAAAACAACAACACCATATCATATTTAGACACAACACTAAAACGATGTGGCAACTCAATTTCATTCGACTGGTACCAGAAATCTATGGCGTCAGGCAGAATTATGAACTTTCATACTACGCAACCTAAATCCCAAATTATTAACACAGCAAAGAGTTTCATAACAAGAGTATTACGAATAAGCGATGAACAATTTCACAACAACAACATCAAAGGTATAACACAAATATTAATCAACAATAGTTTCCCAATAAAATTGATATCACAACTTATTACGGACACCAAACGTAAAATAAGTCAAGAACATGGCAACCCTATCATAGAGGACAATACTAAACGATATTGCAGCCTAAAATACATCCCTGGTTTGACGGATAATAGAAACATGAGAAAGACAATACACAAAACAAACAACATATGTTACGCATACCAAGCCAATCATACAATAAACAACATATTTACAAATGTTAAAACTCCAATCAGCAAACAACAACAAAGCAACATCGTTTATCAGGTGGAGTGTAAAGGGGGATGACCAAACATAGCTGTGATCTCGTTTACATTGGAACAACAAAACGATCACTGCAAACAAGGATGGGTGAACATAAAGCAGATATAGATAAAGGAACACAAAAGACAGCATTAGCTCAACATATTGCGAAAACTGGGCACAAAGCTAATTTCGAAAACGTCAAAATATTGGACAAAGAAAATAAAGAAACAAAAGATACACAATCGAAAGTTTGCGGATACAGCAAAAAATAAACAAGACGATGAATGTGAAGGAAGACACCAACAACATTAGTATTAGTTACCGAGTTGCAATATAGAAATCTGTGATATAATTTAAGTTGTCTTTAATTAAATATGTGTTGCCATTCATTGTGCTATTTGACGAAAACCTTCATGTAAATATATTCAAAATTATTGTAAGTTTATTTATATTGACATGAAGATTAGATTGTAACTTGATGTTTTTTAATTAAATAGACGTATCCCCTGAAGATGTCAACAAAAATTGACGAAACGTCGGGACCAATGAAATAAAAACGAATTTTTATTTACACAAACTTAGGTCGACAAAGCTTAACTAATACACAATTAAAAATATTTTTTTTAAAAATCCACGCTTATTGTTATAAAATGACTTAAAAATATTTTTTAAAAATCCACGCTTATTGTTATAAAATGACTTAAAAATATTTTTTAAAAATCCACGCTTATTGTTATAAAATGACTTAAAAATAATTTTTTAAAAATCCACGCTTATTGTTATAAAATGACTTAAAAATATTTTTTAAAAATCCACGCTTATTGTTATAAAATGACTTAAAAATATTTTTTAAAAATCCACGCTTATTGTTATAAAATGACCTACTAAATATTTTTTTTAAATCCACGCTAATTGTTATGAAATGACTTAAAAAAATATTTTTTTAAAAATCCACGCTTATTGTTATGAAATGAATTAAAAAATATAGTTTTTTTAAATCCACGCTTATTGTTAAAAATTAATTAAAAAAAAATATTTTTTTTAAATCCCTGCTTATTGTTAAAAATTAATTAAGAAAATATTATTTTTTTCCACGCCTAATACTAAAAATGAATTAAAAAAATATTTTTTTTTAAATCCACGCTTATTGTTATAAAATGACTTAAAAATATTTTTTAAAAATCCACGCTTATTGTTATAAAAAGACTTAAAAATATTTTTTAAAAATCCACGCTTATTGTTATAAAAAGACTTAAAAATATTTTTTAAAAATCCACGCTTATTGTTATAAAATGACTTAAAAATATGTTTTAAAAATCCACGCTTATTGTTATAAAATGACTTAAAAATATTTTTTAAAAATCCACGCTTATTGTTATAAAATGACTTAAAAATATTTTTTAAAAATCCACGCTTATGACTTAAAATATTTTTTTAAAAATCCACGCTTATTGTTATAAAATGACTTAAAAATATTTTTTAGAAATCCACGCTTATTGTTATAAAAAGACTTAAAAATTTTTTTTAAAAATCCACGCTTATTGTTATAAAAAGACTTAAAAATATTTTTTAAAAATCCACGCTTATTGTTATAAAATGACTTAATAATATGTTTTAAAAATCCACGCTTATTGTTATAAAATGACTTAATAATATGTTTTAAAAATCCACGCTTATTGTTATAAATGACTTAAAAATATGTTTTAAAAAATCCACGCTTATTGTTATAAAATGACTTAAAAATATTTTTTTTAAAAATCCACGCTTATTGTTATAAAATGACTTAAAAATATTTTTTTAAAAATCCACGCTTATTGTTATAAAATGACTTAAAAATATTTTTTAAAAATCCACGCTTATTGTTATAAAATGACTTAAAAATATTTTTTAAAAATCCACGCTTATTGTTATAAAATGACTTAAAAATATTTTTTTAAAAATCCACGCTTATTGTTATAAAATGACTTAAAAATATTTTTTAAAAATCCACGCTTATTGTTATAAAATGACTTAAAAATATTTTTTTAAAAATCCACGCTTATTGTTATAAAATGACTTAAAAATATTTTTTAAAAATCCACGGTTATTGTAATAAAATGACTTAAAAATATTTTTTAAAAATCCACGCTTATTGTAATAAAATGACTTAAAAATATTTTTTAAAATCCACGCTTATTGTTATAAAATGACTTAAAATATTTTTTAAAAATCCAAGCTTTTTGTTATAAATGACTTAAAATATTTTTTAAAAATCCACGCTTATTGTTATAAAATGACTTAAAAATATTTTTTAAAAATCCACGCTTATTGTTATAAAATGACTAAAAATATTTTTTAAAAATCCACGCTTATTGTTATAAAATGACTTAAAAATATTTTTTAAAAATCCACGCTTATTGTTATAAAATGACTTAAAAATATTTTTTAAAAATCCACGCTTATTGTTATAAAATGACTTAAAAATATTTTTTAAAAATCCACGCTTATTGTTATAAAATGATTTAAAAATATTTTTTAAAAATAAAATGACTTAAAAATATTTTTTAAAAATCCACGCTTATTGTTATAAAATGACTTAAAAATATTTTTTAAAAGTCCACGCTTATTGTTATAAAATGACTTAAAAATATTTTTTAAAAATCCACGCTTATTGTTATAAAAATGACTTAAAAATATTTTTTAAAAATCACGCTTATTGTTATAAAATGACTTAAAAATATTTTTTAAAAATCCACGCTTATTGTTATAAAATGACTTAAAAATATTTTTTTAAAAATCCACGCTTATTGTTATAAAATGACTTAAAAATATTTTTTTAAAAATCCACGCTTATTGTTATAAAATGACTTAAAAATATTTTTTTAAAAATCCACGCT